>NC_087372.1:13488150-13791819 GCF_031761385.1 Necator americanus | reverse complement strand
CCCCTTGGTCATTCCACTGTAGGCCATGGGTCCCGATGTGAAGTTCCTCCGGCGTCCTTCTTGGGCCAACTTTGGTGTTGAAATCGCCAATTATGACCTTGTAGAAGGCATGACCTTCTCGGTAGAACTTCTCTAGGTCCATGTAGAAAACTTCGACCTCTTCTTCTTCGTAGCTTGATGTTGGAGCGTAAGCGACGAAGATAGTCAAAGCTGGTGTTGGACCACATCTTCTCATTCGCAAAAGTCCGATTCGGGTCGTAGGTTGTTCGAAAGAGTCGATGTTCTTCGCCATACTCGAGTTGACGAGGACGCCAACTCCACCAACACCTCTACTGTCGCATGTTCCTAGGAACAGTTCTTCTCCAATTTCGAATGAGGCGTTGAGATGATGGCATCGTCTCTTCTCGGTCGCACTGATGGCGTCGTACTTAACCTTCTTGGCTTGCATCATCAGATCTTTGATGGCCGCTTCCGGTCCGAGCGTACGTGCATTATAAGCACAGATCGTCATCCTAGTCCTTTTCCGTTTCGGTAGCCTATATGACATCTACAATCCGTCTTTCCTGGCGCTATCGAACTAGATTTTCCTCCGAAATCATTACTCTTTTCTATAAGTGTGACATGCGTAAAAATTTTAAAACCCATGGGCAGGTTGCAAGCCTCTAGTCCCGTGAGTTTCTGAGAGAACTTATTTGTTTAGGCGAACTCCAAACCGCCTCCCTTGCACCCCCAGTCACTTGATTGCAGGCTTTTGGACCGACGTGCAGGATACAAGGATGTCATGAGTCAGTCCTAGCTCAGCAGAAACAGGGAGTCCATCCCCTGAATCCACCTGCGTCTCTGGGCAAGCACAAGGTCGCTTTTGGTCCGCGATTAGCTCCCTATTCGCAACCCGGGGACGCGCCGCGTAGCCTCACGACTAACCGGCTGTGATCTCTCTAGTGAGGGAGATTCTTGGGTTGAATATGTAGCACTAAGATTACCATAGCCTCTTCGCAATTGCTCAATAGTTATTGGGGAGATAATCCTTCATTATTCTTCTTTTATAAACTGGTCGAAAGTTGATGATTCAGCTTTATTCGTCACTGAAGAAGTACTCAGCCCAAAGTCAGTTAATGCGATGAAGAACACGTACAAAAAGTGTTTATCAAGTGACCAAGATTGGGAATTCAAAGGAGGGCCCATCAACTTCGTTTTAGCAAGACTTGAAGTAAATATTTTCTTTGTTATTCTTCGATTGAAGTTATTAACATCTGAAATAACGACACTCTTTTTTTGTTAACGATGACAGGTGTTGCTTTTTTGATCATGCGGCTGAATCTTTTTTCTTGCATAGAGACGGTGATGAGAACCACTGTGATGATGAGTATCATGATATATAAAAACGGCTTATTCGGTCACGTGCGTGTGTGTTGTAGGATTGGCGCCAGTTGTCCATAAAATGGGGTGAGGCGTGTTCCACGGCGTCGAATACCTGTGTAATAATCCAAGCTATGAATAACTTTATATGATCTGACGTGGAACGCTATATTTATCAGTACGATGATGTCGTCCACGCCATTTCATGTTAAAACATTATTCTGCGATACGTATTAGGGAGAAACAAGAGGAAAACCCATACTTCGAGTAATACTTTCGAATCGTATCTACATCATGTTGAGAAGGAGTGTTTTAAGCTGAAGTTCGAATATTCTCCAAGTGTAGAACTGATGCGTTTAGAAAGAAGACTATGAAACCTTTCGCCTTTATTTACAATAAAAGAGGAAAAGAAGAAGAAAGCATTGTCAGAACAACACAAATCTGACTCCAGAAAATAATAAACTACTATTAATTCTCATTGAAGAAATGGAGGGGAGCGAAGCAAACATCACAGAAAGTCTGAAGTCCCGCTTCAGCCGGACTTTCAGACTGTTATACATATACGCCATATACGGTCCATTTGTTGAGTATGTGGTAGAACTTTGCACAAGTCTGGGTTTGCGAGGCAATCCATGTCTCATTCCTACTTCCGGGTTGAAATACTTCTATTGTAATTCTGAGGCTCATTTACCTAAAATTTGGAAACCTTTTTAACCTCAAAAAGTCCTTATATGTTAAGATTTGATGATCTTGTTTTTAAAGACGGAATCTCAGAAAGTTATCTTGCGATTTCAATGTGGGCCAAATAGAGGAATTTTGCGCACGAGAGGTTTCAGTTCATCTTTCCAGATAAAATGAGAAAAGGCAGATCCTAGTATGCCGGGGGTGTGATTTTGAGCTAAAACGTAAGCTACATTTTTTTCCTCCTAAAAAAGACTTGTTATGCTCCGCTCATCTTTCACAGCAGGTTAGGTGACCGTTAAACGAACTCCTGTATCAAAAACAACTGAATCTTTACAATGCTCCACTCCGACTTATGTTTCCTCCTTCCGACAAAGTCAAAAAATTTAGAAAACTCGAAGTCCTTGGTGGCTTTGTAATATACAAAAATCAAACTTCTTCCGCAGCTCGAAATACATCTAATGACCCAACCAACCTTCCTTTTTTCGATTACGGGACTCGTGTTCTTGTGAGAAAGCATCCAGCCAAAGGCAAAAAAAAAAGCGGATAAATTTCCATTTAGGAATTTACTTCAGCGCAGTGAAGAACCGATAGATAGGGGGAAACAAGAGTGAGCAAAAGTGAGAAAAGGTTAATATGCACACTGTCGACCACATTACGCACATGTGCGCATTTTTTTTTTAGCTTGAGAGACTACTTGTCTCTACTCTAGCCTGCTCCAACTTTCAAAATGTTTCAAAACTTCCTCAAATGCTGCTCATCACTGAGACGATATATCTTTCCTTCTTCAATCGGTAGTTTATCCCGTCTAGATTTCGCACAGCATCGGAGAGGTTTCTTAGGATATGGTTAGCATTCAAACCCATTTCGATCTTTGAACTAGAAGAATTAATCATTAACTAGTCGTTTCTTCGTAAACCTTTGAATTCTCTGCCTTTCAATTCACTCCCTTTTTTGATCTGCGACTAAGAGTTTATTAATTTACAGCTTTTATGTAAAGTTAAAGGTAGGCCAAACATAGCTGAGATTTTAAAGTATACGTTATTTGTATGTGAAAACGAGGAGATATTGAAAACCTAATGTGCGTGATATGAAACAAATCCAAGAAAATAGGGCTCAATAGAATTCTGAGTTTAATACAGCGAAGCTACTCTTTTTAACATACTGCCTTGTGAGTTGACAAGTGATCCTCCTGCTGCAGAAGGTGAGAAATGCCTGCGTGATATCTTTTTCCCAAGCCAAAAGAGCTTCAACTTAGCAACCATTACCAGAGATTGGACGTCTAATTCAAAACGGACAAGATCGCCAAGAATGCTGGGAGAATGAGCAGGGAAACCTCAAGCGGTAGAAGTCATCAAATTTGCTATCTGTTTTGGGTGTCAACACAGTCGAAGAAGAGAAGTTTTATTGAACCGGAACACAAAACATGCAAATACGAAGAAAACAAAAGGGTGGTCATACAGGCATGCGTCGTATACAATACGGGTTTACCCTAAGCGAATAACATGGTGAAATTCCCATCCTACAACACTATCCTTAGACGGCATCAAGAGCAAACAAAGTGAATCAAGTAATCCAAGAAGAAGTCGTACTGAAGATGGAGCTGGGGGTAATCGAAAAGGGTTATCCTCCAGATTTGTAAAAATCATTCAGGCTTAGAATAATAATTCAGATTTGAGATAAAACAGATCGAAGCTGCTTATTCTTTGTTGCATTTGCGTCACATTTGTTTCCAATAGCTTCGTAATATGAAAACTTAAAAGTTGGCCGCTGCTACTGCTCTGTACTTCAAACTCTCTTAATTTAATGCGCATGTAATTTCCATAGGAAGGATGTGATTCCGGGTAGCTCTGATCGGAAAAGCTCATATAAGAGACCAACCAATGTAGAAATTTGTACTTTTTCCAACTATCTAACATCCTTGAGTTGGATAATGAAGAACGTTGTCAAACACGTTTAAAACGTCGATTTTAGTACTGTAAGAAGGAGAAGGTTTTCTTATCGGTTAGTTGAAATAAGACGTTTTTTCTTACGAAATGTCGTTGACTTCCAGAAAATTTGCTGTGAAGTCCTTGAGTGGTTTGAGATCCTTTGTAGGTGAAAATTGAAAAGCCACTTATGATCATGTTGAGTGCTAATTACTTTTACGACAAAAGTTAGCAGTGGGAGACAAAACAAATACAAACAATTCTCTGCAACATGACTGGCTTCGTTTACATACTTTTGTTCGCTTCACAGACAGTTTCTGGTTTCCAATCCTACTGTCTTTGCAGGGATTTGGCTATTTTCCGTTAATGCATGATTATGAACCGGAAACAGATGTTGACTTGACACACTTGCTTGCATACTTCAACAGAAACAAAACTGTATTGAGTTCAATACTGCCTGTTCTCACAAGGGATGAGCATTCTATCTCGAAACTCATAATTACTGTGAGTGATATTTAGTCTTTTTTATCCATTTTTCAGAACAAAAGGAGCTAAGAGGGGAAATAGTGAGGATATATGTATATTATTGTGATCCACCTCCGCAACGGTTTACCGCCTCATGGTGGCGTGGATGTAACTCTGGGCTCGAACTGCGATAAAAAGCGGAGGTACGTCCTCTAGCAGGGTCTCGCAAGCTAAGGAGGAGTTCGACACCTCCAACATTCCGAGTTCTCTCGGAATTGGAGGCCTAGCTGAGACCAACCACGGCCAAGAGTCATCGCCATCTTGGCAAAATGTCGCTAAGTGGCTCCCTGATCCATATAGATTGGACGACGACCTGATATGAAAGCTAAGCTCGCTATGGCAGGACTGCCCAGCATGGGGAAAAAAGTCTACCTGCCACTCTAGCATATACATTGTGTCAGTTTCTTGCACACTGTCCTTCCCGCCTCAGATGGTATGGCGACCGGTAAGATCTCGATCAATTCTTAGTTTGCTTAAGACGTTTTCAACTCTGGACCAAAGCCATGCGTGCACGACTCGCCATCGAGACTGTCTCAGACTGCGTTAACGCAACGCGAAGACAGTAGCCACAAACGCTGATCTGCATGCCCTTCTCGGAGCTCCGCCTTCTCGTCTACGTTGGACATTGTATGAATATGGAAAACAACTCCAAGGGAGAACTTAATGCAAGGATGAGAGCATTCTCACCCAGCAGGAAAGCTACGGACCATGATCTCCTTGCCTATCTGCTCACTTTGACCGTTCTTAAAGCGCTCTAGAGCGGGTGTAGTGTAGCGGTTAGAAGTTCCGCTCCCTGCATAATCAATCGGAGGTTCAAATCCGCCCTAGTGCTCACCAAGCCTTTCATCCCTCAGGGGTCGATAGATTGGTACTTGTCTGGGATGAAAACAACACTAACTTGACACATCGGCTGGCCACCGCAAGTCATTGTATAGGTCAGTTACATGTTCATAAACATCAAACGATTCTGAATAGAAGCGAACGTGGGACGCATCTCAAGCGGATTAACGCCAGAAACTTCATCCTTTATCCTTATCCAGCGCTCTGTTCTACAGCAGAGACATGGGTAGGCACTGCAGCCACATCAAGAAAGCTGCTCGCTACCCACAGAGCGTTTGAGCGTACATACAGGCATACACACGTACATACTTCATACATACATTCATTCCTTCAAACATACATACAGGCATACGCACGCGCACAGATACATCATCAATAATAGATATTTCTACAAAATTTTTTCGTCCTTTTTCAGTTCAAGAAGAGCGACGTATATTTGATTGGGGATTTTGGCGAGATAGATCACAAGAGGATGGGTGAACTAAAGAAAAGCTTTATGGAGCTGTTATTTAAAATGGTAGGAAAACAGTCCTTCAATCCACCATTTACTTACACTCGATTTAATTATTAATTATCTAAATTAGACATGCGGAACAATTTCTTTTGCAAAAAAAGTTGGAATGAGTTGCTGGTGCTTCGTGCAAGGGTCTAATTGCGCATTGGCAAAGTTGCTTCTTTCTTGGAATAACTGAACCACTTGTTCTTCCATTTGTTGTCCTCACTTTCTGGGGCCATTGCCAGTGCTAAAGATGACGGGACGATTTCTTTTCATGAACGTGAGTTCTGAGACAACACAAACCACAGCGAAGCAGAAGTACTTGATTGTTTCACGTAAAGTGAATGTCTGAATGTTCTGTAAAGAGAAGATCTAGATGATTGACCTACATGTCAAATAGTTTTCAAATCCACTCAAACTTCTATCAGTATATCAAAAAATAAAGAGTCGTGGGATCAGTGCAGTACGGCTGGTCTTCAACGCCGATTGTTATTGTAATTTTAATCTTGTCGTTCAAGAAATGCCCAGGGTAAACTCTAAGAGAGGTTTTGTTACTGTTTCTGCAGAACAACCGTCTGTGACTGTTCATAGTTCAGAAGTAGGGATCATCTCGGGACCAGGTTCCGCATAATCTGCAATTTACATGGACAGCAGATATATGAATAGCAGGAAATTTGCCAGGAATAGGCACCCATTCTTTCTACTCATTTTTGTTACTTGCTTGCGAGTATTTGAAAGCTGTGAAACTGAATTTCCTGCCTATTGCATTTAAACATGAAATAGATAGTGAAAGACCGCAGATCCGCTGTCACAGTGTGGGTTTCTGCTGATTTCCAGGAAGTCAGAATTCGACACATTTTAACATATCATTCATGATTTTATGCAGTCAGATCAAGTGAATTGTGATGGTTTATTTTGTGAGCAGCGACTCGATGGATACGTTCACCATGGAGAAGTTGTTGGCAGGATACACTTCTTTTTGATACAAAGTCGATAACATGACACTGTGAGACGAATTTTAAGAAAGCGATACCTGGCTTCAGTTTAAACAATATCAGCTCTTTTTTCCTCAATTTTTGTTCCTAATGATGAGGGCAGCGTCATGATTGCGTGGAATTTTCTCATAAGAATGGGTCGTATGAGCAAGATGTGGTCATAAAGGCAGTTGGAAGAGAATAGAGATGAAGAGAGCAGAGAGGAAGGGAGGAGAATGTAGCTGCAGATGGATAAATTTATATTGAGAGGTACAAAATTTAGTTCTAATAATTTAATACGTAGCTTGGTGGAGAGCTCAGTCATGTCACAGATACGGGTTGGCGCAGCATGGGGGTAGCGCCTTTTCCATCAAAACGGTCAGAAATCAGTCCTCAAAAGAAGTGAGGTTTCTGCATTCAGCGTTGAAAAGTTTGAAGAGCACACTCCTGAACCAACAATAATTAATTTTCATATCATCTTTTAAAAAAGCATTTTCCGTGCTATGAATAAGCGAAAACTGGGAAGGGCGTGACGCAATCGGTTAGAGGTCCTTTGTTGCTACACCGTCGATGGTTCATCCTTCTGGGTCGATAAATTAGTACCACAGCTGTCTGGGAGGATAACAACACTGACTTCATACCCTGCGGGCGGCCCCTGTGAGTCATTGTATAGACCAACACCATGCGCTAGATAACGATGTCTACCGCATATTCCATGCAATACAACTTCGATATCGAAACGGACGAATTTTCTGTTTTTGAGCGAAGTTTGGTGATTATAACTCTCCTAACTTTTTTTGACACCCACTTGAGAAAAACTATCTATTTTTTCAAAATCAACTTACAAAGGAACCAAAATGCCTACAGAGACAAAAATCTGCATTCCAGTACTTTCCTTAATTTTCTGTCGAATTATGGGACTGAATTTTTCAAGCGCGCTACCGCACTGTCGGAGTTACCGCAACGTCGGTTTGAGAAAAAGTGCAAAATTTCGATTTTCGGCTGCGCGCCAAAACCTGCATGACTTGGAAAGCAAAGTCCAATAACTCATAAGAAAAAAATAATTTGGTTACAAAAATTATCGAGGACTTCTTCTATTAAAAGTCAGCTTTTCATTTCTAATTTTTTTTTATTCTGTCAACAGTAAGTTGGGAAAAATTCGATAAAATTATAAATTTTTCCTCAATTTACTATCGGAAAAAACCGAGAGTCCCAAAAAAGCTAGCTTAAACATTTTAGAGCGCAAACATTTCTCTACAAAAGGGGAACTTAGTTGGCTTCTGGGTTTCTTTTGCACCGAATTATAAATGTTTACTTCAGCGTAGCAAAATCCGACCAGTACAGGAGTCTTTCCCAATCAAGGCTATTGTTAATAGTTAAACGCACCTCGCACCTGCCGTAATCGGTGATGTTATTGCCTAATTGCCCGCATCTTCGCTGTGATCTGCCGTCTTTGAAGATAACTCTGTCCAAGCTTCTCGATCTTCTGCGAGAAGTTGCACAGAATCAATCCATTCGTTGCTATTCCATAATCTGCGGAACCTTACGTCTCTCCTGAACTGCCCATCGGCGCCGAGTGTTCTCAAGTCCTTTTTCACCACTTCAGCGCAGAACTTTTGTTTTTGGCCACGTGGCTTCTTCCAGCGTGAACCCGAAAGACTCCTCGTAACACGTTGAACAAGGCGACTTGCTGGCCTCCTCAGCATATGACCAATGAAGTGGAGAGGATGTTCTGTAACCAATTTTGATGGCAGCGCAAAATATAGATATCCTCCGTGCGTCATTCGCCGGTACACCACATCAATTTCCGCGTAAAGATTTTCATTGTTTCATACCCCAGGCCAAAAGTAGCCAAGCAGTCGTCTGAGAAGCTTTTTCCGCGCAGTTAAGCCCCTCCATCACAGTGGATGTTGCTGCCCATGTCTCCGATCTGCACATTTTGTTGAGGCGAATTGGTAATAGGAATACACGCAGCTTGACTTCGTTGGTGATGGGGCTCAACTACAGGCACTTCGTTGAAAAGTTAAATGCAAAAATGCCCTCAGCGCACCTCTGGTGAATGTCTTTCTCGTAGTCCCGTCGTTTTTGCCTAGATAGGAGAATCGTCGACAAAATCGATCGGTTGTCAGTCTACCCTGATTCCCGCTCAAGGTCTCGAAGAGACCCACATCTTTTTGCATTTATCAGGGCGCAGACACAGTTTATAAGCTGGAGATAGCTTTGCGATGTCGGCAGGACACTGATCGACTGTCCTTCGCATGATGTCATCGATAGCGAAGTAAAGCAAGAAGGGTCCTGCCACTGCCTCTTGTCTTACTTTGGTTACCACCTCAGAAGGTGTTGTATATCTGGCTGGTGTTCGAACAGCAGCTGTTGTTTGTTGTTTCTTGTCATAAAATCAAGCAATCAAACTTTCTTCTTTACTCTTTGGGCGCGGAGCGCGTTGAGAAGACGGCTTCGATGAGAAGAATCGAATGCGGCTTCAAGGTCCAGAAAAGCTAATTGTATTGGGTTCGAATGCCGCTGTCAGATTTTGATCACTCTCCTGACGATGAACACCTGGTCAGTCGTAGATCTGCTAGGACGAAAGCCATCTTGTTCGTTTCCCGTTGCTTCTTCGTGATGTTCAATAAGTCGGTTGATCAGTTTCAAAACTTTATACATGACGCGCAATGAGATTCCTCGATAGTTCCTAAAGTTCGTGACGGAGAACTTCTTGTGGAGAGGAAATATGATATCGTGTCTCCGTAGTGAGTCAGGTATCCTTTTGTCGATCCAAACTGAACGGGTGATCTTTGTCGTCGCAAGAAGTCTAGAAGAGGAAGATATTTCAGCGTTTTTAACCACGTTGTCTTCTCCAAATTTGCTCTTTTTTATTTTTTGAATAAAGACCAGAACCTCCGACACCGTAGGTCATTCCGCTTTAATCCTATGTGGCGGTCTACGAAGCTACTTGAGTTGAGAAGCTGAGCCGCTTGCCGGTTCAGCAAGGCCTTGAAGTGATCCCTCCAAATCGTGAGGGTTGCTTCGTTGACAGTCAATCCATTTGCTGTCTCAAGGACAAGAGAACATTTTTTATCTTGCCGCTTTGCTGTCTTAGTAAAGCATAGGGTTTCCGCGAGTTCTTGTCCTTTACCCAATCCTTTCTCTTAACGTCCACTCTTCTTCAATTCTTGTAGCTTTCGACACAACTTCTTTTTCAGACGCTTATCAAAATCACTAGTGCTGCGGACATCGCATACAGAATTATACGTGGATTTGGTTTCCGTAGATGTAAAGAGAAGCTTCTTTCGCGGCATTAGAACCAGAGTTTCCCTTGCGGTGCTCTTTATGCAACTTGTGGAGGAATCCGCATCGCAAAGCTTCTTCCCGATCCGAACTTTACATAAATAGACACACGCTGCAGAATTTCGTTCAGCATTCTTCCTTCTTCTTCTGTCGCTTTCGGTTAAAGGCATCACTCCACGAATCTGTGGTGGTGCGGATTTCAGGTGGAGAGTTCCTAGTCGTAGATTATGGAGAGGAGGATGATTCCGTCCATTTCTTCCTAATTTCCGTAAAAAACAGCCCAGAAGATGCGGCGCATGCACAAGGCTGGCGCGCTCCAATCAAACTCGTTGTAGAAAAGAGCGCTCCGGAACGCTCGAAGTAGTATCTTCCAGGCCGTTTTTTTACGGGAATTACGAAGAAAGAGACGGAATCACTCTTCTCTCCATGATCTACGACTCCGTATAGGCATAACGTCGATGGCTCCTCTTAAGCGTTTAAGCACATGAGTCGACTAGACGGTTATCGTTATCCGACGTGTTTCCTTTTGATAATAATATTTTCCTAGCACATGCTGTTCAAATCCCATCCTTGCATTTGCGTCGATTTCTTTCTTATGACCTGCTGCAGGCTGGGAATTTTTGACATCAACGCATCAAGTTTATCATGGAAGACGTCCTTGCTGTTGTCCGCAGCGGTTTCTGTAGGTGCACTGGTACTTACGATCCAGAATCACGTCCTCTGCGATCCCGCAGCCGTACGAAGGCGCATCTAGATGACGTTGACGCTTGGAATTCCTCCACCAGGTTGTTATAATCGTTTCTCATAGCCATGGCGCAGCCAGCAATTTCTCATTAGCATCGCCGCAGTAGATGACGTAATTGTCGATACCGATGAGAAGGGGATCACTGATGCTTGACCTGCAATGCAGCAATCAGTGCATGGAGATATTGCAGAAGTTTGGGCAGAGCGGTTTGTTGGAATTCACTTAACACTGTTCGGCAGTTCAGCATGACGAAGCGATGGCATCATGTTATTTTCAAAAAAAAAAAAACTGGAGGAGCATTGTATGAAAAGAACAGTATTGAATTTTAATGTAGAAACTTATGGGATAGATGACGGGAACGTGTACTAATGGAATCGCCATCATGTCAAGGAGGTCGGGGAACGGTAAAGAGGGTCCCGGCGGATTCTCCGCGAATGCCTCCCAGACATAACATGCCTAGTGGATATGCCGGCGGATACGCGGGCATACCTCGAAAAGGTCACGCTCCAGTCGTTCATGAAGACGCAGACAACCGTCTTAAATGTTCTTCTAGCCACAGAGACGCAGAAAGCTGCATAGTTACAAGAAAATATGCAAAGAAGAGTGGTGTGAGCTGTCGAAATTACCGAATATTTCAAAAAATAAGAGTGTTCGATAGAAGTACAGGGGTTTTGTATGGTGTTCTAATAAAAAAGGGAGTGAGTATGTCTTTATATCAGCTTCAGAAAGTCTAGAAATCTTACGAAATTTAACTCTTTTTCCTCCTGTAAGTTCCAGGAAGTCAGAGATACAGAATAAATTAGGCTACAAAAAAGCTTGGGAGTTACAGGATAACGATAATTCTCATTACCGTTACTTTTGAAAGCTGGAATGTTTAACGAAAATTTTTATGCACGTAATTTGAAGCAATTAGATACATCCTTATATCATATTTCACGTGAGGATTTCTCTTGCTTCTGGTACGATTACAAAATTGAGACCACCTCACGCAAAAAAATTGCAGTGAATGTGTCTGATTCTCCAAAACAATTTAGTGGACAGTGAATTATATCCTAGCCGGTGATGCAGCGTATGATTAGCGGTAGGTAAGCTGAGTCAGCTATTTAAGTGCCAACGAAAGTGAATCTCTTTAGGACCCGCACCGTCGCTAATTGCTCTGACGAGGCATGACAGGGGCATGCTCGAAATTCCGCCGGGACCCTCTTTATACGCACCCAAGGAGGTCGCAGTCTGATATCGTCATTGACTTTTCGGCTGTAAAAAAAGCGATGTTAGACTTCACTTAAGAGTTAGATTTGACATAGATATTGTTGCAATAGCACTGTTAATGAAGAACACTCAATCACTTTGCACGAAGGAGCGTTTAATCTGTGCTCTGTCCTTGAATGCTTGCCTGCATCCATTGCAAGTTCTACATTCAATGTGTGCACAGATACAGTCGTCCACCATACCACCAGAACAAATGTTTGGACAAAGTGCTGGATAGGTTAAATGTCTGGGAGGAAAATGGGATCCCCTCCGGCAAACACTTGTTTTGTCATGATAAACTTCAAGCTGCTGTTGAGTAAACTTGCTGTTCTCACTAGACTACTGCGATATCTGTGCGGATCGCATGCTACATCAGATGTTGCAGTAATCAAGAAACATTCAAAAAGAAATTTCTCGCTATCAGCACAGAAGAGTACATAATCTAAAGCAGTGCTGCCAGAACAACTCAGCGCGCGAGAGCTGTCAAGTACGGCAATAACATTCTGTAATAACGTGAAGGAATCTGGTGCAACGTAGGCCAAATACTTTGTTGCTTTGCTACTTTGAGTGACAGGACAAGATTTCAACTTCAACCAATCATAAATGTTCACACAGCTTTGGAAATCTCTGAAGACTGCAGTAAGGATGCCTTTGACATCTAAAATACTCAAAGGTTTGACTGTCGTCCGGGAGACGTCATGACCGTACGAACCTTATCGCTATCTCCGGTTTTGAGAGGATTCGTGCATCTCCAACGTAAGTTGCAGTAGACAAACTTCCCTGCAACTATATCTCTCTAAACATGTATTCCTTTCTTCCTACGAAGTAGCGTATTTCGAGGGCGGGTGTAGTTTAGCGGCTAGAGGTGCCGCTTCCTGCACGATCGATCGGAGGCTCGAGTCCGTTCTAATGCTCACCAAACCTTTCATCCCTGCGGGGTCGATAAATTGGTATCAGACTTGTCTGGGAGGAAAACAACACTGACTTGACACATCGGCTGGCCGCCGCAAGTCATTGTATAGGCCAGCTACACGTTCGTAAACCTCCAACGATTCTGAATTGAAGCGAACGGGGCGCATCCCAAGCGGATTGATTAAAGCCAGGAAGTTTGAGTTTAAGTTTTAATTTTCTTTCTTAGAAATGATGTATATGAAGCTGAGAAAATGAAACATTTCCAACCTGTGCAATTTGTTTCAACCAAAGCGATAAAGCGAATGAAGCGGCTCGTAGAGTTAAACGAATGATGTCGGATGGATTTCTAGCTGCCTCTTTCTGTTAGGTGGCCCTGCAATGTTAAGAAATCAGTTTAAAAACAAAGACAAGATAAAAAATTAGATAATAGTAAAAATGAAATGAATGAAAAGAATTTAAAAAATTATTTATCAGACATTTATTAACATACATCGCTGTACATCTGCGTCTTCATCTATGCACATTTTTGTCTTTGTAACTCGCGCTGCTGACAACTTCGACCAGGAGAAATGTCTGAAAAGCTGTCATCTTATACGGTTTACTAAGAAGTGATAGAGAGAACGGATAGAGGTCAAGAGGGGAGGAATGTTTGGAGAAGGATGGAAAGGCAAGAACCCCAAAGATATGCACTCTATGAGGTGTGGGTAGTAGCAAAATAAATATGCATTGCCAGTGCTTAGCAATACGATCAGTGAAGAGTTCAAAAAGAAACTTGTGTTGTCAGTTTTTTTTTTGTTGGAGTCAGCCGTGGCGTGAGATATATTACAACTAGCGGAACAACAGAACGGTTCGGAGGTGGAGTTCCGAGCAGAGAGACCGAAATTGATGCGAAAATGCGAAAATGTTTTTCTCTGCTGTCTATTCTTGAAGATTCTGAAGAAGAAGATTTCCTTTGTGGATTGAAAAAAGGATAACTCACTATCGTACAACGATACACTATCGTAATTTCCCACCACAGGGAGTTGTCGGCCAAGAAATCCAGGGGACACTGGGAAATATCATTGTTGCGCGCACAAAGTTTTGGTACGAATCATCATGGACTGGTATGTGAAATCACCCGGATGAATTTCGTTCCAGTCCATCTATGTCTGGCCGCTTTTTCATTCTTAGGAGAGTGATCGAATTATGGCAGTGATGCTCGAATCCTGCGCACTTAGCTTTCATAGGACGATTTCGACGCTTCTCACAGAAGAGATCTTTCTGACATCCATTTACCCAATAAAAGTTAAGGATATTTCATTCTTCTAAATAATGCATTGTTTGAGTCCGATTAAAACAACCGCGACTTGAATCAAAGTTTAATCGAAGCTGAAATTCAAAGCTAAAATTGGAGTAAGGGAATGGAGTTTTTCCAAAAACATTCTTGCTCCACTTTGCTATCAGTTACGTCATACAAGTTATTGTTGAACAGGGTTCTTTTGATTTGGTTATAACATGATGATACATCTTTCGCTTAACTGAAGATGCAATAATATTAGCTTCAAACATCGCGAAGTTGCAATATGTTGCAAGGAGATAGAGTAGTAATCTAAAACTCAGGTCTACTTTTTATGCACTCTGCACAGTATACATTTAAATAGGGTAGAACGGTAAGGTAAGTTTCCTTTTATCCTGTAGGCATTCCCATGCCAACTCAGTGTAAAGTAGGAAAGACTGGAATGTTTGAATGCATCCAAATGCGCTTTGTGAAGACGTATTGCGATAAGGATATCACAATTTTTTAATCACTTTCTATCAGTGGTCAGTATTTCTAATGAGACTGTTCGGTAAGGTTTGGATTACAGCTTTCAGATCTTTCAGATCTTTGGTACAAATAATTTGTTGATGGCAATATTTATCAATTTTACAGTCATCTCGAATCTGCATCGAAGTACGTGACACATGCAATGACACTTCAATCCGTCAGGGAATAGGCGAGGTGCTGACTTTTATGGAAAGGATCAGCGGTCTTGCGCAACTGAACTTCTCCGATGAGGGAAAACGGTATCACTTAAGCGAGCTGGATGTCAATCTGTCGTCGGTAGGTCAGTTCTGATAATAGCACGGATCATCTGGTAAAGAATCTGTTGATTGTAAGGGCATGGGAGTAGCAATTTCATATAATACAAAGGAGGGATATTTCTAGCACTACTACCAACACATCGATGCAGTAATATTTGCTCATTTTATAGCTCATATTTGCAACAGTATTGAAACAAAATCTCACACAACTGTATTCTTAGGTGCGTCAGTGCCTCGAAGTTATATGCATATTAATTTCTCTTAATCATTATCATTTCGCGAGAGAGATCATAGTCAGATCATAGCCAGATCACTTTGAAATCAATATGAAGGGGAGACATCGGTATTGGGCATCAGAGCTTTCTGTACTATCAGTAGCGTGCTCGTAATATTTTATGCTGAAATTCAGCTGCTTAGGGTTCCTCTTTCCAGTTTCTCCTTCAGCTTGGTTTTTATTCTACCAATCTGGACGTCCGGGTGGACGCCGGACAGTGGACCTCTTCTGGGGCACGCTTCGTTTTCTTTAACTGTTCAATAGAAATTCAATGTTGTGGTATTTTTGAAAAAATTAAATTTGCATCTTTCTAACTGCGCCTCTTTCGTTCTTTTCTTTTAGAACGAAATGATGGTGAATTGAAGTGATGATTTTATGGTCCTCGTCCTAAATTCGTTTGGAAAGAATTCAAACGTGATTATACACCTACACATACTCCTTCAATTCCGTAAAAGTTCGCCAACATACTTCGAAGCATGAGTTTTTCTTGCCTTTCTCTTTAACAATCAGTGCAGAATAATGTTCTAGCATGAAATGACATGAACGTCATCAGTGTAGTGATATTGATAAAATTCCACGTCAGACTATGTTAACTGTTAGCTACTTTTAAAGCTGCCGCGTTGCCAACCTTTGAAGAGAGAATGTTGGCAATCTGATGAGGCAAACGTGCGATCGGAAAAGATATGTGCTAAAATACATGCGAGTGTACAAATACAATATACATATAAACGCAACACAGCAGCTTTCATGGTCGTAAAATGGTTCACAGTGTTTTGTTTACTTCTTGAAAAATAGGCTTGGAGTCACTGCATAGTACTACTGCACCGAAGCGCCGTGGAACAGGTTTAAATCGTTTGACATTTAGAGGGTCATTTTGTAGTGCTCTGACGCCGGAGTTCCGATACTCCGATATAGACGAACGTTGCACTCCATTTTATAGCTTTCTGGCGTCGGTGCACCAATTCGACGCCGTGGGCTATGGCTGACCGCGTTGCGGTGTCAGCACACTTATCTAACGCCGTTCGACACGTCGCAGCGCGTTCTGGATTCTAGAATTTCGTTACACACAGATACATGCACACCTGACAGAATAACCCAATTATTATAAAGCATGATTACATACTACAACATCTGGTGTAAAAATGGGTCACCTAGTTTTACTCTTGATGTTGTATTATACGATCATATTATATAATAACGGTGATTCCGTCACATTTTACACTGGTTTAATTTTGAAAGACTGAGAAGATTAGGTGAAATGACATATTTTGCGTGCGCTATCAATTATACTGTTAGAAGCACACGGGTCAGCTTATGAAGCTATTCCAAATCTATTAACAAACTCAAAAGTAGCCGACCATCTCCTCTGTTTGGCCTTCAAAAACGAGATCTGTTTCTGCATGTGGTTCTTCGTTCTAATTTCTTTCAGAACTGTCTTTTCGCTTGTTTTCTTCTCCAAATTGTGTTTACTCCTCGAGAATCGCTTTCTACTTCTCTCTGTTGACCAACGCTTCTCGGAGTAAGCATGATATCGCCCGCATATGATATCGAGAAAAATGTTTTATTTGCAT
Source organism: Necator americanus (assembly GCF_031761385.1). Lineage (NCBI taxonomy): Eukaryota > Metazoa > Nematoda > Chromadorea > Rhabditida > Ancylostomatidae > Necator > Necator americanus. Next base: position 13,774,917 of record NC_087372.1, on the reverse strand, counting down.
GACGGCTCCTTCCCAAACAACTGATTTTATTATCTGCTGCAGTGCAATTCTGAGTGACTTTAGACAATTCGTATTACACTGCTGCGGATCTTCCCCATCGAATACTATTTGAGGTGTTGGAAGACCTGTCTCGTAGTGGTGACAGATGCATTGGACGCACCCAACTTTTCTCGTCGACCAAAGCTAGCAGTACTGCATTGGAATTTTCACCATCGAAGGATTTCCTATAGCTGAAAGAGATCAGGAAGAAAATCAGTTCTCTAAGAAAAATATGTAACCATGGAAACGTGACATGTTGTTCATGCAGCTAGAGCTTACTAGGAGTTCGTTTTTGAAGTTCACCAACATCTTTTGCTCTTCATGAAGAATCTCCGTGAACAGTTTGTATGGAACGTAACCAAGCTTATTGAGTAGAGGCTTTGAAGGCCGTCTCGTTCAATGTTTTAAACGCCAACAATTACTCGTAGAAGAAAGCTGAGAAAGTACCAGGCTCGATCGATGTAGCAGTGATCGCAACAGTCCGGATTCTTTTTTGTTAAAAAAAAAACTGCTGCCTGAACACTGTTTTCGCAGTGGTCCCAGCAACTTTTCTTAAGTTTGATTCTGCTCCACCTTTCTTCTACACTCTTATTATTTATATTTTATTTACAGTTAACGTTTACCACCCTCTCCTCGATGTTGAATTCTTGTTGGTTGGACTGCTAGGGTTTCTGAGCGAAGTTCTGGTTTTTCGTACAGTTCTGCAGTTGCTTTTGAATGATTCCTTGAGGGTGCTTTCGTGATTTTGACCTTTTTTCCTTCCATGGCGATATCAAATTTCCGTCTTTTACATCTGGCAGCTGTTTCGTATTCCTGCCTCAAGGAGACGACAGAAAAAGCTGCAAAATGGTGATACATCGGAGATACCAAGTGAAGTGAATGCGTGGTCGATTTGCGCAGATTGTGCCGTTAGCGGATTCTCGTAATCATTTCCGATGGTCTTTACTTATAAAAGAAGAAATCTCACGGAAAAAGGCGTTGCTCGTGATATCTCAGAGAAGCATCGTTGTTTTTGCTTAGGTCCTTCAACAAACGTATTGTGAAGCTACAACTGTAGCTTAGGTGGTCAATGTATGCAATCTTCATTTGTTAACTTTCGGCCTCTTCTCTCACTCTAGTATGCTGAACAAGGACGGTCACAGGTAGGGCAAGTACTATCGAAATCATCACGTACTATAAACTTAATGAAGTATATGTTTATAACAATCTCTTTGTTATAAATGTGTCCATTGATGAGTTTGTTTCTTATATGCACTATTAAGTTGTTTCCTTCTTCTGTACTGGACCACTCACAAAACAACACCTCTTGTACTGTAATCAAGCACAACCACAGCCTGTGCAATCTATTGAAATTATGTATAAACTTATTGATACATTTATTTACAACAAAGTCAGCCTCATCCGACTCAATGTGATTGGTCCAATACCGAAAAATTGGCACACAGAAATCAAAAAAGGAGAACAGGAGATTGGAATGTTTGCGTCGCAGATCACCGACCTCATGATCGTCAGACTTGTGTAAATACTAATAAATAGTTATGAGAGTAAGATTGTAGAAGAAGTAGAGTCAGCTCTTGAGGGCGTTCCATAATAATGGACAACAGTGCAGCACGTGGGACTTCAAAATTTTCGTGTTTTTAACCCATTCTACGTACTAGTACGAAACCTTAAAAAGAGTAGATGAACCAATATTAAAAGTTAACGCTATTGCATAGTGGAAAGAAGTCGTTGAAGGCGTTTCAGATGTTCTGAGTTCATATATTCTGAGTGGGAGTAAGTAAGAGTCGATAAAAAAATCGGAAGTTAGACAACTCTTTATCAGCGACTAATTTCTAATAACAATTTTTGCCGTGATGGATGTAGAAAATCAAAATTGAACAAACAACTTCTATTGATTGATTACAGGTTAATTGGACCAAATTCTTTATTATGACGACGCCCCCTGATATGCACAGTTACTTTCTTGCAGATCCTTTGGTTGAGGTCCCAAGCATGCGGTACACGAAAAGGTTAGCTGTTTTTGACATTCATAAATTAAAACATCACAAACATGGTTTTGTTCAAATTCAGGATAGACAAACTTCTGCAGAGAACACCTAAACGGGTTTTTACAAACTATGTTATTCTTCACTACATTCTTTCATGGATACAATACTTAGACGATGAATATAGGCAACTGATGGAGGTGAGAACTCAACGGTGACCGTCGTCTCTCCTTGCTTCTCAATGAAAATTCTAACTATTTGACAACGATTACTTTACCGAACAGGGCGGGTGTGGCGCAGTCGGTTAGAGGTCCGTTGTAGCCACATGGTCGAGGGTTCGAATCCGCCCTAGTGCTCACCAAGCCTTTCATCCCTCCGGGGTCGATAAATTGGTACCAGACTTGTCTGGGAGGATAAAAACACTGACTTGATCATCGGCTGGCCCCCGCAAGTCATTGTATAGGCCAACACGCGTTCCAAAACCTCAACGATTACGAATTCCAGTAAAACGCGTTGGCGCATCCCAAGTGGATTGATACGCCAGTGACTTTACTTTACTTTACTTTTACTTTACCGAACAAGTTTATCATTCGTAATTCCTGTTCGTTGCTCGAGCTTGATCTGTCCTCATTGGATGCCACCACCAAGAACTTCATTTTCTTAAATCATGTCTGCTCACCTGAGCTATTTCTAATGCAGCTTACGTATCTCGTAGATGCTATTCCCCAACTGCTCCCGCTTTTTGTTAGATGCATAATGTGTCCGGACCTGATTTCATTCTACCCAGCAAGAATTTCGACCGATAGTTCGAATGGGTGAAAATATGAATCGCGGTTGAAACAAAAGTTGAAAGTAAAGCAAATACGACTTTTAGTATGACATATGTATGCTGTTATAAACTCTTAATGACAGCGCTGTTCGAAAAAGATGAAAGGGTAAGAGTTTAGTCTTACTCACATTTACTCAGAATAAATAGCGAGAAATAAAGAGAAGTTTAGCAGCTCTCACTCCTTTTAGCAAACCTGATTTTGGGGAGGCAATTTTACCCATCTGAGGACCGAAGCAGTTAGTAATAACAGTCAGTGAGGAACCGCCGAACGATTAGAGTTTCTCTGATCAAAAAAGAGTGGCTAGCCTCTTAAAGATTACAAAATAGGGACAGTTGAGCTAAAATCTTTTGTCATTCCTCTGGGAATGGGAAGACGACCAAGGTCATCCTTCCAATGTGGATAGACGAAGGAGAGGCCATTTGAGTTGTGAAGCAACATTCTTGTAATTTCCGTTCACAAAATGCTATTCATCGCGAAAGGCAAGAGCTGTAACGCAGCTTCATTTCCCTCTTTGACATACGAAGACTTGATGAATTGCGGAAGCAGTTTTTCCCAAGAAGAAACCTTTATTCGGTGAATTACACAATTTTCTTTTCTAGCTAGTTTTCAAACGACCTATGAGAAATGCCATCAAAGAAATGCGATCAAGATCAAGATAGGGATTCTCAACCCCTATGCAAACAACTTTTATAGGCCGTGATGTCTCTTTCGACCATTTCTAGCAAGGTGTTTTCTTGACGGACTTAACGCCCGACAGAATCTTAGAATTGTTCGTTCACCTCATTGACGATGTGAATAAATGAATAACTGCTGTTGTTTATCTATATGAACCACACTATTCAAATTGATTGCTGGAGTGAGAGGGAGAGTTGTAAAAGAATCCCTTCTGTTCAGCTTCTCGATTGATGGCATCATTAAATCGATTAGAGAAAATTGGAAAGGCGAAAAAATTGAACAAGTGGATGTCGCATGAACAGGGTGAGTCCGAAAGAAACCGCCGTTTTGAGATCTGCTCAAGGCTTCTGTTACGCAACAATACCGATAATAAGAATGGTATTGACACGAGAAATGGATCCTTTATGACAACACGAAGCGTCGTGCTCCAGGGATGGACAAGGATAAAACTACCAAGCACTTCCTGAAGCGGAAAATCCACCATGAGAAGACCATGGTAACTATGTGGTGGTGCGCTACGACTACAGCCTTTTGAAAGCAGGCAAGACCATTACTGCAGTCTACCGACGTGAATAAATGCATAACTTCTGTTGTTTGAATCTAGATGTACCACACCATCCCAATTGATAGCTAAAGTAGGAGGAGGAGTTGTAGGAGAATCATCCCCGTTCAACTTCGTAATTGGTGACATTATGCGAGGAACCATCGGACAGTGTCCCTACAATGTAGTTATACCACCACCAGAGCGTCCATTGGTTGATGTCGATTACACCGACAATGTCGTAACAAGGTGTCAGCTGTTGATATCATGTGGATGTCAATAACACATTGCCAGCCTTGTATTGAGACTTGCTGCAATCTATAGACTACAATCCGCTGGTAACTGTAAACGAATAAGCCTCCTAACACCTTTGACTGCAATTAAAGTGGACGCATAACAGTGTGTTGTTTTATTTATGTAGGTTGCATGCTCAAATGCAACCAGAACTTTGGGAGGGATATGGAGCAAAATGCGCTGGTAGTGGACCAATTCTGCATTAAAGTCTTCTCAAGATTCCTATTTTCGATTCTTCTCTTCACTGGACCCGGTTTGCGCACTAATCGTTCTTGCGTTTCAGAGCCAGAGATACGGATGGGATTGTCCAAAGTTATGATAAATTTGACAATTCGGTTTATCAAAAATGTCAGACCAGTGGAATGTCATTAAGAATAACCTAACGCGGAATATGGTGAATCGATAGATAACTCTTCGAAAACTTTCACATCCACTTGTCTTTTAAAGTAGTCACCAAAAAAGTCTCGCAGAAATTCCTTTAGGCATGCATTTATATGAGAGCAGAAAACATCAAAAGTAATCAAAGTGTTTAATCTTAAACTTCATCGAATTCGCCTAGCGCTAATAGACAGTTCAGGAAATACGACAATTTTGACAGGATGCGGAACAACAACGAGTGGTTTGATTTTATGTGAGTACTTTGTGATGGCTGAACAGCTTCGCTCAACGACGTGGTACCCTATTGAAAATGGACAGGAACGTCAGCAGCCTTGTGGGCATATAAAAGATATTTGGGATGAAATTTTTTCAATCAGCGAGCCTCTACAGCTGCAACAAAATATCATTCTTTTTTTACGTTGACGAGCCAGCGTCCATTCCAGGTTTATACTCTAAATCACATTTTACACTCAAGATCTAAGTGATCAAATTCTCAGTTCGATGCCTGCGAAAGTAACAAAAATCTCATTTGAAAGATTAGTATAAGTATAGTTCGCTTCAATTTTCGCTGGATTCTCGTCTGAGGGGACTGTAATAGCAATCTAATCTTTTGAAAAGGCATTGCAGTTTTTAGTTCACATCCCTCACAGAAAACGTCTTGGCATAGTAGTGACCTACTTATACAACTTATATGGCGGTCGAATGTTATATCCTAACGCAGCTTATCCGCATCTTTGCCGGATGGGATCGTCCTTGAGCAAATTTGAGCCCACCCTGTTCAGTCTTCAGTTAGAGCGCGCACAGAGTTTATCCATGTGTCGCAGTTCTATATTCTGCGCAACTTTGCGTCCCTCCAGAAGCGCCCTCGTCTTGAACTTTCTTTTACGTCCTTATGAGCTTCTTCAGTTTGAGTCAGGAAGTGTCCTCAAGGCAACTTTTACAAGGCGATCCAATAGTTTCCTTATAATGTGACCAAGAAAGCGAAGACGGTTTTCTGTAACTGCTTTAAAGGCCGATTTTCCTCGCGTCATCCGTCGGTGCATCATATTCGCTTCTGGGTAAAACTCTTCGTTATGGCCCACCATTAGCTAAAAGTACCCAGCATCCGCCTAAACAGCTTTCTTTTCATGCAGTCCAGGATCCATATCGCCGTTGGTGGCAGGGCCCAAGTCTGCGTTCCGTACATCATGACAAGGTGAATGGCGGATAGGTATACTCGCAGTTTGACTTCGTTGGGGACACGCACTTTGTTAAGGAGTTTAATGCAAAACTGGCCTTAGCGCAACTTTGCTGAATACCTCTCTCGTAGCTGCCGTTGTTTCTCTATAAAAGAACTCGCGCTGCTTGAAGCGAATATCACTACATCGTCGCCGTACTCGACGTCGACTAAAGGACGTGCAATCAAGAACCACATCAACGGATCGCGTGATATCATCGATGGGAAACTCGAACAAGAAAATTACTGCGACAGCCCTTTGTCTCACTTCAGTTTCTAATTCGCTATTTTTAATTTAATGTTCAAACAGCAACAGTTGTTTTTCTGTTTATATCCTCAATTAGGTGAATGAAATTTCACAGAATACCACGTTGAGCGCACTTAGAGACGGCCTCTCCGGTAGTTATTGTTTTTTTTATGCGACTTCATTATTTTGTACCCTTCAAAGCACTACAATCATTGGTTATTATTTATTCTGCGTAGTTTAGTTGCCGTCAAGAATTCCAAAACACGGTAATAATTGGGAATCGGAACCTGAATTTGAGTTCATGCACAATTCTCGGTTTATGCAATCTTGCAGAATTTAAATGACAACTTTTAGTGGAGACTAGAATTTTAGGAATTTGTGAAGGATGTTGGACTGGAGCATTTCTCAGCGAAACATGATTTTTGTTACTTACTAGTGAGTAAGTGGTATGATGCAGCCGTGTTATCAGTATATGGACAGCATTTTGATGGCAGAGTGAGTGGAACACGTTTAACTCAAATATGTGTTTTGCATTTCCCTGACTGCTGTCGATATGGGAACCTGCTTTTTCTCTCCCCATTGAAACTTGTGAACACACCTTGGCAATTCAAAAACCAATTCGAAACAAACGAACGATAGGGATATCCCTAAAACTCGGGAATTTTGCGCCACATCTTTCAGTGCTGCCTTATCAAGAGAACTTGAGCCGCTTCCCTAATCCCATCTGAGCAAGATATATATGTGGATATATATCATAAATGTGCTCAATTTACATATCATTTTTTTTTATAACAAGAACCAGCAAAGATAAACCCAGGTTGGGTGGGATATACGATCATTTGGAAGATCGGAATAGATTTCATTTTCGATTGTTACCTTCATTCTCTTTCAATTCCCTTAGCTATTGTTGTGTATATAGAATAAGAGGCTGTTTGGTTACTCTGATAACGAATATATTCATATCTTCTTCATTAAATAAAATACCGCTTGAAGTATTAACTCAAATAGAAATATAAAATCAATCAAGGCGGTGGCAGAGGAGCGGCCTACATTCGCTTTCGAAGAGCTTCCTTTTCGGTGGAAACTATCTGTTTAGACATGAATCTAATCGGAATCAGGAAAGGTTGCCATCATTCGAACTTGAATAAAAAAATAACAGAAAGTCATTGGAACTAGGTTGGTCAGTAGGATTTGACCAATTCGGCAAGTTAAGTTGGGAGTAGACCCATTCAAAACATTAGAATGGTTCGAGAGTCTTGTACTAAATTTTTTTTTTCGATCAGGAGTTCAAAAGGTCTTAAAGTTAAAATTTTTGGATAGGAAATTGAAAATGGTAGAATGTTCCAAAATCTTGCACCAGGGAGCATATAAAGGCGCTCGTTCCACTGGTGTTCAACCACGGCTCTAATAAACCAAAGTCGAATTCGAACCCCCCTGTACCGTAGACTTCTGTAAGGCCACAACGCATGCGACACCACCATTTACCTGTCCGACGTTCAAGAGAGATGTGATATCCCGTTGGACCGTTGGACTGTCACTCTTTTTTTTTCCAACGGTTCGGTTCAGGAGATATTTCGTTTGGAGGTCGATCTCGCTCTAATCGTCCAACTGGCTGGAGTGATGGACCTTTCCGTACCGCTCACAGAGAAGAGCCGACAGCACTTGTACGCGGCCGTACAAAAATCGTCAGATGTCGTCACTCTCTAGCTTACAGAAAAATGATTTCGATTTGAGTCTCGCCTGAATGGATTGCCTCGTTGGAAAACTTACCAACCCTCTTTATTCTTCTGACTTATCCCAGTCTGACCACCATTATCAGACCTGAAGAATGGGATTACGCATTTCTTTGACTTACTGCCATCAGAGTTCTGGACTTCTGGAATTGTTAGTCTAGCGAAGCGTTGTGCATATGTAGTTGATCATGAAAGTCATAATTTTGTTGATTGATATCTATGGATGATAAAGTTGCAATTGTTTGAAAAAAGTGTGGTCTTAGGTGCGCGACTTCTGGACCAACCTGATAATAAACTCGCAGCGTCGGTAAAAAAGAAGGAAGGATCATATAGCAGTTTATACGATGATTTGTTAGTTGAAATGATAAGATGTAAAAGAAACAGAATTGGAGGGCGTTTGAAGCATTGTAAAGCTACTACTCTGCAAAGCGTTTCTTTTCTGAAGAATATTACTAGAATGTGATTGAGGATATTTTTTGTTACAATTAATGGTCAACACAAACAGATTTCTTGCCTTTAAACCACGGCAGTTTTGTCATTTCCTATTTTCGTGCTTTCTGCTGGTGCGTCTGCAAGGTTTTTAGACGCAAAGCTCATTTTCTTAGCGCTGCTGCTCTATCGTTGTCTTCCTAAGCCTAAATACAGACTGATTCAAAGGATTTCACCTCTACTGCTTCAAGTACCACACTACCCTGTTAATAGTCCACTGATCGCTCAAGCTAGTGGAAACAGAAAGTATAGAAGTTGAGTTCAGTCTTATCTGTCGGATATGCGGTTCATTTTTCGTAAACACAAATGACGCATCTTTCGCGCAACACTTGCTATGTGAACTGTTCTTAACAAGCTAATTTCTGATGTGCTGATTGATGTTCGCAGCAAAGATATTTCAAACGTCCCTCACAAATCTCAATTTCTTTTATTTAAAAGATGTTCAGTAAGTATCTGTACATACGCAAGGGCTCAAATCCGCTCTCCAGCTGTTCTTCGAGTCTTAGTCCCTAGCTCCTAATTCCAGGAAGTGAGTGTAAGGAGTGTAAGGTTCCCAGAAAAAGAAGGAGAAATAAAGAAAGAGAAAAACGATATGGGAGACACTCACTGTGAGAGCGATCGGCGATCCATAAAGCATAAGTCACTCCATAAAAGAAAACTTGAAAACAGTAGAGCTTCTGGTCGCTTGTCAGGATCATTAACATCTGTGGCAATCTTATCTATGAATGTTGTTGCTTCCGCATAACCCTATCGGAACAGAAGCGTGTTTCACGTATCATTTCTGCTAAACGACTCGCGCTTAGTCTCACATTGGACATATTTATAATCAAATATGCATTATTTGTTTGGATATAATACTTGATGAAAGCACAGTGCGTTCTGAACAAATTAATAAGTAAGATAAGATATCTCACGCAAACCAATCAGCTCGGTGATCGCATAACATCGCCCGTTACCGAGAGAAGCGATACCCTGCCTGCTTTAACTTTGTGTTATTTTATATATTTCGGATAATTTAGGATACAGAAGAACTAGCAGAAAGGCTTGTTCGCGACGTCATGGCCGCCTTTGAAGAAGGAATAAAAGAAAATAAATGGATGACGAACGAGCAGAAAAAGGTCTGCGGTTTTACAAAGATGGTCTTGATTTCGTTCTTAACTTAACCGTTCTTCTTCTAACCTTGCACAATTAAAGCGACGATGAATGCAAAAGAAAGCATTCTTCATTTACTAAATATTTCTCGAAAATTATGCAAGAGTGGTGTTCTGGAAATCGTCCTTCTTCATGCACTATAATTGGCGAGCCTGGCATTTATTAGTAATAGAATTTATTAGTAATAGTGGATAGGTTCACGGCGAGCAGTGGAGTCACCTTAATCAGCTTTACGCCCGGTCTTCTTCGAAGTGGTCGAAAGAGCGCCTGTAATCGCGCCGCTCCTGCAGTGATCGCATGCCAGAGTCGCCCAATGTTTTCTCCCTTTGCGCGAACACAAAAAGCATCGAATTTTTCTTTTAAGGACTTTGTGGAAAAGTCTGACTATCGGATCGGCTGTCTTTTTGTAGGGCGCTTAACATTCGGTGGAATCCACTCACTCACAGCTCGGGTCCAACGGTTGTCGTTGAAGCTGATGAGGTGTCCGGAGGTGCACCTTACATTGCTGCCCTTGGGAAATGTGGCGGCGTCTCAAAACTTCAATCGCTGATGCGGGATAGAACTTCGAATCCACTCCCTCACTTGGGATACTCCTAACACCACTCTTTCGATTGAGCGTTCAATGACGCCCACCGCACTTTCTTCCTTCTTGCGAAGTTCCCAGGTCTTAGATGCATAGGTTGAAGCAACAAGTACGGTGGTGTTGAAGAGGTGAGAACGAAACCAGGTGTTCTTGTTCATCTTCACTACATCCTCGATGTTCTTATACGCCCCCCAAACAGCTCATTTTCCGCTTCCGTGGCCGGCTTCTGTAACCCATCCGTTGCGCATTAACATCGTCTTTTGCAGGTTCAGCCGAGGACTTATACATCCACGCGTTTCTTCGAACTCGATCAGCGTTCGTTGAGATTAGCTGAAGCTAGGTGCTATCAAAACGACGTCATCAGCAAGGCGTAGATGGTGTAGCTGCCGATCATCGATTTACACTCCCGTGTCGTCCTGTTCCAGCTTTCGCATCGTGTTCTCGAGAGTGACCGTGAATATTTTCGATGAGATTGTATCATTATATCTTCACGTCAATGACGACATTGTTGGTGATTGGGGAAATTCTGGTCGTGAAATTACTCTTCAGCCCTCAAACTACCTTCAGGTCCTGAGTAGGGGCACCGAAATTGTCCAGAGCCTCCATGACCGATTCCGTCTCAACTGAGTAAAAAACCTTCTTTAAGTTGACAAAGGTGAGACATAGCGAAATCTGCAGTCAATCATGCTGATTCCCTTTCGATACCCTGCTTGTTCGCATGGCTGTCACTCACTTAACGTTTTTCAATCCCGTTAAATGTTACTCCTGCGAAGGACTTGTAGATGATGGGGAGTAAGCAGATTGATCTCCTGATCCCGATTTCTTGTGGATCCATCTTTTATACAACGTCATGGTCTCGCTGGTCTTCTACTGTTCAGGGACCTTGCATTCCGACAGGTAACGTGCAAAGAGTGTAGTCAAAGTGTTGACGAGAACTAGCGGAAGATTCTTCAGATGTTCAGATCTTATCCTGTAGGGACCGGGCGAGTAATCGTACCCGCCTCTGCTGCTTCTGTCAACACTGCTCTTCTCTTTTCGGGTCTTATTTTATCGCTTTTTTTGGAGCCCTCGCGAGCTCGGATGTGAGTCTTCTGCTGCCTGTAGTTGGTGCAGTTCCACGCTGACGCCATAGAGTGTCGTCGAGTTTCACGAGCGTCTTTTGGTGGTTTTAGGAGTCTGAGCCTTCCTCCTGTAGCAATGAAGGGGTTCAACATGCAGATCGTATTTCTCATCGATGATGTACATTACGGAATCTTCCTGAGAACCACTCAGCATGGCGGTCGAAGGGGCAGTTAATGATAGTTCTGGGACTTCGCTCTCTGAACTTCGCGGCTTTCTCTTCTCTGCAAGAAAACGAAAATGTTCCCTGAAGGGGTATGGTTCGGGTGACTCCATCGGGTGACTCCCATGTCTAACGTAGAAAGGAGGACTTGTGGAATTGCGAGTTCCAATGACTGGTCTTAGTCGTCATAATAAACTCGGAAGGCCTCCTACCCTGTTTGTTCTATTGTAAGTAGTGGTCCCGATGTGAATTCTTCAGGCGATCTTCTGAGGCTAATTTTGAAATCATTAACAGTGGCCTCGTAGAAGGTGTGGTCTTCTCTGCAGACCTTATCAAGATCCATATAGAAGGCTTCGACTCCTCGTTCTTCGTAGCTTGATGTTTAAACGTAAGTGACGAAGGTTGTTAAGCTAGCGTTGATTGGCACATCTTCTCATCTGCATAAGTCCGATTCGTGTTATAAGTTGTTCGAAAGAGTCGATGTTTTTTGTCATATTCGTGTTGACAAGGACGCCAACTCTACCAGCTCCTTAACTATTCCTTGTTCCTGAAAACAGTTCCACAGTTTCACATACGGTGTTCAGTGATTGGTGTCATCTTATCTCGGACAATACGATAACGTCGTACCTGAACTTTCTGGCCTGCTTCATCAGATCTTCAAAGGCCGGATCCGATGCAAGGATGTGTATGTTGTAAGTACAGATCACTATCCTAGTTCCCCAAGGACAGGTTGCGAGGCTCTACTCTCATGAGTTTTTGGCAGATCGTTGCGTTCTTCCTGAATGGAAACGCGACACGTAGCCTCGCGACTATGCGGCAGCGATCCTTTTAGTGATAGGATCCGCGCTGCTGTGAGGTAATTTTAGAGAAATGGTGATAGTAATCAACTGTAATTCTGATTGTGATTCCTTTCAGTTGAGGCCTGAACTACAACAATGGTCTTTGGGGTTCGTTGACTACGTTGTAGTCACGTTACGATGGTACCCTGATGGTTCCTTTTTTGGAGCTTAACCCGCCCTCTTCAAATTCCTTTTTTCGAATGCTAATTCCAAATTGCCACGCCACCACCTCGTTAAGCAGCAGTCGCACTATCTGAATGGGCGGTGGTTCAGTTGTTTTTGAGTATGCCACGTAAATTTGCCTCAAACTTGGGTAATTAAACGTTTATTGATAAATTTACAAGCACAGAGTAATGTACAAGCGAAATGAGAAAATGAGAATAAAGCACGTTACATGAACAGTAAAACGAGCAAATGCAAATAAACAACAGAAATCGAGGTAAATAAAAACCTGAAAGCGTACATAGGGAATGGGCAATAACTTAAAGAGATGCTTATTGAGTGAATTCACGACGATGCTCTGAGCAACAACACGGTTGGAGTGTTTATATAGTGTCCAACTTCTTTGTTCGTTGTCGACACAATGTTGCTCTACCAACCTGATTGTGCTCGAATAGTTTTGCCCACCACATGTGTCAGCTGCGCGAGAGTGCTACTTTCATTAATGCCTGTTATTCAAATGATCTTTGTTCGAGCATTCCCATCGAGGGTAAATTGATCTTGCTTTACTTCTTCATTCTTTTGATCTATGGTCACGTCTTTGACACTATCATCATTTTTGTAAAACAACTTTGCAGCAAATGCACGTTGTCAACTGATCCACTGGTCCATAACTATTAAATGATAAGTACTCGTATTCCGAAGAATGTGACTACTATCTGTCTACCAATACCTCACGGCTGCCACTACCACATTCAAAAGTTCTTGCTTCCCTAAGTGATCATGTATCTAGTAAAAAAAAACATTATTGCACCAAATGCTCGTCGTCACAGACGTTCGACCACGGAAAGATGTACAGATATACTTCTTTCTGAATCGACCCAACCTCAAGTTGTAATGACAAAATCGGTAATGACAAGCTAATTCACATTTAATATGTTATTACCACTTAAGTGCCTTAAAAACACTTGTTTTTTCATCATGGGCATAACATGGGAAGAAACTTAACATAGAAACTCAGTTAGTGAGAAAATAGATGTGTAGTAGTCTTATAACACAATACTGCCTTGAAGTAATCTCTTTCTTTCCCAGAAAGGGACCACCTGTTATTTTTATTATTTAGCTTTTCTAATAAAGCTGTAGAAAATGTGACTTGAATTTTGTGATATTTTCTAAAGTGTCCAAACCACTATGATGTGTGATGAGGTCAAGGAAAGGGTCTTCGAGTGGATCAGATATAGCACCTCTTTATGCTAGAACTTAAAACGACTCTTTCAGCTTGCGATTTTAAAAGTCGAACGCATGCGAGTGTACGCTGCTTATGATGACGTTCATTTTAATGACACCAAACTAGATCATCGTCACAAAAACGCGAGTTTTTCTCTGTCTGCTTAGTGTTAATTATCGCGATAAAGTTTAGTTTCAGCTTATCGACCTTCAACATCTAGGGTTCCTAGATTTGGTGGATAAGTACGAGTACATGACAGGAGTCGCAATTATCAGAAAATTGCTGGATTACGATCCCGCGGAAGATTTTTCCCCGCACCTTAACAGCTTACTTCCAAGTCCAAATGCCTTTTACGCTCCACTTATCAATATGTTAGGTGAGAGCTTAAACTTTTATTAACTAAAAGAATGAAATAAACGAATAGTATGCTCAATGACAAACTACCTTTGAATTTATGCACATTAGAATCTCATGCACTCACTCTCTGGTACAAGATTGTATTAGGTTGTCCGACAACTTAATCGTTGAACGAAATTAGTGAAATTAGCTATGGAAGGAGCTGCAGCACTATAACTTGTATATAATATTATATAAATATTTTTTCATATTTATCTACTACCTCTCGCTATTATCCACGGAGAAAATGGATGCCCTCTTTAAAGAACTGAGTTCGCTGCATGCCAAAGAAGTTAACAGTCTAGTCTTTTTCTACTTGTTAGCAATTTTTAAATTTATTTCTCCGTTAGTGGAGGCTAGATCGCACATAACTAATTTGACATAATCGGCAGGGTAATGTTATCGCTTGACGCGATTGCCCCCATCTTTGCCGAGGTGCCTGAGCATAATACTACTCAAGCTTCACAAAAAGCTTGCACTGAATCTATACTACTTCGTTGTTCTATATCCTTCTGAACTGAAATTTTTGCTGGTCCTGACTGTCGATAGTGAGTGTTCTAAGTTCCTCCTTTGCCCAGCGGTGCAATTCTTTCGTTTTCGGCCAGGCGGCATTTTCCGGCTTGACCCCGATTAACCCTTCAGGACAAGTTTAACAAGGCGGTCTGCTTTCACCTTCGTGCGTCATTCGCCGACACACCAGATCGGATTCCGTGTGAAGATCTATGTGACGCATTCTAGGCCAATAATAGCCGAAAGGCCGTCTGGACAACTTCCTTTCCATGCAGCCGATTTTCGCCATCATTGTAGACTGTGCTGCTCAAGTTCCCAATCTCTATATCGTGATAGGGTGGACAAGTGGACTCCCAGCTGACTTGGTTGACGAAGGAAGTTGACCACAGACACTTCGTTAAGGAGTTGAATCTAGAAGTGGCCTTAGCTCATCTTTGTTGTACTATATGCGTTGCTCTCACACCTACCGTTTTTCTTCTCATGCTGCCCAGGTTACAGAATTCGACGAATTCGATCGGTTAGTTGTCTATTCCGATTCCCGTTCGAGATCTCGAAGAGACCCTCATCTGCTTGCACTTATCAAAGCGTAGACGTAGTTCACTGGGTGCAACTAGTTTTCACACAAGGTTGACAACATGTGAAAGTTTTATACATCGCAGGATGTCTTCGACGCCGAAGTAAAAACTCGTTGGTACGTGATATCAAGTAGACAAATGAACTTTTCTGGCACTCCATCGGCGCGAGATTCGTCTAGAAGACGGCGCTGGTGAGCAGATTTGAAAGCGTCCTCGTTGTTTAAGAAAGCTAGCTGCATCGGTTTCGAATACCGAATATGCATCGGTTTCGAATATGCTGGACTTCGATTACTTTCTGGCGATGACCCCTGTTTAATCGTAGATTGGCAAGGATGTCTGCTTGTCCGCTGTGCGTTGTTTCTTCGCTATTTTTAATAAATCGATCTAATATAATCCCCTTTAAAACCTTGTACATAAATCGCAGGAATTTCTCGTTATTTTTTAGAATCCGCGACGGGTAACTTCCTGTGGGGCAGATAGATTTTTATCTCATGTGAGGTGTCGTTATTGTTATCCTCAGTGGTTTTCGCAGGTGCATGGACATCTACCATTTAGAGTTTACGTCCTCTGCAGTTCCGTTGTCGTACAGAGGTCCATCTAAACAAATTCTTTCACGAGATTGTTGTTGTCATTCCTCACAATTATAGCGTTGTCTTCTGGCTTCCTTTCATTAGCATTTTCCCTAGATAGTGTTTACTTATGACAGTGCAACATACGGCACACAGAGTTATCGCAGAAGAATACATAGGGCGGCTTGTTGCAATTCACATCTTTCGGCATTTTTATCATAGTTCGGGGCGGCGAAATGATTAGTTGGTACTAAAGACTCCGTGCTCTCTTCAGGCACCTGACCTTCTAGCTTAAGGGATTTGGCGATCTGCTAAACGCCACCACTTTTTTTCAATGTATGTGAATCTTGCTTGCGACCTGCATGCGAATGTAGGAGTAGGGAAATGTCATTGTTTTGATTATTTCAAACATACCAGCTAAACCATCGGCTCCGGTTGGAATTGGGTAACCAAAGTCCGCATCAAGCAGAGGAGCTGTTTGGCACCGCTCTCTGGTATCAATAATTTTGACCGGACTTCCGCGTTTTAATATGTCATCATTTCCATTTTCATTTCGAAAAAACAGAGTCCCAGAATAAACTCCGCTAATGACTCCATCTCAAACACATTGCTCTGGATTCACAAGAGGATGAGAGGTGTGGTCGGTGCTAAAGCAGTTGTGAACCATCTACCCAGCGGCCACAGTAGAGCTGTTATTGACTGTTCTACACCCGCTCCGTTCTTCTATAGAACTTAAACAAATTGTACAGATTTCTTCTTAACTCTTATGAATTTGCCTTCTGCGTGATTCATTTTTGGTCCCATAACATAGTGAAGCATTCCCAATTTATTTATTTCTTCGTATCATATTGCACATATGGAAGTGCTTTAGCCGAAATAAATCGGGCGTAGGTCCTTATTCTTCTTAAACTAGCAAACAGCAATATATCCACTGCTGTTAGAGGGCTGCTAGTGGCTGCATGCGATGATCATCACTGCAATGACCAAAGTCTCACTATACGAAGGAGAGAGAGAGTAATAGCCGTGGGCGAAGCAGCTACCAACATCAAAAATAACACGGTTCGAGGAAACACCCGAATTAAAGCCACACGTTGTGTGCACGTTCTGCAGAGTAGTGTTTGTCTATTTCCAACGAAATATTTTCATAAAAATATCTCCCATCTTTGTCAAAATATCTACAAAATTCGATTTCAGTTGTACCTGTTACATGGCTCCAAGTACCCCTTTTCCACAGCGCTTATCCAATGTGAGTTGAATTTGTTTGTGAGCTTTGTCTCTTCAAGAGTTGGTACAACACATATCCGAATCAAAACAAAATACCTAAATTTATCCACACTTTAGCTCATACAATTTCGGATCAACCGCATCCGTTATTGGACATGAGTTAATGCATGGATTCGACGGCAGAGGTAAAACGTTTCCGTTTAATATTGTTAAGACGCACGAATCAAAATAACGGACCAACATAAATGAGATGTAGCGTAGCTGCATTTTCTTCGAGGATATTCCGCAAAGGTATCAGATGCTGTCTTACTTTCTCTGGGTTTTAAACTGCGATATTTACCTGATAGATCTCTCTCACTAAAGAGATCACCGCCGGTTAGTGGGGAACATGGTAGATAGGGGCTAGTCGTAGATCAAGAATATGCCTGTCCTGAGGTGAAGGTTCAAGAGAGGCCGCTTTGAAATGCCACCAAACTGACTCCGGTCTAAGGAGATTACTATGAGACGGTATCAGCTCTATGATCACACTCGAGGGAGCTAGTATCCACAATTAAAAACTTGGGATTAACATAATTTCGTGCTAGAAATTATGAGAGCCTGGTATCAACGCAGACATTGGCTATGACTTAAAACTCTACTGCAGCGGAAGTCCAAGTGCCTGTAAAGGTGAAGGCAGAACTGTTTCTGAAAGTTTTGAAGATGTAATCACGGTAGTGGAGCGCGTCAACTATCATCTGAAGAAGGTTGTCATTTCACTGATGAAAGACGGCTTCGCTTCTTTTTGGCGTACGCTCCGAGTTCTACTTCGATGAAATAAAGCACGGTCCTGAGAATCTCTCATCGAGAAAATCTAGTTACTAGCATGGAAAGCGCATTCTGAAGATCGCCGATTTTTGCATCACCGACATCGCAATTACCAAACGTTCAGTACTACCTGACTTATCAACAAGCGCAGACTGCGCCGATTGACTTCGCGTTGAAAAGATTGTCGCAATCAAAACATTTTCACCAACGCGAAGGTCATATCTAACGAAACGATCACATCGCTACATCGTCCATTTACCCTCACAATCAAGATGGTATACTCAAGCAGTGATTGGTGCAAGCCTGTTAGAGTCAAGTGCGAGCGGAAGCAGAAAGGAGCTGAGGTTACCTCGTGTATCCAACTTCCACCAGAAACGGGAGAATACTTTGCGGCTCGCAAGTTTTAAGAAGATCGAAGCACTTCGCTCAGTTCAAAATACCCTTTTCAGAGGACTGAGGAACAAACTTGGTTAAAAGACCAAACAAGTAAAACTGAAATTCCGCGAAAAAAAAACTACTCCATCATTTTTTTCAGAACAAGACGTCGAAAAATTAGCAAAGTTATAAGAAAGCGGAAAGCGAGGAGAAAAACTTTGGCCAAAAGTCTCATCGCCTCCGATTGTACAGCAGCGTCCCAAGTAACAAATACACTCCTGTAAAGTCTGCATAGATGTTGATAAACACGACAAGAGACAAAAGCTGAGGCCGAAACATGATTGTGGTTGGATCTATATCAATCAACAACTTGATTCAATTACCTGTGGCTTAAGGTCAGTTTAGATCCAACCTGATCGGCCAGACTGCTTGGGATAACCGGGAAAGCAAGAAGATATACCTGTACTTTTTGCCACGGGTGTAACAACTATTTTTGCTGCAGATATACATGGTGCAATCTATAGTGTGTGCACGCATCTTTCCGAACTGGAAGTTTCAGTTTCTGCCGTGAAGTAAAGGTTGTCTATTTCGTTCATCAACCTAGATCTCAAAAAAGGCGCAGAAACGGTCTCATCCAATCTGTGTGTCTAGTGTGAGATTCTACTAAAGCCTGTGTAGTCAGAATCCTTCATGTATAGGGATTCCATGGTTCGGGAGAGATGAAGACATGAGATGAGATTGAAGCTATTTAGAGAGTGTAGAGAGTGAAGAAAACAAAGAATCTGTTCTAGGAAAACTGTAGATCACGTAACGAGCAACACAGAGATGTGAATTCACTCCACAGCAATTTCCGAGAATCCTTCTAAGAGTTTGAAAATATTCCACTTTTCCAACTGTAATTGTAGTTTCACCACTTCAAAATTTTAAAGCTTAGGGATGCTTCTTGACGAAAACGGAAAGCCTAGAAAATGGGATGGAAACGACTGGTCGCTAGAATTTAGAAAAAGAGCAACTTGCTTGGAGAAACTTTATAACAGCTCTCTGGTTGGTGCACAAATTGGAATCCTCTTTTTATATTTTTTCATGCAGAATTTTATTTTCTTAAATATACTTTCTTCTCAATTTGCGAACATAGCTCCATCCAGCTTCCACGATCTACAGCGAGAACTCACAGAGAGTCCTATCGGTCACTGTTAAATAGCTTTCGAGACTTGGATCCTTGCTCTGAATAATACTCCAAATATCCTGAGATCGGCAGTGTTCAACGTAAAGAAAGAGACACGTAGAATGGCTTAAAAAAACATCCAGTGCTCGGTGCAGTCTCTTCAGGTGTTTGTGAAGTTTTTTTTGGAGTAAGGCGGTGTTTTATTCGAAAGCACTTCTTCGCAAGATTTGTGTAACTTCGTATTCCTGTGCAGGTTATACACCCGTATCCAAAGACACACTGTGTACTTAAATATCGTCTAACGCTCCTCACCAATCGAACGTCGGAATCCTTTTCTGGAACCTCCACTAACAACTTCCGTTGCTCTCGAGTGACTGTATTGTACACATATACGTTTTCTAGACGGGACTCTGCAGCTGATTCCTTCACAGAACCCATCTTTTTTCCTTACCCGCTCCTTGATAGCATTAGGATAGTTTTCACACTGATATCTGCAGCCTCGTCTTTGAGATATCCACTCATCACGTAATGTGAACAAATCTGGCAACTTCGTAAAAAAAAGACCACCTTATTCAGCGGTCTCTCTCCCCTCAGTAAATCTTTTGGCCTACCTAAAAGCTTCTGACAAACTACTATTTGCATACACACCCTTTAACGAGGAATAGATTCCTACCACGGAGTTTTCACGTATCACGATTTATCCTGCTGATGTGCTGTTCGACACTGATATTACAAGTTCTTCGGATAGATCTTAGATATTTAGTGCAATTCAAATGGATGCTGAACCGACTGGTTCACCATTGTGGAATCTTCACAGCCATTTAAAAATACCACGCAGCATTCCAGTGCACTGATAAATCTTGATTTTATCGCAGTTTGATTTTTGCCTACTCGTTTTGCATGTAGCGACAATAGAAATGTTGTAGTTGCGTAGTCGCTTACGCCAACACTGTTAGTCCATGATCACTCTGCGGCGATGTGCAAATATCATCCAAAATACTAAACAAAGCTGACTTTTCCTCTTTTAATTTAAACGTAAAATAGTATGAACTTTTCCAGGAGGAGTCAAATGTGCATTTAAATCAATAAAATCTATATAATCAATGTAATTAAACAATGCGTCCTATTCGAAACTTCGAGTGTGTAATGGACAACTGAATGTACAGGCAAAAAATATACCTGCTAAACTATTAGAACCTGTGAGTATCCAAGTGCAGCTCTTCTCAACCTAGGTTTTATCTATATCAGCAACAAAATCCTTTATAAAAATGGTGCACATCTTTTGCAGTGATAGGGATCTTCAATGTCTAACAGTACACTCCTGCCGTTAATCACTAATTGCATAAAAACGGCCTCATTATACATTTCCGTTAGAGTTTAGGTGGAGCTGGAGTCGGTATCAAATGTGTTGCGCGCTTGGTCCGTGAACACTTGCGGTGCCCCGTCTCCACCGAACCTTTTAGTAGTACTTCTGTTCCGCTTCTGATAGTCCGTTCTTCTATTTTCGTATGAGTTCATTGATATGGTCATGTGGTTTCGCCTAAGTCCATTATTGTTTTTCTTTGTTGTGCTTAGAAAGAGGTTTTAAGATCGCAGTTTGTAGATATCAAATTTGTGCCCAGAGTCAAACGTGCGTTGGGATTTACTCAAAGTGGAGGTTGTAAGAAGGGTGTGGGAGCAGGAGAGGGTGGTAAGAGGAGGGGTGATCTAGATGAGATGAGGAGGAAAGAAATAAAGAAAGAAAACAGGAAAAGTGGAGTAAGTAGTGACAGTAGAATAAATACATATTAAAGGGTGACAATGTAATAAGTGCTTTGCTGAGGGCACAGTGATCCATTCGATCAATGTCGCGGGATAGCGCAGCGCGGTGTTGTCGTGTTTTTACTGAAACGACTACGGATCATGAGAGGAGTGAGAGTGTCGCATTCAGCGCTAAGGAGTTTAATAAAGGCACTGCTTAGCCGGCTATGACAAATTTTTATATTGTCACCTAGAAAAGCAATTTTGATGAAAGCACAACATTTTGATGAAAACAAAAAGAAAGACATCTATAGTTGAAGATAAGGACAAAATCAGTGCAGCGTTCGCTCTACGAATTGCCCAATAACGACGGCCACAAAGAAGTAGTTTATACCAAACTGTTGTAGAGGCATATTTTGTCTATCAGTCTGAACGTCCGGCTAATGCCGGTTATCAGAGTCTGCTCGTACACGCTTCGTCCCTCTTTACTAATCAGTAGAAATTAAATTTATCTTCTTTCGCTCTTTCGTTTTAGAAAATTTAAGCATTCATGAAATGATTATAAACCGATGTGATTTCATGGTCCTCGACTTAAATGCGTCAGTGCTATATTGGGAGAGTACTCAAACTTGATTTTACAACTACACACACTCCAAATTGAAAATTCAAAGTGAAAATTTGAAAACCTAGATCGAAGCCTATGCTTTCTTCTCTTTCTCCTCAAAAACTGGAGCAGAATTGACATTCTTAATCTGATGATGATCTGACAACGTTAGATCACGTAAACTCTTGTCTAGTATTTAAACAGCCTTTTGCATTTGCGTTTCCTATTTATTTATTTTTTTAAAAACACCCATAGATGTGCCACTTAACAGAAAACAGAAAGAAAAGACAGAAGAGCTGACAAGAATTTCGCCAAATTATTTTATACAGAAGGTTAGCCCTTCACTGCACATTACGTGACTCTTCTGATACAAAAGAAGTCCCCTCGCGAGATCCTTTTCTTAAACCCAGAACGTCACATAGAGGAGCAATTTCTGAAGAAAGAGTGTTATGAACCTAATGAAGAAAACGTGCAGAGGAACAGACATGCGGAACAGTACGTAAGGGTGAAACCTCCTTTGAAGCGCACAAAGTTTCGTTTACTTCTTCGCAAACTCACTTTGAGTTTCTGCGTGGTACTACGGCCCGCCGATCCACGAATCCCGTCCCATTCGATTTTAATGCTTTCTGGCGTCAGAGCACCATTTCGACTCTATGAGAATCGTTTCACCCCATAATAACCGTTATTGGCGCCTGGGCACGACGCCTTGGGACCCGTCCCACTCCTTTGTCTGCATTTTTTCATTTTATTTTAGTACAGCTATTTGACGGCGTCCCGTCTCGATTTGATTTGGTGTCGTGTTTCACCTCGAGTTTCAAGAAAATAAATTGGTTAAAGATTTGTCATGGAGGATGATGGTCACTAGAAGAGTTCAAATTTTAAGTGTCCAAGTTTTTTCGTTCCTTCGAAAGTTAGTAGAGGAAATGTTGAAAAATTTGCTAAAATCCTCAACTTTTTACCAACTAGACTTTCAAAGAAAGAAGACCAGAAGGTTTCTAAGAAAGGAAGTTTAAGTGTTTTACAGTGCAAGCCCTTCTCTAAAAGTGCATCCTTACTTGTCTCTCAGAGTTCTGTTAGCACCTACTTATAACCCTTTTTTCAACACAACAACCAGACGACCAGTCTATCAGCCGTTTCCAGTCAGAGTCAGTGTCAACAGCTAAAATCACCTCCAAGTCGTATGTAAATGCTCTAAGTAGTTTTTAAGGTTTTTAAAGTAATTTTTTAAGGTTTTTCTAAGTTTTTGTGATTAATTGAATTCTCGTTCCTACTTTTCTGTGTAACTGAACAGATTAGCGTTTTGCTTACCCACATTTTGCAATTTTATGAAGAAGAAATTGAAGAAGAAACGAAAAGAAAAGGAAAAAGAAGAAATTCGAGTGTACGACCTGAAATCTCAGTCTGTGCTTCCAAAGCACAAAAAAGATAACCTAAACAGAAAGATTTTGCTATGGCTATAAAATCCCTTCCATGCAGTTCCGTTTTTGACAAAAAGGACGGAAACTTTCACAATTCTAGAGCTTTCCGCGCTCGCCGGATATGGTGAACCTGCGATGAATTTACTCACACTGTTTGTTTTAACGGGAAGGGTGCAGCGCAGTCGGAAACCAGACTTGTCTGGGAGGATAAAAACACGCACTTGACTCATCGGCAAGCCATCGCAAGTCATTGTATAGACCAGTTACACGTTCGTAAACCTCAAACGATTCTGAGTTGAAGTGAGCGTGCTGGCGCATCCTAACCGGATTGATTAACGCCAGACACCTTATCATTTGTCCCGTTTGTTCCAACACTTCGAAGAACATTTGAAAGGCTATCCTCAAGAGGGAACTCTGAGTCACTATCGTAATCTCCATCGTTATCCCTCACGAGAGGGATTGCTGCAGGTTAGTCAAGAGGTATCTGGAGATGGGGAAGCGGAAGACAACCGCAAGCCAAAGCGACCCTGTGCTTGCCCTAAAAGGCGCGTAGATTCAAGGGACTCCCTGTTTCTACTGCCTCAGAACTTTCTTATGATATCTTTGTATCGCCCATGTCCGTCCCCCCAAAAACCTTCAATCAAGTAACTGGGAGGTAACAACAAGGCGGCCTGGGTTTGCCTCCAACTAATAAGCTCCATCTTTCATTATGGAAAGACAGTACGACCTCCCATAAACGTTTTGAGACTAGAGGCTTGCAACCTCGGTTATGGGTGTCGGAATTAAACCCAGGGTGTACTACGGCAACCCACTCAAAGGACGGGTCACAGTAGCCATATATGCTGCCGAAACGAAAAAAAAAGACTAAAATGGCTATCTCTACGCACAAAGCACGCTTGCACCGGATTCGGTTAAGATTGAAGATCACTGAATAAGCGGCCATTAAAGATCTTCGTATTATTTCAGGCACAGAACATTTGGTAAATCAAATTGTGCCTGATACATGCATAATTATGCTTCGTGCATTATACAGGAAATCACTTACTTAGATACTTAGGTGGCCTTTCTTCACTGAACGTGCGAACCTCAGCATCTCTTATACTCGTTCCCTCGCCGTTGTTATCCAAGATGTTCTCATGTTTCGTGAGTGACGTTGAATAGGTTCTTGAGCAGTATCCGGCTGAGCTCTCAGCTGGTCCATCCGCGCAGCTAATACATCACCCCTTCTCATTGGCGGTCTCCCATCGAGATCCCCTAGCATCTCTTGGGATCCACTCTAGCGTTCTTTTAGTCTATCTAGATTCTTCTAAGAATGTGACCGGGCCATCCACGCTTTGCTTGCGATACGTATTCCGTTGGGTCGCAAAGTCGCGATATTGCTCTTAAGCCGGAGCTGTGAAAACCGGTTAGATGATGTGTGCGCCGTTTACTCATCAGAAGACATCCCTCAAGGGCTCTGTGGGTAGTGAGAAGTTTCCTAGACGTGGCATCGGTGTTGGCTCACGTCTCTGCTGCGTAACAAAGCGCTGGAAGAACTGTCGAGTCAAACAGATGGGCACGAAGATCTTGGTCCGTCAGTTGGTCCGTAGCTCACCTGACGGGTAGGAATAATGTCCATGCTGCTGTCACCCCTATATTCAGTTCTTTCTTCAGGTCATTTTCCATATTCATTGATCGTCATAGGTGACAAAGTTTCCACGAGCTTTGTGAGCCTTCAAGTTGTACTCCTATCTCCAGTAGGCGTTCCTCATAAGCTGTGTCTTCTTTCTGTTTATTCGCAGTCCTACTCTCTTTCCTGTTTCAATCTATTCCTTGAGCACCGTTTCTGTTCCACTGGTACTTCTCGAGAAGAGAACGATGCCGTCGTTCTCTCTGTTACAACGAAGGTTGGAGGGGAATCTTCCATCAACGCGTATACCCCTTTCTTCCTAGGAAACTTATTTCGTTATCCATTGCAATGCAGCCGTGAACAGCTTCGGCGATATAGTATCTGTATTTTTGTCGTACCCCCTTTCCAATGGGTATGGTAGGGAAACGGTGTAAAAGCCGTAGTGTAGTGGTTCATTGATCGTAGCAACTGGCTGATGTCCTCACATACGAAGCGTCCACACCTTGGTCGACCAGTGCTGACAGTATTGCATTCGTTTCTACGTTGTCGAAGGCCTCATAGTTCACGAAGGTTAGAACAAAGGACAGGCGGTATTTTCGGCAAACCTCTATGACCCTCGACACGGTCTGGATGGTGTCCAAGCCGCTGAAGTCTGACGGAATCCAGCTTATTCTTGGGGCTGGGCTTTATCCAGCGCCCTAGATATGCGCGTGAAGATGATCCTAGTGAATACTTTGTATAACACGCCAACACGCATATCTGACGGCAGCTCCGAAGGTCCCCTCGGTCACCTTTCTCATGGATTAGAACGGTTCGCGAAGTGTTCCACTGATTTGGGATCCTTTCTTTCTGGAGGTAGGATGTCATGTGCCCTGCTAAGATTACATAGAGTAGATGGCCATCAGCCCGAAGAAAGTCTGCTGATACAAAATCAGGTCCGGGGGTGTGCCAGATACCATGCTCTTGATAGCAAGTCGTACTTCCGAAGGGAGAATCCGTGGTGGAGATTTACCTGTGGGGACGATCGGACTCGACACCGGAGTTGATGAACGGAAAAAGCTCGAGTAGAACCTCTCCGTAATAATTTAGATCTCACGACGAAAAGACCTGCGAGTCCCGTTTTCTCAGCAAAGCTGCCTGCGAGATATTATATTCGCAGAGATCCCTGCAGCATTTCTTTAGACTAGTTCTTCTTTGTGCTACTTCCAGAATCTTCTTCTGCCTGTATTTCAAATGATCCTCATGCAATATTTTAGCACCGACTCGTAATCCTCTGAGTACCATCTCGTAGTCAACGTTTGGGTCCTCCTCGATGTGCCAGTCACCTTGGGATAAAGAGTTCTCGAATACGGTATCGTCGTAGTAGACGATAGTAGTTCCGAAGGTCCTCTCGGTAACCTTTCTCATGAATAAGAACGGTTCGCGAGGTCTTCCACTGGTCTCGGATCCTTTCTTTGTGAAGGTGGGGTGTCATGTGCGCGGTTAAGATTACATGAAGTAGATGGCAACCAGCCCGAAGAAAGTCTGCTGATATAAAATCAGGTCTGGGGGCTGTGCCTATCAGTAGCGAGTCGTACTTCCGAAGAGAGAATCCATGGTGGAGTTTCACCAGTCGGGATGATTGGGCTTGACGACGAGAAGACTTGCGAGTTCCATCTTCACTCAGCAAGGCTGCTAGCGGAATATTATTCGCGGAGATCCGTGCGGCACTTCTTTAGACTCGTTTTTCTTTGTGCTGCTTCCAGAATCTTCTTCTGCCTGTATTTCGGAGGATCCTCCTGCAACGCTATTCTGCAGCTAGTGTTTGCTACTAACCGCTCAATGTACGACGTATTCGGATCAACCCTCAAAGCCCTTCTTCTTTCCAACAATTCCTTGGTGGTCTTCAAAATTCGATCCAAGTATGTCGTGCGCGGCTTCAATGCACGCTCAGCTCACAATTCTCTGAGTCTCTCGTAGTCCACGTTTGGGTCCTCCTCGATGTGCCAGTCACCTTGGGACAACGAGTCCTCGAGTACGCAATCATCGTAGACGACTTTTCCACTCCTTCGTTTTCGATAGCAGATGTCCTTTTCCATCGTGTGGCTAAGTCGTAATTTCGCACAAAGGAGACGGTGATCAGAACTACTACAAAAGGACGTAATACTGAGATGTCAAGTAGACACCACCTTAGGGTGGTTATTATGTCGTCGATCTCACGAATGACACCCTTGGGTGATTTCCATGTCCACTGACAATGATCTTTCAACAGGAAAAGAGAATTCCCATGAAAGAGGCGAGCGGCAGACAACAGCCCGACGAGACGATTGTCATTTTAATTCCGGTCTCCTAGTCCAAATCTTCAAATCCTGTTTTTCTCTTCTGTGGCATTTCCTAGTTTTACGTTGAAGTCTCCGAGAACGAATTTGTAGAAGGGCTTCTCTTTGCGGATTACTTCCTCCAGCTCCTCCTAAAACATATTTCGGATTCAATTCGGATTCATCAGTTGCTGACGTTGGTGAGTAGCATAGGTTTTTGACGCAGAGGGCGGAGGCGAAGAATGGGCAGACGGGGTGACAGGATCTGGTATGAATCGAAAAGATAGACTACAGTTTCGCAACAAAACCCACACTGCCTACATTTCTCGAAGGAACCTTCTTTCCACGAATGACGAGTGTAGCGTCATTCATCTGTCCTACGTTGCTCCTTCTGCAACTGATCTCCTGCAAAGCCATCACGTCAAATTTGATGCGCTCTGCAGCTCCGAGAAAGGCATGCAGGTCAGTGTCTTTGGAGACTGTTTTCGCGTTGTAAGTACACAGTCTGAGACGGTCCCCATAGCATGTGTCGCTTTGGTCCAGGGTATCTAAGACGTCCTGAGCAACCTGAGATTTGATCGCCTCTCACCGATAGCCATCCCGTCCTACGTCAGAGACGGCGGGGCCCAGTGTGCAGTACTGAGGCACTGAATATGCTAGAGTGGCAAAAGAAACTTTTCCCCAACCTAAGCACCCCTGCCACGGCGAGCTTAGGTTTCACAATAGGTCGTCGCTCAAGGTGTATAGATCGGGGAGCCACCTCGCAACGTTTTGCTAAGACAGTGGTGAATCCTAGCGGGGTTTTACTTTTAGCTAGGCTTCCGATTTTTCCGACGAGAAGTCGGAATATTATGATGATTACCAACGAGAAGTCGGAATATAGTATCCGATAATTCGGTATAGCAAATTAACCACAGAAATTTTCCAATTCTACATTAATGTCACAAACATCGTGGACAGAACGGTTCAACAAGGTGAAATAATCTCGACCAGAATATTCACTGCCACTGTCGTGAGTATGAGTATTACGATAGAATTGGCAAAGGACAACATGGGAGTGGAAGTTGCTGGTCGGCAGCTACAACTTCGTTCCGCTGACGACATCGTCAACAATAACATCAAGCATCAGTTAGGCAAAACGTGCAAAACAAAACTGCAGTAAGACCATCCTCGCGAGTGAGAATGTTACGCGGAGTTCTTTGAAGGAAAGTACGATGATCTTGTTTCAATTCTTTTGCGGAAAGGAAAGCTTCTGGGCAACCTTCATGCGCATTCGCGAGAGATGAAAGTATCACAACCGTGGCAAAGGAACAACGAGCGCAGAGGTTAATCATATCGCGGATCATCGCGATTGCTCGCCGCGCGATGGTATGTGAGCAGGACGGGTGCGCAGCTTATCTCCTCTCTCATCTAAAAAACAGTGCTGCGCACCCGCCCTGCAGACCTTCTTAAGCCTCCAGTGAGGCTTCTTTGTTTCATTGTCTTTTTTTTATATAATAATTCCATTTTTGTTCTTTTCTCTCTTGTACATTTTTGGTTGATTTTTATGGGGTTTAATTACCCAAGTTTGAGGTAATGAATGGTTGATTGCGTTGGGTGGTTGAGTGTCGTTTTCGTAACCGCGTGGCACAAGGCACGAGCTTAACCGCTACTTTATGGTGCATGGCTATTTCGATCTCGGACGCACGGACACAGGTACGATAGGGATTTTCGGCTAACGAAAGTTCGGATTTTGTCGCTTCTTGTTGTGGATTTCACGTTTTGGATCGCTCTCACACTACTTCACACAATCCTTCTTCCTTCACTTTTGGAGTAAAACCTCGCTTTCCCCTTTGGACGACGCAAAAAAAAAAAAAACGCTGATTTTTCCAATCATTCACACATTTTGGAATTTTAACACCCCACGGATTTGGCTAGGAACAAACAGGCCATCACTTTCCTCCCTTCTCACCTCTTACGCTGTAGTGCCAGGACTTTCAACGAACAGCTGCAGTCCGCATTTTTTCCTTTCACACTTGGATTGCACTCTTCTCTTTCCGGGAATCCCCGTTTTTTTTTTTTTTTTGCGCTTTGAAATAATTTCGCGTTCTCCATTTTGGGCGACGCCAGACAAACAGCGCTCTCTATTCTCCCGATTTTCTGGACCTAGAAAAGGCACAAGATTCTGCCTGAAACAAAAGTAGCATTAGCCTCATCCGTACCGTATCAGAGCTATTTTCTTCTCAGTTCATCTTCATTGAAGATTTTTTTTGTTTTGTGCGATACGCATGCCCGGTTTGGTCTTCTCAGTTGGTGAAAAATGGTTGGTCCAGCATCACTAAGAACAAAAAGGCCTTACTGACACGATACTGCAATAATTTGTCTCGGGTAATCGAGAGAATCGATTCTGCTCACACCGCCGCGCAAGCTAGTAGCGATGACGCAACATCTCCTCCACGCATCAAAGCATCGCTGTTTGAACTCGACGCCACGGCAAAGCTAGCGGCAGATGCCTTGAATGCTTTCACGGCAGCGCTGGACGAGATCGATGAACTACCCGAAGAACAAGACAAGCAGGCGAACGACTACATTGACTCATCGCTTTCGTTGATTGAGCGCGCTCGTCTGATGGCGATTGAACTCGACGCAAAAAACATTGGGGACCGGGAGGAAAATGACGAGAGAGGATGGACAGAGATGATGAGACCAAAACTTCCGCCAATACCCATACCCATATTTACGGGAAAGCTTCAGGAATACACCAACTTTTGGACACTTTTCGAATCCAACGTCGACAGACAACCACTCACCAATCTACAGAAGTTTAACTATTTATTAACCGCTTTGCAGGGGAACCCCGAGAACTGATTAAACGATATCCAATAACCGAAGCCAACTATACGCACGCCATTCAACTTTTGAGGGACAAGTATGGGGACGAATCTAAGCTCATCGCGGACTTACAATCGCGCCTTGAAATGACGAAGGCAGACAACAAATCTATCTACGCTCAACGTCGCCTTCTCGAACAAATTCTTCCCATAGTAACTCAGTTGGAAGAGTTGGGAATAACACTGAATGGCTCGTATCCTACAAAGAAGCTTCTCTCCAAGTTTTCTTACACATTGCAGCGTCAAGTTCTGGAACGCTGCCTCTTGCAAAATAAGAAAGAAACCGATTGGATTATGCGGGATGTGCTCTCTGAGCTGGACGATCTGATAACCACACAAGAACAGATCAGTGAAATGATCGATAGCATTCCCAACAAGTGTGATGATCGCAGCAGAGATTCTCATAACAACAACAGATCGAAGAAATTCCTCATGAAGAATGCGACAACAAAGCCTGACCCGAATGCATGTATGTTTTGCGGATCAACGCAACACAAATCAGCTGATTGCACAAGGATTCCAAGCATCCACCAGCGACGTACCTATATGCAACAACATAGGAGATGCCTCAACTGTGGGAAAGAAGGCCACTTTGTGAAAGACTGCACAAGTAAAGGATGCAGGTATTGCACGGGGATGAAGCATCATCATACCCTCTGCCCCCAGAGGCACAACTTGGGAGAGACCACAGACCAAACCCCACCAAGGGGCTCTGCTGGCAACCACGCTAGAGAGATTTCGCACACCACGACCAAATCGGGACGCGCATGAAAAATGGCTCTGACCCTACACGCAATGAGAATACCCATCTGTACACGATTAAGAGACAACATTCGATTTTTTTCTCTCTCTCTTTTACACAATAACAAAGTATAAAACAAAAAAAAAGGAAGGATACCATTTTCCACAGATAACGCGTAGGCTAGTGAATCGCCAATGTTGTGCCTATTTTTTCAGCAAGTTATGGAATTCAACTCGGCTCCTCCATCGCCAAACCCTACCCATTCGGCATCCACTTCATGTCAGCTACGTAGCTTACAGCACGACTATGAAGAGCTGCTACACGCTCTGCCGCAACTCCCCACCCCCCAACAGCTCGTGGACCAGATTGCGCGAACCGTGGAAACGCTTCACAGGACGATGCGCTCCATCCTTCACCTGGATACTCAAATAGAGGCCCTCCGAGCGGATGATAGTTCGTGGCAGACCAGATACTGGAAACACAGCATGGCAGCCGCTTCCGTGGATAAGCTACGCCTCGAGTTGCTTCTGTCGCGAACGACACTCACGTTCCTTTTTCCTTTCCTCCACTCCTCGTAGCTACACGCGTGATATCGCTGGAGCAATGGAACGCCAAACTAGCCGAGCCGCGCACGGATACTGAAGGTGATACCTTAGCCATGGGACTCAAGGACTTAGAGAACACCATTTCAGAGCAGCTCGGATTCCTTCAACATTACTCCGGACTACTCCGAACGATTGGCGAGAGCATTGCGGAAGACCAGTTTCAAGATCAGCAGATCGAGGACGAGGACAACCGATTCTTCGAAAACCTGATAATACGCAATCTCGACAACATCACGCACATACTACGAGGATCCCAACTGGAGCATAGCGCGACGCAGACCGAGTCTGCGGAGGACCATCGCGGCGCGGAGGCTGCGGAGACGCAGGATTCGGGCGCGCGGCGGCAGGAAAGCGAAGAGGGACGGGAACAACGCGCTATCGACGACAACGCAGAATTCATGGAAGAACTGCAAGAGGAAATCCGTCCCGACGACGTTTTTGTCGTTGTAGACGAGGTCGTGGGAGCCGAGGTTACCGAGGAGAACGCTTATCACGAGGAGGCGCTGGCACCAAAAGATACGAGCGAGACAAGACGTCTCAACGAGGAGATATTACGTGTTCTCACCGAAAAAAGGGACCTGGAGCGACGGATTCACGAGATGGCGAACGAGAAGACTTGCCCTCGCCGCAGATTTGAAGCAGGGCAGATCAGGAACGAAAACGAAACGACGATGCCGTGCGTCTTTTGTGGACTAATCGGCGTGCATTACTCGGACGCTTGTGATGTCTACCCCGACACCCGCCGGAGATGGCGCATAATACGCGAAGCCGCACGTTGCAGGGGTGTCTCAAAAACGCTGCACGGGAGGACATAGGTGCGACAAAAGGACAACGAAGTGCCGGTACTGCGCCGATTACGGACATCACCCTTCGCTGTGCTTTCGGCCTCAGAGAAGCGAAGAAACCCGACAACAGCTAGAGGAGTTGAAGCGTCGGCTGCGGCAGAGCGTGCAGCGATTAAAACTCTTAAGAAGACAGTTACACCTTCTGCAAGATGTAGAATAATTGCTTCATTTAAGATTTGTTTTTGTTTTGCTCGCCGATTGTGTATTTTATTCTGGCAGTGTCTTTTATTTGGGCCGCGGGGAGTATCGCGGATCATCGCGATTGCTCGCCGCGCGATGGTATGTGAGCAGGACGGGTGCGCAGCTTATCTCCTCTCTCATCTAAAAAACAGTGCTGCGCACCCGCCCTGCAGACCTTCTTAAGCCTCCAGTGAGGCTTCTTTGTTTCATTGTCTTTTTTTTATATAATAATTCCATTTTTGTTCTTTTCTCTCTTGTACATTTTTTGGTTGATTTTTATGGGGTTTAATTACCCAAGTTTGAGGTAATGAATGGTTGATTGCGTTGGGTGGTTGAGTGTCGTTTTCGTAACCGCGTGGCACAAGGCACGAGCTTAACCGCTACTTTAAATCAGATAACAGGTGATCCTAAGTGGAATTGGATTTGTTACTTGCCGACTGCTTGGTAGTTTATAACCTACTTTTTGTGTTAGTTCATTCCGTCACTCGCAGTGTTGCAGGAAGCGTTTGAGTTAGACCTTCCGGACACTGATTAGCCCATAGGACTTCCAAATTCGTAGAATTTCTGTATATACGCCGTGATGCTTTGTTTCTGGCCATATTTTTGGTACTGGGAAAAACTGAACACTGAATACGTCCCAAGGCTTATGGGAAACTAATAATTTAGTCTTGCAAGTTAATTCTCTTTCTTTTCTAATCTTTTCCTCAACAAGGGCATCTCTTTATTACTTCATCTTATTTGATCGCTCGTATTCAGTCCATCTGAAGTACTTCTTCGGATTTTCTCTCTGTATATTATCTTTCGAAAGAAGAAGAGAACACTAATGAATGTTGGACTTTGTGTGATCAGGAGGGAGTTATGTAAATCCGTCTGTATGAAATCAACCAGTTGCAGGTAGACTGGTATGGTAATGACTCTGAATCCCTCTCTTGCGCTCTATTCTTGTGGAATCTTCCAAAGTTAGTGAAGCAGAAATCTGCGACTCAGTTAGGAATACCATTTTATCCTAAGAAGCAAGTTTAAGAATCGCGTTGTGCTCCACAAAAGGTAGCTGTATGAATTTGAATAATAGATTTGAGATTTTGGTCCATAAACAAACACCAAGCATGCCCGTACTTCGTGAGGATAATAATGTCTTACGAAGGGGCTGTCGATAAACAAAATGACCAATGAGGAAAAGTAAGTAGAAATTAACTGCTGTACAAAGGTTAGTTTCAAACTGTGGCCCGCCCCACTTCCAAAAATAGAGGCGTAATAGGACGACTCAATATATTGGTAGAATGAACGATTCGTGAGTGGCATCTTTTGGGATGCGTTAATGTAAAGTTAGGTGAAAATCACTTGTTTTTAACTGTATATATCTCTTTGGTGCCACAGTTTTAGAGGAATAACAACAGGAATTCGTAGGTTTATGGTTACCCAGTAAACGGAACGCTGACGCTTGATGAAAACATAGCTGATACGGAAGGGGTGAAGTACTCATACAAGGTATGTTTGCGTTCTGTCCAGGCTTTTTTTTTGGCGTGATCCTCTCTTCTGATATGATCCTCCTAAATACCTCTCTTTTAAAAAGGCATATAAAAACTACCAGAAACAAAGGAGAAACAGAGAGGAAAGACGGCTTCACAAAATGGAGGACATTATGGAGGACCAGATGTTTTTTTTGGGATGGGCATTTGTAAGTTCTACTTTTACATTAACGATATTGAGTATTCACAGGAAAAAGAGAGTATTTTTAACTATGCAATATAGCTCAGCCGAGAGAGCTACCTTCCGTTCATGCACAACTTATAAATTGCTTACTGAAACCTTTCGTAAACATCACAGCGGAGCACTGTAAAAGAAGCAGAACCATACTTCCGAAGACTTGTATGGGATTGATTTCTGGGCTTCCCTTTATCATCATACTTGAAGTGACTTATTTATCTGCAATCTCTGACAGGACAATCTATGAAAACTACTTCATTTGTACTTGTTTGCGAAGATGTTTTGTTTTTGCGAAGATAACATCTTTTAAAAATGCAGATGCGCATATCACTAGCGGCCGAAAAAGATGTTCTAAAACTGACTTGCATTTCTAAACGGTGGAATAGGCATGTGTTGATGGAGATCTGCTCTTCATGGTTGTTTTACCTGCCCGACTTAAAAGACTTCATAAAAATGGCCGCAGCAATAGGCCCATAGTTAGTTCTTCACATTTGCTGTATATATCAGATTACTTGATTAGCTGCAAAAAAAGCATGCTTGTTTTTTTGTACATGTAATGTGGGTACAACTTTTTGTTTGCTGATTGCTGTTTTACAGATTTGGTGCAGAACGTATAAACGTCGCTACCAATTCTTTTTGGATCTCCTAACAGACGTCCATGCACCATCTCCTGCACGGTATGGTTTAGTGTTATCTAAGAAATACGAACAAAGATTTATTATGACGTGTCAAAACATCTCATTCGGAGTGCAGTCGTGCAAATGAAATCATTGAAAGAAGAAAAAATTAAAGTGAATAAACAAATAAATAAAATAACTTACAAAAATAGAAATAAATATATTAAAAATAAATTAAGCGGAGTGATAACCTGATTTTACCCTAAAAAACTATGCTGTTTGACGATTGGCTCAGTAGTATTTGATTCGGATTACGTTTATTGTATCTTGTGATACTTCCTTTAAACGAAATCCATCAACTATTTCCAGTCAGTTTCCAGATGGTCAATTTTGACGAACTCTTCATATATTTTTTATGTTATAACGTTTTGTATTTCGTCAAACTCAATCTTCTTTGATAATATTCACATAGATTTGATGAAATTTGCAGGGTCAACAATGTCGTGTCGAACATAGAAGGATTTGCTGAA
Source organism: Necator americanus (assembly GCF_031761385.1). Lineage (NCBI taxonomy): Eukaryota > Metazoa > Nematoda > Chromadorea > Rhabditida > Ancylostomatidae > Necator > Necator americanus. Next base: position 13,739,865 of record NC_087372.1, on the reverse strand, counting down.
GCTTTCCGCTGTCCACCGGATACGCCCATGAATCCTAAGAAGCGTTGCTCGATTTGGTGAATGTGGCTCAAATCTCTCAGATGATTCGCAACTTAGTTCACTTGTGTTATTTTTGCTTTTTTTGCAGCCATATTTTTACTTGTCAGTAGAAACTGTCCCAGTTGCCTTAGAAATACTATTCTATTCCGATGTATAGTTTTTTCTTCTCTTGTTCACTTCCGTTCAGTTATCTTTATGAAGTTACAGGTGTTGTTGGTATAATTGTGCATTTACCTCTTCAGAAGATAAATTCTGTGAAATTTCAGAAGGATGTTCAATTATGGCTATTCAAACACAACACTACATATCTTTTGCTGTTTTCTCAACATTTGCATTTGTGACTTTAATTTTGGGAACACTAATGAGATATCGGGCGGGTGTGGCGCTTAGAGGTCCGTTGTAGCCACACGGTCGAGGGTTCGAAACACCCCTAGAAAAAACCAAGCCTTTCATCCCTCCGGGGTCGATATATTGGTACCAGACTTGTCTGGAAGGATAAAAACACTGACTTCATCATCGGCTGGCCCCCGCAAGTCATTGTATAGGCCAACACGCGTTCCAAAACCTCAACAATTACGAATTCCAGTAAAAACGCGTTGGCGTTTCCCGAGTGGATTGAGACGCCAGTGACTTTATCCTTTTAATGAGATATCAAAATAAATAGTACTTGATTGTAAGTATATTGACGGCTGCGTGGTTTTTCAATCTTCGAAGCCTCTAGTGACAGTAATTTTGTTTTAATTATTTCTTCTTGTTCTTGGTAAATACAGCGAGAATACAGATACAGAAACGCAGATTTCATTTAAGATTTTTGATTATCTGCAACTACAATTTAAAGAGTGCGGTTTGCCGACAGCAGAGGTAAGCTGCGAAAGTTGTGTTAAAATTGGAACAACAATGAAATACGCAATACTTTCTACTTTTAATGGCTGTAGCAAAATATACACGTGTTTTGTTAATCTACGCACTCTCTGGACTCTAGAAGTATTTTTATTTCCACATGTTCTAGGGTAAGCGCGAACGTTAACATTGGTATTATAAGCTCGCTTCGCTCATTTTAAGTTATATGTATAAATGTTTGAAGACCATACTTCGTGGATCGTTGGTAAGTAACTAAGTTAATCGAGTCCAAAAAAAGGGTTTTGCGTTCTTTAACGAACGCTGGCGACGGTTTCGCACTACTATGACGTTCTCTTCCTTATTATCGGTGTCAACGCTGACAATGTTGTCTGAGCTAGCTGGGAAAACCGAGTGAAAAAAGGAGCTACTCTCCATACTTCTCGTTTTCTTTCCGAAATCTCCGTTGATGGCCTCTCGTTCGGTTATTGAAAACTTATGGACTTTTTGGTTTTTACACTTTTAGGTCTTTTTTCAGCTCTGCTGTTACGCAATTTTTTTTAAACTTTTCTTCCACGTTATTTCCAAAACTCTGAAATATAGACTCTGATTTTAACCTGTAGTGGTGGCACTGTGTTAATTAGACACAGTCGCTGTCGCGTGAACTCGGGCAAATACAACTCTGTGTACACTGCCGTGATATCTGTATGCACCTTTTGCAGCAGTGCGTATCGGAAAACGTTCCGCCATCAGTATCAAAGATTACATCATCTGCTGCAGTTCCTATGAGAAGAAAAGAAGAGGCTACCCAGCAGGTGTGAGGAAACCATAATCTGGCGTAGGAATTTAGCTCAACGTCGTCATGATGCGCATTTTTACGACTGGGGTGTCGCCGAAGACTCAAACTCCGAAACATGAGTACACACCCATTTACGCTGAGGACTATCACACAAACGCCTATTGTAATGAACTCAACACGAGTCTAAGCTAGCAGATGATAATTGTTAGAATTGAATATATTGAATATTGCGAATACAGAGATGGGTCTAGGTGCAACGAGCAACAGCTTGATGTGATGGTATGCTCTTAGCTCACCATGGCGGGACCGTACTCCCAATATTGTACTCGATGCGGATAATCAATAATCTCAAAAGAAATAAACGCATCTGTAACTTTATTCCCACTATCTTCCTTCTCATTACGCCCTGCACCAATTCTGCCATTCTTTTTAATTAATCCTAGGAGGAAATCACGTCTTCCTTTGGATGTCCCAACATCTTCATTTGAGTCTGAGAAGACTGTCTCCATTTCATGCACATTTTGACAACAGCTTGATCAACAGCCATTTTGACAATAACAATATGAAAACTGGGTTATTCTGTCACGTGTGTGTGTCAGTCACGAAATTCAGAAAAGGAAGTGCGATGGGTCGCACGGCGTCGAAATGGTGCGCATTAATTGCGCGTGTATGTCGCAAAAGGTTAATGTAACATTCCCATCATTTTATAGCTTCGGTCACTGGACGTACTGCTTTGCACCTCTACCCTGATTCCTCCGCGTGTCTATTTTTCTAAGTTTCTCTCATGAAGGTAACATGCCTCCTTCAGAGAGTGGAAACATGCTTTAACACGGATGCTTGAATATTATAATGGCCAACGATTTACATGATCTGATATGGAACTTATCTTTATCCGTACGATGATATCGTTTATGTCATTTCATGTTAAAACATCATTCCGTGATAACTGCTGTTTGAAATAAGGAAGAAAAACCGCGTATGCGGCAGGGTCTACGATTTCCAGTCGTTGAACGTAAGAATCCCCTTCTTCGCTTGCATAAAAACGTGACTCTCCTAACATCATCCGTGTAATTGGGCATTTTATAACGGCGACAATGGCGATCGTCAATTGCGTTGCGTCGCAGTTAATTTCATCAACAGAGCATTGAGCTCTGTTCGCGTTTTGCCCCACCCATCACGTAGTCCATCGACGTCCCTCACAGTCTAATAAGGTGCAAAACATGCCTCGCAGGGGCACGCTATCTATGGTATTGCCTCTACATGGCGTATCGATCGTTTACGTATAGAGATATATCCAAAAGACTGCACACGAAACTGAAATAAAAAATAATAGTGTGGTTTATTTGTGTAAAACAAACAAATCTAACATTTTAAGTCTCAAAAAGATAAAGTGAAAATATATACCAATTAATACCAACATGTTTTGCAAAACCTCACTTTCTTTCAGAGAATCCTTATTAATGCTGTCAAAGGACGAAATTCTAACATTTCTTCTTCTTCTTCTTCCTTGCTTTTGTCCCGCGTTCTTGCAGGGTCCGCCTTTCTGCTTCTTGTCTTCCAGTTGGTTCTATCCATTGCATCAGCTGTACACAAACGCGCATTTATCATATCCAGCTCACAAGGTCCAATCAGCGAATCCTTGGCCTCCCGCGTGGCCTCACTACTGAAATATCGATCTTCAGAGCGGTTTTGCAACGGAATCTTCTTCTCGAGACGTGACCAAACCATCTCAGTCGCGCCTCCTTCATCTTCTCAGTTATCGGGACAACGCCGAAGATGGAAGCATAAAAAGAAATCCAATTCAAAATTTAAACAAAGCGTGAGGTGAAGAAAATGCTTGGGAATGTGCCATAGTGCACCGTTGGTTCCGCACTAGAGTGAAGGATTCGCATTTTAACATACGCACTAGTTTGGATTCCGTCGAAGAGGTTCTTAAAAGACGAGAGAAAGTTTCGAAATGAAAAAGAAGAGAAAGATGGCATATAAGTAGTTATATTAAGAAATTTAATCCAACTTTACATTAGAAAATGGCAGATTTTGTTCTGTTTCGGAGCCGCAACCAATACGGTCATGTCTTGACCAAACGTATCACAAAATTTACGAGTACTGCAGCTGTTACGCAATAACCGTTACAAAGTTCAAAATTTCCGAGCGTAGTCACCAATATTTTTTTTTGATGTTGATGTTTGATGTTCCTGAAAAAATTTTCCACGTTTCGCTTCATTTTCAGAAGTTTGGTTTTTTTTTACTTTTTTTCATCGTTTTTTCACTTTCAACGTTACTACGTTGTTATTTTTTTGTTCTTTGAACTATCTTAGAGGTCAGCTTTACCACGTAATCGCGATACAATTGCAGCCCCCGATTTCGGTGACTCGCTGATGGGTAGGCGTGGCTCAATGATTACAGCTTGCCTATGGTATCCGGGCTCTGAGCTGCCTATATCTTCTTCTTTAATCACTTATTCGGCTGCACATAATCGGTTGTAGGTACCTAACGACCTCCCGTTGAATCGGTGAGCACGGGACCGGATGTTGTTTGTCTCCTTCACTATTCTCCATTTTCTTTTATGCTTCTTAAACTGCTCGTATCCTGTTGTCAGCTCAGCGGTCAGCTAATTCGTCATATTAATTTTGATATGATAGAATATGCACTCAAATTCCGGACATGAAGCATCAGAAACCCATTCCTTCTTTTGGTTTCAATGCATTGCAGGATCCTTCGTAAATAAGCTTATTCTACAACTTCTATAAAGGGAAAAGGATAAAGTTTCTGGCGTTAATCAACCCGCTTGGGATGCGCCCTCACGTTCACATCAATTCGCAATCGTTTGAGGTTTATGAACGTGTAACTGGCCTATACAATGATTTGCGGTGGCTAGCCGGTGTGTCAAGTCAGTGTTTTTATCCTCCTAGACAATTCTGGTATCAACTTATCGATCATGGAGACATAGAAGGCTTGGTTGGCACAAGGGCGAATTCGAACCTGCGATCGATGCAGGAAGCGGAACCTCTACCCGCTACACTACACCCGCCCCTACTTATATACACTATGTAAAGCCTGTGAAACAGAAATGCAGTTTCAGAAGAAAAAAAGTTTAATTCAATCGAATGAAATGTGGCATCAAGCACCAGCAAAGAAACCATCATCAACCAATTTTATCTCATAGTTTCCGCAGCTCTGTTTCTGGTACAAAACCTGGGAATGACCAAAAGCAGATGACTTATGTATTCGTAAAAAACGCGTTTTCCTAAGTTTGTAGAGTCCTAGATCTATCATTACAAACTGTTTCAATCGTGGTGATGGGACACGGCCTCCTCGAATACAATCTCCACTCCCGACGTCGCTGGGACATTTTTCCGCTAATGCCAATTCAACATTTCCTGTGTTTCGAAGACGCAACGCCGAAAAAATGAATGATAAATGTGGAACTTGGTTCTAAAAAGACGCGAAATAACAAAGATTAGTAAAAGAAGCAAATTTGTTGAAACGATAAATAATACAGCATCCTAGAACTTTTTAAATATGTTCGAAGGCTAATTGAAATGCACAAAAAACAAAGAGAGGAATGAGGAGCATAAGTCAATTTATAGAGGAACATTAAAAGAAAAACGAAAAAAGATCAACATTTTGTTTTGACAGCTTGAATTTACAGCACAATGAAGGCGGACAGGTGTATTTCATTCGTAATTAACAGTTTTTCTCAGCTGCACATTGCTGTTAGGAATGAGCATTCTATGTGATTTCCCATCTGACTCGGGAATCATATAGAATGAATGGATTCCTTAGTAGTCTAATCTAAAGTCTAGTATTCAATCTCTAAAAACGAGCGCACTTCTCAACCTCAAGCTAAAATCAGCCAATACCTAACTTTGTGCCATAGCGATTTTCAGTGACGAGACGGGGTGAAGTAGGCGGTCTTTCACGCATATCCCATGTCGTGTTTGCAGCGAAATTTGGTTGGAACAGTAAGCAGATAAAATGCGTCAGTACATTAAAACTCAAATCTTTGCAGGGAAAAAAGTTCCTCCTCCACTTTAACAGATAGATGCACGTTCAATCTCCGTTCAAACATAGCGCCCGGGGATGAGTAAGTGGCAGTTTGGAGGGATTTGTCAGAGAAAACAGAACCACGTAGTATTCATAAGAATTTTTACAGAACACAGTATGAATAGGCATGCAACAGCGAATCGCCCATTGATTGATGCAAGCCTGACAGCGGCAAGCATTGACCATTCCGGAAATGGGAATTTAATAAAAACTGAATAGAAATAAACTTCCGCACTTTGATCTGCTTCGATTCCGAGTTGATGATACTCACTCGTACCTGTTGCATACGTGAAAACCATTTCCACTCAGCATTGATTGTTCCTTGCAGACTGCGGTGTTTCAACAGAATGCTTCAACAGAATGTTGTTGGTACTGAGGCAGTGAATATGCTGGAGTGGCAAAAAGAGTTTTTCCCTACGCCCTGCCACGGAGAGCTTAGCTTTCACCACAGGTCGTCGCCCAACCTATATGGATCAGGGAGCCACCTTGCGACATTTTGCCAAGACGGTGGTGAATCTTAGCAGTGGTGTACTCTTAGCTAGGCTTCCGATTCCGAGAAGTCGGAATGTCGGATTTGTCGAACTCTTTCTCAGCTTGGGAGACCTTGCCAGAGGATGAACCTCCGCTGTACATCGCAGTTCGACGTCCAGAGTCGCATCCACGCCACTGGTAGGCGTTGTAGAGGTGTGTCAAAAACAACTGCAATAAAGTCCATAATTTTGAAGCGATTCTCGTTTGTTCAATATATCCCTACAAAACTACACTGAAAGCAACGAAAAGTCGACAAACGGTGACTGAAATAAATTCGACGCTGTCGTGGAATGAGCGACAGCGAAACGATTTTGCGCGGAAGTATATTCAGAATTTTAAGGTTTATTTTGAAATAGTGCATCTTTTATAGAAGAGCTTTACATTCTACTTGTTCAAATAGAAAAAATCTTAATGGAAAAATTGAAACACGGTGAGAATTATGATATATTTCGGATACACCAGTTTACAGCAGTAAACCTAACGCCGCAAAGGGACAGATTCCAGTTGGTCTTTAAAATGTCTAGACGAAAATCCCAAATTCGAATGCAACTTTGGTCCCCAAGTCTTGTTTCAATGCCGAACGTGTAACAGTAAAATTTTCATGATCTCTTTTCAGTTGTTCAACAAATAGTGATCTTTTTTCCTTTTTTTTTCTTTTTTTTAACAGATCTTTTTTTATAACTTGGACGAAGTTGATGATTCAGCTTTATTCGCCTCTGAAGAAGTACCTAGCCCAAAGTCAGTTGAGGCGATGAAGAACACATACAGAAAGTGTTTATCAAGTGACCAAGATTGGGAATCTGAAGGAGAACCTATCAAATTTGTCCTAGAAAGAATTGAAGTAAGAATTTTCCCTGTTATTCACCGACCAGTCTGAACGTCCGGCTAAAGCCTGACTTCAGAGTTTCTGTGGTGTTCGCTCCGCTCCTTCAATACCAATGTATGTATAGACACAACTTGCAATCATTACTCAAAGTTTAGGTTTCCCTCTTGTTTCCCTCGACCGTTCTCACAGAATGATGTTTCACATAAAATGAAGTGAACGACATCATCGTACTGATAAAGATAGCGCTCCACATCAGATCATGTAAGCAGTTGGCTACTATTTAAGTAGCAGTTAGCATTCGTGTTTCCACTTTCTGAAGAAGAGTCGTAGAGGTAAAAAGGAACGCGGAAAGTGGATTCGACTATGAAACGTTTGCAACGTCCCATATAAGTTTTGCATCATGCACGAAGTTACTGTGCGATACTTCTACACCACCACAAATGAATTCGACGCTGTGGGACCCGTTGCATCCCATTTTATAGATATCTGGCGCCAACATACCAATCTGACGCCGACGTATCCGTTTTTATCCGCACCCCCCCCCCTTTTCGAATTTCGTGACTGACACACACACATACGTGACAGAATAAATCCGTTATTATATATGTCTGGCTAGAGCCGGACTTCAGACTTTCTAGGGTTTTAGTTTTGCTCCACTTCACTTTGGCGGGTGTGGTGTAGCGGTTAGAGGTTCCGCTTCCTGCACGATCGATCGGAAGTTCGAATCTGCTCTAGTGCTCACCAAGCCTTTCATCCCTCCGGGGTCGATAAATTGGTACCAGACTTGTCTGGGAGGATAAAAGCACTGACTTGACACATCGTCTAGCCATCGCAAGTCATTGTATAGGCCAGATACACGTTCGTAAACCTCAAACGATTCTGAATTGAAGTGAACGTGGGGGCGCATCCCAAGCGGATGGATTAACGCCAGAAACTTTATTCTTTATCCCCTTCACTGGTCAATGGAACTTCATAGTAGTGACATTTTCTGTAAAATCAGAATTCTCTTTTTCAAGCAACGTTTTTTTCCTTCTTTTTTACTATAAAAAAGGTAAAATATTTCATAGCCTTCTTTCTAACGCGTCACCTCTACATTTTGAGAATATTCGAACTTCAGCTTCAAACACTCCTTCGGTTCCTATGTAATATAGACATAATTCTAACGCATTACTCGAAGTATGGGTGTTCTTCCTGTTTTCCCCACCAGCTATCAAAGGATGATGTTTTCACACAAAATGACGTAAACAGCATCATCGTACTGATAAAGTTCCACATCAGATCATGTAAGCTGTTGGGAACCATTTAAGCAGCTTTTTGTTAGGGTGTTTCCACTTTTTGAAGAAGGCATGGCACCAAGTTGAGGCAAACATGCAAGGAAATAGATACGTGTAGGATTCAAAGAGGTGCAGTGCAACACGTGCAGTGGCCATGAGTATGGAACGTCTAATTAATCTTTCGTGACATCTGCACAAAGTTGTCCGACGTCGTGAGACCCGTCGCACCCCATTTCAAAGATATCTGGTGTTGGTGCATCAATTCGACGCCACTGGACCCGTCACCCCCCTCCCGTTGCACCTCCTATAGGTATGTGGCGCCGTAAGGATGAAGCCGGATTTCAGACTTTCTGTGGTGTTTGCTTCGCTCGACCTCACTGATCAACGGAAATTAATATTTGTGTTATTAGTTCTATGAAATTGGACTTGTGTATCTCCAACTATCTTTCTTCCTTTTTTATATTACAGCCTGAAGTCCGGCTAAAGCCGGACTTCAGGCTTTTTTTGGTGTTCGCTTCGCTTGCCTTAATCGATCAATAAGAAATAATAGTAGCGACATTTCTTTTCTGTAAAGAGTTTTTCTTTCTATCAACACTTTCTTCCATTTTTTTTTGCAGAAAAAATTTAGGCATAGATGGAAGATTTTATGGTTTTTCCTTAGACGTATCAGTTCTATATTCGAAGAAAAACCAAACTTGATATTACTTCTATTTTCTCTCAAACCTCCGCAATTCGGAAACATTATTCGAAGTGTGAGTCTCCTCTGTTCTCAACTATTAGCAAAGAATGACGTGCTAATATGGAATGAAGTGAACATCACTATCGTAGTGACAAAATAACATTCTACGTCAGATCAAATCAAATCTACGTCAGATCAAAATTCTACTTCAAACTGTTGGCTACTATATACTGTATTCGCACGTGTGTTTGCTTTCTTTGAAAAAAGGATGATAGCAGCGTTAGGAAGATAGATTTGTAAAGAAGATGTAAAGGAACCATAGAAACCCATTCTACTCCCGGGCACCAATCCGACGCAGTGGAAACCGTCTCTCTCCAACTATCTTTCACCGGTGCACCATTCCGACCCCATAGGAACAGCATTTTACAGCTATCTGGCTCCGGCGCATGAATTCGACGCCGTAGGACCCATCTCACCAAGTTTTACCGAGTTGAGGTTCTAGCGCACCAAACCGATGCCATAGTATCCGTCTCCCTCTGTTTTTGGAATTTCTTGACTGAGACATGCACAGACATACACACGTGACAGAATAAGCCCGCTATTAAACAGCATGATAGTTTGCAAATGTGGGAGTACACATTCACATAGAAGTTTATTTACCTTCACTAACATATGAGAGAAACTAACTTCCCTTATCAAACCCAACATAGATTGTTACATAGCTTTGGACAATGGATAGAAGGTAGAGTGCTCACCTATCAGGTGGGTGGCGATGGTTCGGCTTCTTACCGGTGCAGATTTTTGCATCATTATGGAGTATTTTCGTGACACACAGACAAACACACACACACACACACACGGACTAAGCGCGTTATTATATAGCATGAAAACTAAAAGCAAAAGATTTCATAGTCTTCTTTCTAAACGTGTCAGTTCTACATTTGAAAACATTCGAACTTCAGTTTCAAACACTCGTTATCAATATAATATATACAAAATTTAAAAGTATCACTCGAAATGTGGGTTTTCTTCTTGTTTTCTATAAAAGTCATCAAAGAATGATGTTTTTGCACAAAATGACGTAAAAGACATCATCCTCCTGATAAAGATAACGATCCACGTCAGATCACATAAACATCTTGCTATTATTTAAGCACCCGTTTGCTTGCGTCGTATTTCACTTTCTGAGAACGGCATGCTACAAACTTAGGACGAATGAAGAAGGAAATATAGGAGGAGTCATATAGGTGGAAAGCTAGTGGCCCCGGCTATGAAATGGCTGCAAGCATCTATCTTTTGCGTCACGCACACAAAGTTATTGCGCACCACCGTGACGCCGGTGTACTCGCCGCAGCCCATATTATAGCTATCTGGCGCCGGCGCGCCAATCCGACGCCGGTGGACCCGTCGCAATCCTCTCTTCGAATTTCGTGACTGACACACACCCATGTGACAGAGTAAGCTCATTATCATATACCAGAATTGTGATAGGTTGAGATATAAGTTGTGAGCGTTTTTCCGTCCGAAAGATTAAATTTAAATACTATGCATAGGCCAAATTTCCCACATCCCCTGGAAAAGTCTAAAATCTACATCCACTATCTATAGTTATGTTCAGGTTTTCTGATGTAGTTTTTCTCTGATGTGTAAAATTGAGTGTGACCTGGACAAAACGAGCATTTTCGGCATTATTTGTTTTCTGCATTTAATAATAATAAGAAGAAATTGTTGTAAGTACGCAGCCCATCTTTAGCACATGAAAAGTGGATTTTTGAGTCCAAGATGGATCACATGTCAGTCGACCAAGGGTTATGAGTTCAGCAAAAAATCTTCTCTATCTAATTTTTCTAGAGCATGAGCCTACACCGATCTAGTCAATAATATATTCTGCATTGTTTTTATTTCGTCAGTTTTCCGTTTCCTTCCAACGTTCAGTAAATGCTTCAATACAACTATCCATTTCTTCATGTTTTTTTTTCTTCGTGCTTTGTCTGTCATTTTTGTTCTTATTTTGGGACTTTCCATGCATCATCCAATCGCTTCCAAAAGCAGCACAAACTCTACGAGCAGCTTCATTCGCTTCATCACTTTGATTAAAACAAATTGCAAAGGTCAGAAATGTTTCATTTTCTCAGCTTCATATACTTCATTTCTAAGAAGTGAAAATTAAAACCTAATCCCAAACTTTCTGGCGTTAATCAGTCCGCTTGGGATGCGCCCCGTTCGCTTCAGTTCAGAATCGTTTGAGGTTTACGTACGTGTAACTTAGTTAAACAATGACTTACGGTGCCTTGTGTAATTTATGTACCCCGGAGGGATGAAAGGCTTGGTGAGCACTAGGGTGGATTCGAGCCTCTAACTGGTACCAGTTAGAGGTTCCGCTAAGCCTAACGAAACGGTCACAGCAAAACGTCTTCTACTTACCATCACAACAAGATCGTGCATTCTAAACAAAACCATTATGGTCGGCGCAGGCGCGTTCGAGTTAAGTGGCTATCGAAGGAGAAAGAGATCGAAATAATATCACATAACCAAGTAACCAGCCAAGAACGTCGGAAATACTTTGCGGTTCACAGGCCGTAAGGGCTTTGAAGCACTCCACCCAGTCCATCATAGCGTCGGAGGATCATAAAAAAGACCTAGTCACAAAACGAAGCAAGCAAAATTGAAAGTCCACAAAAAAGCTCTCGCTTTTCTCAGAACAACACGTCCAAAAGCTAGGAAAAAAGTTATGGAGAATGAGAAAAAAAGCTCAAAAGAGCGGTGTCCGATAGTCTAATTGTCTTCCATTGTGCTGCAACATCGTGGCCGAACGAAATTACAACTACTCCCCTGCAACGATCTAAATGTATGTGGCGAGAGACTTATGGTGAGATCAAAACGGCGCTGTCTTCATACGATTCGCAACGACTTAAAGTTGACTTGAATCCTGATCGGACATACGCCCCTGTCAAATCAAATTGTGTCGCTTAACCACAGAAACAAAATTATACACCTTTAATTTTGTGCCGCGGGTGTCGAAACTAATTGTGGGAAAGTGCATGTTGACTGATAGCAATAGCAATGCCGTATCACACTATTGTTAAACCTGATAAGATAGGAAGTATGGGTTTTTATCAAAAGACGATCCAGCGGTAACAATACGGCGCTGGAAGGAAGAGATTGATATCTAAGGAGACAGAAGAACGGGTGCGTATTGTTGGGAACACACGCAGATCCCGCTACAACTTATCTTAGGGGAAATATCTTAGAGGATCTTGGGGGAAATGACTGGTAACGGCAATCGTTAATTGCGCATCGGCGCAGCTTATTGGCATCGGCAGACCACGACGCCGCATTTTCCTCATGCTGCGCCTATCACGGCGTCTATCGGCGTCTTTCATATTCTAATAAGATGAAAAATGCCTCACAGGTACTGACTATCTCTGTTCATTGCCTCTGGACAGCATATCGATCGTTTACGTGAAGAGATATCAGACGATTGCTCACGGAATGTAAGAAATAGAAAATAGTGACAAGTTTTCTTCGTGTAAACCAAACAAATCAAAACCTAAAACTCAAAACAAAACACTGAGCTATAACACTACACTATTACTATTACAATATTTTGCAGGCCTCAAGTACTCTGTGTAAATACATCTCCTATATATTTTTCAGCTGCAAATCTTGCCATCCTTTGCAGAAAGTGTTCGGTGTTATGGTGGTTTTTTCAATCCAATTCTTTTTTAAAACTCTCCATTGCATCCTCAAAACTCGTCTCTCTTGCGCAAAGTTTTCGAAGCACAATCATTCTAAAACAATTCACCCGCGCACCAATTCGACGTTCGTTGCACCCTATTTTTGGAATTTCACACATGACACATGGTGACTGACACATGCACGTGACAGAATAAGACATACCAGCCTGATTGTCCAGCTAAAGCCAATTTTTGTCTTTTTTTTCAGAAGTCCTTTCGTCAGTCCAAATTGAACGGATGATCTTCGTCATCTCACGAATCCCAAAAGGAGGAAGAGATTTTAGCATTTCTGCGCTAATTCCGTCGTCTCCGCCACATTTTCTATTTTTCATTTTTTGAATACAGATTAGAACCTCCGACTTCGTCGGTGGCTCTTCGCTGACCGTGGAGTATGTTTGTCTTTGAGCGTGCACGAGTTCAGCGGGGCTTGTCGGTTCAGCAAAGTGTTAAAAAGCTAACTCCAGATGGGCAGGGTTGCCTCCCCGATAGCGACTCCGTTGGCAGGGTTCAGGAAAGGCGAACACCTTTTCATCTTGCCGCTACACTGCCTTATCAGAGAATAGGTTTTTCTCGGCTTCTTGTCTTCCCACTTCTTCTCAAACTCCTTCAGTCTTGACGTTCAGTCGTTCTCACGATCACGTTTTAGCTGACGACTCAACTTCCTTCTCAGACGCTTCTCCTGGCTGAAGTCACCAGTAGTGAGGCAACACATACATAATTGTACGTGGTTATTGTCTCCGCAGATGGTTCCTTGCTTCAAAGGTGAACTTCTTCCTCCGTGCTAAAACCGGGAGGGTTTTCTTCGCAGGGGTTCTGAATGCATTTAGTGAAAGAGTCAGCGTCATCCATTCTCTTTCTGGTCCGTAATTCAATATTCTTATTAACAATAATAATAACAACAATAATTCAAAATTCAATTGCTCCACAATCCATGGCGGAACTTCTTTCTACATTCCTCGTTTTTCAGACTTTCCAATTCGGGCTCCGCTTGATGTTGAGCTCCCAGTACCTTTTCTGGAACCGTGCCATAAAGCTGAGAAGAAGTGCCTGTGGTCGGAATCGAATGCGACGTTCCAGACAGCTCTAGGATTTCGGATATCTGACAAAGGCGTGTTCTTCGTCAGAACATAATCGAGCTGAAGCTTAAGAGTCGGCGTCTTCTGCTTTTGCTGCTCTTCTGGCGTAAGTAAGATTCTCTCTTACCAAGTAAGCTGATGGCATCGATGGTTCTTCTTAAACGTGGATGCAATGATGAGATTTGTCTCCTCGCAAAGGTCTATCGGACGATTTCCGTTGTCCGATGTCTGCTCTATAGAATAGATAGTTTTCCAACCACATTGGATTGTTGTTCAGGTCCCATCTTTGCATTCTCATCATTCTCGACAATTACCGCCTGCTGGGTCGGATATCAACGTATTGAGTTCATCATAAAACGCGTCCTTGTTGTGTTGATCTGCGGTCTCCCTAGTTGCGTGAGCACTTACGATCCAGAGTTTGAGTCTTCTGCTATCCTGCAATCGTACAAAGGTGCATCTTGACGACGTTGATCCAAACTCCTCCACCAGGTTGTTATAATCGTATAACAGCTATTGCGCAGCCTTCTTCTTTCTTTTCATCAGCATCGCCGCAGTAGATGGTGTAATTGTCGATACTGATGAGAGAACGATCCCTGATGCGTGTTTCCTGCAATGCAGCAAGCGGTGCATGCAGATATCGCAGAAGTCCGGATAGAGCGGCTTGTTGGAGTTCACTTGACAGCGACCGGCAGTTCAGTATAACGGATGTTTGTCGGCAAAGATTCCATGTTTCACTGAGGAATTCGACCTTTCAGGGTATTGGCTTTGGCATGGTGCTGGACGACAGCACCTTTCTGCAATGTATGGGGAGCTTTTGCTATATAACAGTGCAACTTATATAGCTCGCACGTTCCCACTGCCTACACTTGAACATCTGACTGCGTTTAGTTAAAGCAGGGTCACCACGGGCACGTAGCAATCAGACTTGTAAACACGACCCCTGCTTCAGACTGATAAAACAATAATAATACAGAAATTTTAGTGTTTGGATTTGACTGTTGTGGTTAAGTTAAATTTTTAGAAGAATCAGAATATTTATTTAGCTAAATATTTATTCAGAATATTTATACTTGCAACTAAAGCAGTTTACTTTCTATTTCATTATCCTCACAACTTCTTTTATATTTAGTGTAATGCTTACTTCGTTATTTGTTGGTTTGTCGACAAATTGACAGCTGATTGTGGATACCGAATACCCATTTTAAATCTCCTCTCGTATTCAATATTTTCCATTTTCTTGATGAAATGACCCCTCGTACTTATCTAATACCAATGTCCTATGTATTTCTCCGATGTAATCCCGAACCAAAAGTGACTCACCATTATGTGAGCTTCCTCCTTTCCTGCTTAGAACAATTCAATTAATGTTTTTTGCATGACAAACTAAAGAATACTCGCCGATGTTGCGTGGAATTTCCAATCATTCACAACAATGGAATCCCGCTAATTTTCATTTAAAATTTGGCATCGTGACAAACATAGAGTGAAGATCTTTGTTAGATTGCTAATGTGGAGTGGTGATATGTCCTTCAAATGCTCGAATTTACACTAAGATCGAAAATGCCCAGTTTCTTCAACAACATGTCGTGTCAGAATTTGCAAGAAAAGATTGCCAGTTATTATATTCCATTATTATATTCAAGTTTGGAATACTGTGGTATATTCTTGCCCGGATAAGGCGGGATTAGGATTAGAAACTTGCGAAGTGTCAGCGATAGCTGCAAACGCTCTATAGCCTCTCTTGAGTCAAACACTACTGTTCCCATCTCTTGTAGTTTTCTCTTATCACTCCTTCTCAAAGTTTCACATTTTCATTTATAAGTTGGCTGTTGTCTACGGCTTGCTCGTTTTGAATTTTGAAAGTGTATCAGCCCGAGAACTTCATCTGAAGCACCTTTTCGTGTATTATAAACCAGCAGTTTCATTCGAAGAGGTTCTACTCGAGCCTTTTCCGTTTATTAACACCTGTGTCAATCCCGATCATCCCCACTAGTGAAGCTCCACCACGGATTCTTCCTTCGGAAATACGAGTCGCTATCAAGAGCATGAAACCTGGCACAGCCCCCGGACTTGATGTATCATATGTATGTATATCAGCAGACTTTCTTCGGGCTGGTGGCCAGAGAGGGGCATACGTGTTGATGGTAGATTTCTCTCGAACCTTCTTTTCGTGGACGACATCGTCCTCTTTTCGAACAGTGCCAATGAAGCAGAAACGATACTCAACGAAATGAACGAAGCAGGGAAGAGAATAGGACTACGAATAAACAGAAAGAAGACAGTTCATGAAGAACGCCCACTGACGGAGGAGTACAACTTGAAGGCTCCCAAATTGTGGAAACTTCGTCATACGTATACCTCGGACGTTTTATGAACATGGAAAACGACTTGAAGGAAGAAGTGAATAGAAGGATGAGCGCAGCGTAGGCAGCATTCGCACCCGTCGCGAAAGCTACGGACCAACTGACGGACCAAGATCCGTACCCATCTTTTTGACTCGACAGCCCTTCCTGTGTTACACAACGGAGACGTGAGCAGACTCCGCTGCCACATCTAAGAAACTGCTCACTACCCACAGAGTTCTTGAGAGATGTCTTCTGAAATTTAACCGGCGCACGCAACACCTAGCTGGTCTTCGCAGCTCCGACATAAGAGGAATGTCCCGTCCTTGCGACCCAGCGTAATATGTATCGGAAGCAAAACATAGATGAGCCGGTCACATCACGAGAAGAATCGACGATAGATGGACTAAAAGAACGCTAGAGTGGATCCCAAGAGATGCTAAACTCCCTCAAGGGGGACTGCCAACGACAAGGGGTGATGCATTCGTTGCGCAGATGGACCAGCTGAGAGCCAAAGACAATTGTCAGCAAGTGCCTTTTCCAGCATTTTCGACGTTTGGAAGGCTGAAAAAACATTTTGAAAACAAAATTTAATGTCACTTCTTTGCTGACATTTTTTTACTCATTGTAAAAAAATCAAAGAATGGACTTTTAGAGGCAAACGTCAGCAAGTGCAACTCATTAATAATTGACGCTCCTACTATGAAATTTGACACAAATATTAGTAATGGTTCTGCGAACACAACGGGAAAAAAACTTATGCACTTGGATAAAGCCTAGAGTTTGAAATTGAAAATGATCACTGCTTTTTGATCGCAGTAGCATACGCTTAACAAAAGGAATTTCTTTGGTTGATATGAAATAAGTGATGGGTGTAGTGCCGTTGTGAAAGGTCACTATTACACTCGAATCGCCGATAGTTGCTTCTAGTAAGAAAGGTCTGCAGAGACTTCAGCCTTTTCTCTTCATGCGATTACAACAGATTCACTGAGATTAGTCATGTTCAACATTGTAGCAATTTAAACTGTAGCTGATTATGAAGTTTTTCGCGGGTGTGTCGTTTTCAACTCTTCTTCTGATCTACCTTTTCTTGATGCAAATATGATATTTGAGAACACTGAGCTGTGAAATCATATCCTGCAGGCATTGCTCTTCTTTAGTGGGAGACCATTTTAGAATCTTATCAGTTCAGAAATCATTGTCTATTGTTAAATTCAATATTTTTAATCTCCAAAATTGTGAAGAGGAGCATATGCTCAATTGTTAATTTCAGAAGGATATCCATGTAAATTTTTCTACGAAACCAAAACAAGAATTAGTTTTCTTAACTTATGTAACGTTATTGTTATTATAACGTATGATCTTAACTTACTTCCTTATACATCTTAGAGTTCACTCCAAGTACTACGTCTGTTGAGAACACTGGAAGAGAAAGTCTTTTTAGGTGGACCCTTGCCAAGACTTTTATCAATTTGCATGTGGAAAATAGATAGGAGAAAAAGAAGAAACCACTTTTACGTGTGCATAATATACACAATCGCAGAACAATAGGAAGAAATTAAGGTCAATTTTGGAAGGTAGGAAAAGTTTATTTTACTTGTGAAGTTTTCCACGAGTTTACAAGAGTTCTTCTCAAAAAACTCATCTTTTTACAACAACATAATTATTAATGTGAAGACTAAATTGCTCACAAACTATTGATCGCGGCATCAAAATGATTATAGATTCCCAAGAAAGTTTGAGAATCTTTAGAAAATGTGTTTTACACCTAGCTGGTCTTCGCAACTCCGACTTAAGAGGAATGTCCCGTCCTTGCGACCCAGCGTAATATGTATCGGAAGCAAAACATAGATGAGCCGGTCACATCATGAGAAGAATCGACGATAGATGGACTAAAAGAACGCTAGAGTGGATCCCAAGAGATGCTAAACGTCCTCGAGGAAAACCGCCAACGAGGTGGGGTGACGTGTTCGCTACACTGATGGACTAGCTGAGAGCTCAGCTGGATACGGCTCAAGGATCTCGTCAACGCCACTCACGAAACTTGAGAACATCTTGGATGACAATGGCGAGGGAGCGAAACGAGTGGAAGAGATGCTGGGGCCCGCACATCCAGTGAAGATGAGCCATCTATGTATCTAAGTAAGTTTCATTCGTACCTCAACGAAGGTGTTCGAAAGTTGACCATGCGAATATAGGAAAGCCCTAATTAATGACGTAACTAAATAGTAATAAAGTAGTTTCTTTGCCCTCAACATCAACCCCTCACACCTCCCAACTAGGTTACTGCAAGCCTTTCCCCTGCGGATATGACGTACTTGACATAGTCGGCGGGCTAATATCATCCACTGACGTAATTACTCGCATCTTTGCCGAGGTGTGCCGTCGTTGAACATAGCTCTGCCCAACCTTCTCGATCCTCTGTGAGAGCTTGCACAGATTCACTCATTTCGTCGCTATTCTATATCTTGCGAAACCTTACGCCTCGCCTAAACTGTCTATCCACGCCGAGTGTGCAGGTTCTCTTTCACCACCTCAGTCTAAAACTTCCGTTTTTGCCCAAATGGCCTATTTTAGCTTGAGTCCGACAATCTCCTTAGAACTCGTTGAACGACGCGATCTGCCGGTTTCACTAATATATGACCAAAGAAGCGAAGACGGTTTGCTGCAGCCACTTTCGATGGCGGTGCAAGATATTCATATCTTCCACGTGTCATCCGCCGGTACACCACACCGATTTCCGCGTAAGGATCTTCATTGTCGCATACTCTAGGTCAAATGCAGCCAAGCAGCCGTCTAAACAGTTTTCTCTCCATGCAGTCAAGCTTTTCTATCACCTTCACTGGAGCTGCCCAAGTCTTCGATCTGTTCACCATCATGTGGAGAAATGCGGATAAGTAAGCTCTCAGCTTGACATCGCTGGTGATGGAGATGGACTACAGGCATTTCCCTAACGAGTTAAATGCAGAAATGGCCTTAGCGCACCTTCGCTGAATATCTTTCTCATAGCTGCCGTTGTTCTTTAGCTTGCAGCCCAGGTAAAAGAACTCATCGACGAGTTCGATCGGTCGTCCGTTAGCCCTGCTTCCCGTTTAAGGTATCGAAGAGACCCACCTCTGCTTGCATTTATCAGGGCGTTGATGTAGTCCATAGGCTGCAGCCAGCTTCGATATAAGGTTGACAGGTTGAAGTCTTGTATTGCTTTCCGCGAACAACACACGTACTCGATTTTAGTCAGACACCCTAATGATAGTAAGGCGATGTTTGCAAGATACTGATAGACTGTTCTTCGCATGATGTCATCGATGGCAAAATTGGTCTTGCTCTTGCTCTTGCTACTGTGCCTTTTCTTATTCCAGTTATCACCTCAATCGGTGTTGTACATCCGGCTGATGTTCAAACTGCAGCAGTTGTTCGTTTATTTATGTCATGAAGCGAAACGAACTTTCCTGGTACTCCATCAGCGCCGTTGAAAAGGCGACGTCGATGAAGGGAGTCGAAGGCGGCCTTAAGGTTCAGAAAGACTAATTGCATAGGCTTCCAATACCGCAGTCAGATTTCGATCACTCTCCTAACAAACACCTCATCGAACGCAGATCGGCGAGAAGGAAAGCCAGCTTGTTCGTCTTGCCTTGATCCTTCGCGATGTTTCATAACCCTAATAATCTGCTTAAAATCCTTGTACATGACCCGCAGCAAAGGTATTCCTCGATGATTCCTGGGGTCCTTGACGGATAACTCGTTGCAAAGGGGAATTATGGTATCAGGTCAGGTATCCTTTCGTCTATTGGAGCGGATGATCTTTGTTTTGATCACGAAACCAAGAAGGAGGAATATCACCTTGATCACCTTGATCATCTTGACTCTCGCTGTGCTTCGAACTGGTCGAGCGGGCGCCAGTAATTCTTCCATTTGTCCCGATCGCATGTCAGAATCGCCCAGTAGTTCCTCCTTTCGCGTAAGACACGAAGAGCATCATAATTTTCTTTGAAGGACTTTGTGAAGAAGTCTGACCATCGGGTCGGCGATCTTCCTGTAGTGTCTTCCTGCAGTCTTAATATCGCGTGGAACCCAATCGCTCACGGCTCTGGTCCAACGGTTGTCATTGAGACACATCACGTGTTCGGCCCACTTTATTTTGCTCTACTTGACAAAACCACCGGCGTCTCCTCGATAATCTGATTCTCGATAGCTGACGTAAGACAGAACTTCGAATCCCGTCTCTCACTTACGTGAAGCGGGATACTCCTAGCATCACTTTTTCGATTGAGCGTTCAATGATTCTCTCCGCGTTTTTTTCCTGCTTGCGAAATGCCCAGGTTTCCGAAGCATAGGTCAAAGCAGGAAATGCGGTGGCGTTGAAGAGGTGAGTACGTAGCCGGGTGTTCCTGGTCTTCTTCACTACACCCTCGATGCTGTTATACGCTCCCCAAGGTTCAGGTCTTTCATCATGTTCAAATCCCGACCCAACCGATGCATCCACATGTATCGTCAAACTCGGTCAGCATTCGTTCCGCTTATCTGATGCTAGATGTTATCAGTACAATGTCAGCATAAATGCGTAAAGCGTAAAAGCGTAAATGGTGTAGCTGCCGACCATCACCTCCGCTCCCATTTCGTTCAATGATGATATTCTTGTAAAATGGTGAAATTCCAGTCGTGAAGTTGCTGTACAACTCTCGAAGCACCTTTATGTTTTGAGTAGGGACGCCTTGATTGTCCAAGGCTTCCACGACCGCTTCCGTCTCTACTGAGTCGAACGCCTTCTTCAAGCCGGTGAGACAGAGCGGCATCTTGTACTCTCGTGATACCTCGATGAGTTTCGAAACAGTGTGAATGTGGTCAATAGTGCTGAATCCTTTTCGAAACCCTGCTTGCTCGCATGGCTGTCCCTCTTCCCGAACTTTTTCAATCCTATTAAGGAGCACTCTTGTAAAGAGCTTGTAAGTGACGGAGAGTAAGCAGATTGGGCGATAGTTGCCGATGTCATGTGGATCTCCCTTCTTATACAGCAACACGGTCTCGCTGGTCTCCTAGTGTTTGGGGACCTTGCGTTCCGGCAGGTAACGAGTGAAGAGTCTCGCAAGGGCCTTGATGGCATGTCGTACTTCGGACGGGAGAACCTCTGGAAAGGATTTTTTCCATTCCCTTTCCCGATGCTGTGGCTATTCCATATGGGTTCCAGAGAGCACTCATCCTCGTCTTTCGATTGGCGAATTCTTGACGGGCAGAACGAATGCTCTTTCCTGCCTCCGCATCTTCAGCCAACACTTCTGCTCTTCTCTCTTTGAAGTCTTCTTTTATCGCCTCTCTGCAAAGCTTGGTTGCCTGCTGCTCTTCCAGCTCCACGCTGACGTATCGGCTCTAGAATTCCCGAAAATCTTTCTTGGAGAAGGCTATGGTCTGATTCCGTACAGCGACATCCGTCAGGCGAAACCTTCTACTGACGGCGATGTGGTTAATTTCAGTGTGGTATCCTCCACCGAGTGACTCCCATGTCCAGCGTAGAGAGGAGGGCTTCTGGAATTGCGAGTGCTCGTAGGTCCATATAGAAAGCTTCGACATCTTCTCCACAGCTTGATTTTGGAGCGTAAGCGACGAAGTTTGTCAAAGCTGTCGTTAGACCACATCTTCTCATCTGCAGATGTCCGATTAAGGTCGTAACTTGTTCAAAAGGGTCGATGTTCTTTGCCTTACTCTTGCTGACGAGGACGCCAACTGCACCAACTCTTCTACTGTCACATGTTCCTAAGAACAGTTCTTCTTCGGTATCAACACGGCATTCACTGTGTGCCGTCGTCTCGTCTCGGTCAATCCAATGACGTCGTTCCTAATCTTCCTGACTTAATTCATCAGATCTTCAATGCCCGCATCCGATGCCAGCGCACAGGCGTTATAAGTACAGGTCGTCATCTTAGTCCTTTTCCGTTTCGGTAGCCTAGATGACCCAACCCAGTCCTTCCTGGCGCTACCGTACCAGGCTTTCCTCCGGAATCAGGAGACTCTTTCTTATCACTGCGTAAATTTTAATACCCATGAGCGGGTTGCAAGCTTCTAGTCCCATGAGTTTTTCGGAGAACGTTGCGTTCTCTTGGAGTTGACAAGTGGAGCTTATTTGTTGGAGGCGACTCCAAACCGCCTTTCTTGCACCTCACAGTCACTTGATTGCAGGCTTTTGGGCGGACCGAGATACAAGAATGTCATGACTCAGTCTCGGCTCAGCAGAAATAGGGAGTTCATCTCCTGAATCCACTTGCGTGTCTGGGCAAGCACAAGGTCGCTTTTGGTCAGCGATTTGCCCCCTATCCGTCACCCGGGGACGCGCCACGTAATCTCGCGCCTATCTGGCTGTGATCCCTCTAGTGAGGGAGATCCGTGGAAAGAGGAATGTACTCCAACATTTCTGCGCTAACTTCGTCGTCCCCAAAAGATTCTCTATTTGACTGAATAATGGCTCTCACCTTCCGTTTGCACTGCTCTTCATGCCTTAGAAAGGTTGAACTCTGCCACGTGAGCTCAATGGCGTCAATGACTACTTTTGAAGGTGGAAACGATGATGAAGTCCCTCTGTTCATATAAGCCAACCAGACGGACACTGTTGTTCGCATTTGCGTGAATACCGACAGTGACCACCTTATGGCTGGGTGTTTTAGAGATCAATGCACTACCTCTATCACAGAAAGCGTCCTTATTGCTGTCATCAGTCGTTTCCGTAGGTGGGTTGGCACTTACGACCCAGAGTTTACGTCTTCTGCGGTTTGCAGTCGCACAAAGGCCCATCTAGGGGCCATTTATTGAGCCAAATTTGCTGTGAGTTGTATAAAAACGTGGTATAGTTGGTCCTCACAGCTATGGTGCAACCACCTACTTTCCTTCCATAAGCATCACCGGAGTATATTATGTAGTCTTCCATATTGATGACGGGCAGATCTCTGATCCTGCAGCGCAGCAAACGGCACACAAAAATATCGTAAAAGCTTACATAACCCGGTTTGTTGGAGTTCACACGACGGTGTTCAACAGTTCAGCGTGACAAAACGAATGTTTGTTGCCAAGGATTATTCACTCCCAGGTAGTCGACCTCTCGGGTAGTGAGCTTTGGCGGTGTGCTGAACATCTCTTTGCAGTGTATTTGAATCTTTCGCCATGTAACCGTGCAGGTCAAATAGCTCGTACGTACTCAAAGCGTATACTCGAACACATGATTGCGTTTAGTTAATGTGGGGCTACCATGTGAAAGTAGCAATCAAACTTGTATACGCGGCCCCCTGGCCTACATTATACAATCCATAATGGATGGGAACTCATCCTCCCGAACTAGAAGTTTGAATTTATTCCTCCTTGGAGAATTCTTGGTCTATTTCCTTTATCGACCCCAATCTCAAAAAAAGGCTCAGGGTCGGTCTTATTCAATCTTTTTATTTATTGTGAGATCCCACTGCGTATATAGCTAGAATCCTTCAAGTACAAAGAATTCATGGAAGGGGAGAGACTCATGGAAGTGGAGGGTTGAAAGAACAAAGAATCTGTTTCAGGAATTTTTCAAGAATTTTAGACTACGTAATAAAAGCACAAATATGATATGAATTCGTTCGATTAACAACATTTTTGAAAACTCGATTATTTCACTTTTCCCATGTGATTGTATTATTTCAAATCGGGAAGGTTCAGGGATGCGTTTTGATGAAAATGGAAGGCCTAGGATATGGAACGGTAATGATTGGTCGCTAGAGTTTAGTGAAAGAGCAGCCTGCTTGGAAAAACTATATAACAACTCAGAGGTTCGTGTGCAAGTTGGTATCCTCTTCTTATAATTTTTCAGGCGAAATTTTATTTCGTTCAACATATTCTTTTCTATATTTCCGAACATGATTCTCTGCCAAACTTCCTGGATCTACTTCGAGAACTCGCACAGTCACTCACACCATCCGTCATCTGTTTTATAACTAGGTTCCGATTCTGCGCATCTTCACCAAGTAATGACCCAGATACTCTCATATCGACATTGTGCGGCAGTCGAAAGTAATGAACGGAACATTTGCTAGAAAAAAACATTCCGTGCTCCCATCAGGTATAATATTTCGGATGTTTGTGATGGCGGTATGGTATTCAAGAGCACTCTTTCGCAATACTTGGGTGACTTCATATTGCTGTTCAAATTATGAAGTCATGCACTCAGAGGAGGTCTACACAAATGTCCACCCAACGCTCCTCACCAACTAAAACAACTCCGAGAATCCCTTTCTGGAAACTTCTCTTATGACATGCGCTGCTTTTGCCTTCAGTGCTCAAATCTCTTTCCCTTGAGCGTTGATGGCGATGAAAACAAAAAAAGTTATTTAAAAGATGTGGTTGTTAATCTAGCAAACTTGATCTTGGCTAAAGACATTTTCTTCGACACTGTGTTGTATGCAGATACCTTTCTTCGACGGAGAGTCTGCAGCTAATTCCTTCAGAGAACCATTCTCTTTTCCTCCTTTTCCTCGCTCCTTATTAACGGGATTGGGAACGTTTTACAATAATAGTGGTTTACAATCTAAGTTGCAGATCTTGAACAGGAAAGACCATCTTATTCAGCAGTCCCTCCCCTCTCATTTAATCCCATTACTTATTTAAAAACTTGTCACGAGCAATTATTTCCATAACTTCCTTTAACAAAGAATAGATTCGTATCACTGAGTTTTTACGATTCACAATTAATCCTGCTGATGTGCTGTTCGACATTGATGCAGGTTCTTCGAATAGATCTTAGATGTGTAGTGCAGTTCCAATGGATGCTGGATTGGCTAGTTCACCGTTGTGGATTCTCCACAACCCATTTAAGAAGTACCACGCAGCATTCCCGTGCTCTGATAGATCTTGGCCCTTTTGCACTTTGTTGGCTGAAGAAATCTGGGATTTTTTGTTCTGTAGCCAAACCTTGTGTTTGATGCTAGCATAACATTAAGCGCAGTGTCCAGTATCTGGTGCAAGTGCGTCATACACATAGGTTTGGTCACATTTTACTTATTTTATGTCGTTAGTTCAGTTTTAACTCGTTTTGGACGTGGACAATAGAAGAGATGTTATACCACGTTATAATCGGTTCCAACAGTTCTAGCCCACTCTGCACG
This sequence comes from Necator americanus, assembly GCF_031761385.1. Taxonomy (NCBI): domain Eukaryota; kingdom Metazoa; phylum Nematoda; class Chromadorea; order Rhabditida; family Ancylostomatidae; genus Necator; species Necator americanus. Next base: position 13,714,565 of record NC_087372.1, on the reverse strand, counting down.
ATGTGCAAACATTACTCGAAGTATTGGGAAGAGCTAATTTTTCCTCTTTTAGATTACTTTAATATAAAATTATATGAACTTCACCAACAGGGCTCAAATGCACTTTCAAATCAATTAAATCGTTGTAATCAATGTAATTAACAATATTTCCGTGCGAACAGCAGTTTACGATATGCGTCCTGTTTAAAGCTGCCCGTGTGTAGAGTTTACTTGAAATTGGCGCATCTGCTGAAGTTGTAGTGTCGATTGCTTTGTATACATAAATGCACACAGTAGGTCAGGTCCGTTAGATAAGATAGATTAGATAGCTTACATGGATTAGAATCGGTTGATTGATACGTTGAGTAATTGACTGTTAGGAAGTAAGTTAGCACAAAAAACAGTTCTGCCTGTAGTGATCTCGAATGGAGACGATATGTGTTTACTGGTATCAGAAGAAAGTAAGAGGAACTGAACGGTTACGCAAAAAGACTGCAAAACTATCTGGAGCTGTGAGTATTCGAATCGTCAGGAGAGTGTAGCACATCTCAACCTAGAGCCGCTCTAATCCATGAGGAAGGTGACCGAGAACGAAAGGACGTTCGGTACTACTGTTCGATATGCTTGGTGAGGATGTTGTACAAAGTATCCACCAAGATCCCAGGCGCGCATAGGATGATGAAGCGCCACCTCAAGAACAAGTTTGATTTCGTCCGGGAGTCACATGCATGGGCGACCGTGTCGAGGGTCATAAATGTTTGCCGGGAATACCGTCTGCCCCTCATTCCAATTTTGTAAGACTACAAACTAGGATCGGAGTTCAAAAACTACCAAAGAGTTGTTGGAAAGTAGGAAGATTTTGAAATTTGACCCAAATGCATCGCACATTGCGCAGCTAGCAGCAATCACGACGATCATGATGTTCACCACATTCATTCCATTTGCGCATACCCAGTGTCCTGAATGTTGCCCAAGCTCAAAAGCAAGCTGTTTTTCACAGAGTGGTTTAGCTGCATAGACCAGATCCAGACCGTGACGACGGTCACAGAGGTTTGCCCAGAAAACCGGCTGCTCCTTGTTCTAATCTTCGTCGACTATGAGAAAGCCTTCACCAGCGTAGTCGATCAAGGTGTGGACGCGTCGTTTGTGAGGACATTAGCCAGCTGATACGATCGAGGCACGACTGAGATACAGCTTTTCCACTGCACCTTCAGCATACCCCCAGTAAGCCACCGTTAGAAAATAAAACGGTTTACAAACGTTATCTATCCTGCTGAAACAGACAAATGACTAGATAGAGATCATGACTTTATTTCAGAGCTAAAAATTCTCCACAAGAACGCAGAAAAAACATCTCATCAAGAGCTTTTATTTGAATGAGCAGCTAGAGAATCCCCGAGTCAATGGGTCAATTCCAAACTCAAATGGGTGGCTTTAGTCATTGCGACTAAAGCCACTCATTTGAGTTTGGAATTCCAGAATCCCTCTTCCTTATGGTGTGCCTTACAGTGAAATTATTCCTCCTTTCCTTATGGTGTGGTTCTTTACAGTGAAATTGATCACATCATCCTCACTGAGAGCTTCTGGCTGACGGATGCACCAAAACTCTGTACGGGTTTGGACCACCACCTTTTTCCAGAAGAATTCACATAAAAAGGAAAGAAATCCGTAAAGTTACCAAAGCGAAGTCTCAGGATCATCACCGATTAGGAGCTTTTGCTTCGTTAACCACCTTTTGGGAAGATACCACATGTGATCAGCTCTTAGAGCAGCCCCACGACAGTACGAGATAAGCGGAGACTTTCTAAGCAGCTAGGAGGCACCTATATCTAACATTTCTAAAGCTAATACGTTAGCGTAAAGCCGCATCAACTGCAGGCAGCTAGGAACTGAGCTCTGAGCTTGCGATGCTTTACAAATCGGCTTCGAACATCGGCGACTATCGCTCAGTTTGTTTATTTTCTGTCATGTACAAGCTATTTACAATCCTAAAATGATTGAAGGAACATAGGATAAGAGACAGCCGAGCAGGGTTTCAAGAGGTCAGCACGATTGACCACATACACATTTTCTTCAAAGTCGTAGGAATATTGCGAGAACGCGAGATGTCGCTATATTCTCTTTCAACTTAAAAAAGGCCTTCGTTTCACTTGAGGTGGAAGCGGTCATAGATGCCTTGGACAACTAAGGCATTCTTAATCCATCCATAAGAATACTTCTTGAGTTATGTAGCAGCTTTACAAACAAAATTCTCCCATTCTACAATAATGTCACAATTGAGGTGAAGAGAAGGGTTTGGCAGCGAAACAATCTTATCAGAAATATTCAGTGCCACTGTTGAGGATGTAATGCCTTGATTGGTAAGGGATTGCATTTGAGTGGAGGTTGATGGCCGACAGTTAGTCCTTCGTTTCCCTGGCAATGACATCAAGCATCGGTTAGGTTAATTCCCTGCGAACTTGATAAAATATGTAAAAAGATTGGTTTTCAGCTTAACCTAGATAAGACGATGTGGGGAAAGGTTTTCAGCTTAACCTAGATAAGACGATATGGGGGAACGGATCGGCTTCTGATACATTCCGGACACTGATTTTCCCGCATGACTTCCGGATTCGTAAGGGACCTTCGATATTTACGCTGTGATGTTTTGTCTTAAACAATATTTTGGTATTGGAGAAGACTAAACAAACAACATTTCTGCGAACGCTTATAGGAGACTAATGATTTAGTTTCCCAAGCTAATTGATAATTTTTTCCTCAACATAGCAGTCTGTTCGTTTCAGTTGATCTGAAATTCTTCTTCGAATCTTCCTTCTTTATATTATCTTTCGGAAAAAGAGGAGGTCATTGATGACATCGAACCATGTTGAATCGGGTGTACTCAAGAGGAAGCTGTGTCAATCTGTCGGCACGAATTCAACCTGTTAGATTTGAGATCAATGTCCCTGAACAAACACCGTGCACGTATTTCGTAAGGTCACCAAATTTCGCCGTCATAACAGAGGTCTGTCGATGATGCAAGGAACAAGCAATGAGGAAAACTAAGCAGAAATTAGCTGCTGTGCAAAGGTGAGTTTCAAACTGTAGCTGTCTCTCTTCCGTAAGTAGGTCCGTACAAGAATGACAATATGTTGTCATAATGAACGATTCGTGAGTGATCTCTTCTGCGATCCAAACGTCAATGTACAGCTAAATGAAAATCACTTGTTTCTTGTGGTATATATCTCTTTGGGCGGGTGTGGCGCAGTCGGTTAGAGGTCCGTTGTAGCCACACGTCGAGGGTTCGAAACCGCTTTTGGGTTCGAAAAAAACCGGTTCGAAAAAAAAACCAAGCCCTTCATCCCTCCGGGGTCGATAAATTGGTACCAGACTTGTCTGGGAGGATAAAAACACTGACTTAATCATCGGCTGGCCCCCGCAAGTCGTTGTATAGGCCAACACGCGTTCAAAAACCTCGACGATTACGACTTCCAGTAAAACGCGTTGGCGCAACTGGATTGATACGCCAGTGACTTTATCCTTTATCCTTTATATATCTCTTTGGAACCAGAGTTTTAGAAGAATAACAATAGAAGTGTGTAGGTTTTTGGTCTCCCAGTGAACGGCACGCTGACCCTCAACGAAAACAGCTGATACGGAAGGGGTGGAGTACTCATACAGGGTATGTTTGCACAAACTCTTCTGTCTGAGCTTCTTTTCTGGCATGATCTTCTCTACTCGTAAAACGTGTTCTTTGAAAAGGCATACAAAAACTACCAAAAAGAAAGGCGAAACAGAGAGGATAGACGGCTTCACACAATGGAAGATACAACAGAGGACCAGATGTTTTTCTTGGGAATTCGTAAGTCATTCGTAATTCGTAAGTTCTAGTTTAGATTATGATGTTGAGTAATCACAAAAAAGATTTTTTAAACAATGCGATGAAGCTCATTCGCAAGAGCTACCTTCCACTCATAAACAACCTAAAAAATGCTTGCTAAAATCCTTCGTAAATACCATAGCGGAAGATGGTCTCAGCACAGTGAAAGGAGCAGAACCATATTAAAAGCCTGTATAGGATTGATTCCTGTTATTTGCTTTATCATCATACTTAAACTGACTCCTTTAGCTGTAATCTCCGACACGAAAGAAACTATGAAAATTACTTCAGCTGTACTTCAATTGTTTTTGCGAAGATAACATCTTTTAAAAATGCAGATGCGCCTATCAGTAGCGGCCGAAAAAGATGTTCTAAAATTGATTTGCATTTCTAAGAGGTAGAGTACGCATCAATTGATAGAGGGCTGCTCTTCTTGGTTATTTTACCCACCCATGTTGAAAGACTTTGTAAACTGGCCGCAGTAAGGCCCATGGTTAGTTCTTGGTTTGTGCTAACATTTGCTGCATATATCAGATTAGTTGATTAGCTGCCAAAAAAGCATGCTTGTTTTTTTTGTGCACTCGTACATATAATGTGGGTACAACTTTTTGTTTGCTGATTGTTGCTTTACAGATTTGGGGCGAAAAGTTGAATGATTTTGAATTGATGCTTTGGATAGAAATAGAAGAGCATGCACCATCACCTCTACGGTATGTGTGTTACTATATTGAGTGCTGCTTGCTAAATATTGCAAAAATTTACTAATGTCATGTGTCCAAACCCCTCCGAATACAAAGTTCAGATGAAAACAATTCCTTTCTAAGAAAATGACAAAACTCTGTTTCATTCTGAAAGCATAGCCAGTGAAGGTGTTTAAATCTGTATTAAAATTTGTTTTTGAAGTCGGGAAAGCAGAAAATTAACCATATCTTGCCCGGTGAAAAAGCAATTTCGTTCGCATACTGACTCAATAGTATTTGTTTCGGCTTACGTCTAGTGTACCTTGTGCTTCTTCCTGTATTCGAACTCGATCCTTAACTTTCAATCATAACTTTCTAAAATTTGAAATGTGTCAGTTTTGAGTTGGTCAGTTTCAACAACATGCATATATTAGATATTTTTATGTTACAACTTTTTGCCTTCTTCAAAACTCAATCCTGTCCTGTAATATCCACACAGATTTGATGAAATTTACAGGGTCAACAATGTCGTGTCTAACATAGAAGGTTTTGCTGAAGCTTTCCGCTGTCCACCGGGTACACCTATGAACCCCAAGGAACGTTGCTCGATTTTTTGAACCTATCGTAGAACTCTCAGATATCTCGCAGCTTAGCTCACTTTTTAGTTTTGCTATTCTTTTTTGAAACTATACTTTTTTTCGCTGACGGATATTGTCAGCGGAGATTGTTGCATTTGCCTTTAGAAATACTATTTTATCCCAATGAATAGTTCTCTCGTCTCTTTTTTCCCTCTTTCAGTTGTCTTTACGAGGTTGCAAGTTCATGGTGTAGTTGTGCATTAGCAGCCTTACCTAAAAGCCTTACCTATTTAAAAATAAATTCTGTGAATTTGCAGAATTATTCAAAAGCAACATTATCTTTTGTTTTATCTTCCATAAAGAGCGACTAATATTTTAAAATTCCTGATGAGATACGACAAGAGGAAGGGCTGCGTGGTTTTTTTTTAATTTTCGGTGAGTATTGCACAACAGCATTATCTTTGGTTTCTCGCATATTACTGCCCATGAATGATACAGTATCTGTTGCAGTAATTTTGTTTTAGCTGTTAGTGCTTATTTTTCGTATAAAAGGCCACGAGTTGGACCATGTACGTGATTTCGTATTGTTCCATACGCCTTTGTACATTGATCTTTCCTTGCGTCAAATACTGGGTTCTTCTATTTAAACCAATCGAATTTTACTTGACGTTAGAGAGATGAGCGTTGTATATACAACTTGTCTTTTGCGTCGCTAGACAAGTACCGAACCTACGTACCCAGATCTTTTCCATTTCATCTTTTTCAAAATATAAAACAGGATGTGCATGTTTAGCTGCAAAATATATAAGGACATGCTACATTTGCTAACGCTGTAACCTAATCAAATATAAAAACATCTTTGAGCTTCTGATAGAAATATCCGAATTTGCATTTGCAAGCTGTTCCACACGCTTTTCGTGCTTTTTGCTATCCCTATACAGTTCAGGTTTTATCGTAGTGCGACATGCTGAGACCTGGGTGGGGCAATGCCTAGATTAATGAGGAATAGCAATCGTTTGATGCCAGCTTTTATTATTATTACTAAGCAATGCGATAAACAGCAGTTTTTTAAGAGGACAAGGGGGCTGTTTTTTTGACACGGATACATGAATTTTAAAAGAGAGTCATTGGAAGACTAACAAAATGATAGAAGAGGTTTGTAGACAGTGAAATAAAGTGTATCGTAGACTTTAAAAAAGTTATAGATAGAATGTTGAATAACATATCATTATTTGTGTTATATTTCAATAGAATTGGGGATAGATTTTGTTTGTAGTCGAACATAAGCACGCTTTTTATTAGCATCAACATGTCATAAAGCAGAAAGGACCAGTTGCTACGAAGTTTTGTCAAAGATGATCCGCTGATGCTCTTCAAAGTTTGAGAAGCAGGCTGATGTAGGACAGTCGGTAAGAATGAAGTTGGCTGCAACTGCATCAAAGCTTTCATTATATCGAGGTCGACGAATCGACCCCAAACTTAACTTAACAAGAACATTAGTTTGATGCATAAGGCTCCCGCGCCAATCATTGTATAGGTTGCACAGTTGTTCATAGACCTCAAACGTTTCTAAATTGAACTTGAACGTATAGGCGCGTGTCCAAAAGTATCGACCAACGCCGTGCACCGTATCCTCTACTTCATTCTCTATTTGAAAATGAATTTCCAGCTTATTTTTTCACATGATTTTCACTCTGCTAATTTTTGAGTAGTCTTTTTCCGTTGTCGTTTCGTTGCCTAACGTATCCTCCTTCTTCTTCTTTCAGCGGTCCGAATTCAACGAAATCGTATCCAGTCAAACTTATTGTAAGGGGAGTGATATTTCACGGATATCGTACCTGTCATTACGTGTCAAAATTTTTACAATTGTGCGTTCCTTCATCAAAGGGTGCACCTGGGTGACCCATCCTGCTGTTGACCAAAGAAGCAGAGCTGGCGGTTTTGTTCATCTCTAACCTCTGGATCCAACGCTGATATCGCGGATAGCTCCTACTATGACTGCGCAGTTGATCGATGGATCGAAATCACCCCTGTGCTTACCGAGCCTTTCTTCCTTCCGGTGTCGATAAAGTGATACCAGATTTGTCTGGTAGGATAGAAGACTGGCTTCATCATTTGCCTCTGCAAGTCATTATATAGGAAAACACGCGAAAATGCGAAATTGGATTGATGTTGTTGAACATAGTACTAATGAGCATATATAGCATATATTTGCCACTTCCCAGTGCTATTCGGGAAAATCGTGGTCACACGGTTATCTCCAAACCCTTTTAACTTCACGAATAACACAACAGCTAGGTATACCTGAAGGCTAAAACACTTTCTAATGTTACGAATGAAATTACCAGGAGATCCTCATAAATATTCACTTAACCCCTTCACACAGATGGACAAATGACTAAGAATTATCCAACTTAGAGAAATTTCAAATGCATTGATAGGTAAGCAGGATATTCGTAGCACTTATCATTCACATAGACTTCATGCAATTTTGCGCAGCAATCATTTATACTCATTTAAAGACAGTGTTATACTATTCACTCACCTACATATAGGCTGCTCTGAAAAGTGAGACATGCTACAAAGTACATACTTTACAGTACGCGAATAGAATACTCCAACTTCACTCCGCACTAATATCTCTGCCAATTTTTTTTTAAATTTTCCATTCGAATGTACCTCGTAGTTCGTACCCACGTCAAAAGAGAAAGGGAGAGATTCTTCGATGGTTTTCAAAGGTTTGAAGGCTTTGAAAGATTAATTTTGAATCGCTGAGTTGGTACAGACAATCGACAACTTTGCCAAAAAAAGAAACATGTTTGAAATATAAATAGCAATTGTGTTTGCAAATTTGTCAAAACAGAACCGATAGAAGCTGGTCCCAATTAATGTAAAAATAGAGGAAAATATGAAATTTTAGTTCGAAGTTGTCAAGTGCAGAAGCCCATCTTCAAAGGTGATGTGAAGTGTACATTATTTCTATCTATTTTTAAATGCTGGGAAGCCGACAGCGTTACAAAGTGTTAGTGCTGTTTTTCAAAATTCAATATTTCAAGTTCAATATTTGTTTTATCAGTGCTTTATTTCTCGTCTCCTCTCATGATATGAACTTGAGTCGGTTTTCTCTTTTCATTTTTTGATTTCGTTTCTTTTCCTGCTAGTTGCCTGGTTTTCCACCATATAACAATTTCTCATTATTCTTATGCAGCAGTTCTCTTGCTAGGAAGTCTAGTATTCTCCGGGTTCAAGTAACATGCTACACAACAGCGAGCTCAGCCTGTCATTGTGAATGCGTGGATGTCCGTGTGTTTGTGTGCACGTGGAAGGAAATTCCAGAAAGCAAAAAGACACAACGGCGTAAGACAGCTGTGTCGATCCCCGAAAGGGAAAAGAGGGATTTCGCGGTAGTCACAGCATCGGATTGGTGCTTTGAATTTCTCAGGGGATAAATGAGATTTTGTTAACCGTTTTGTAGTGGTGAGAACTGTATGTGTTGCGTCCTACCCAGAGCCAAGCGTGTGATGGAAATTGTTCTCTCATTCTGTTGCGTGTGTGTATGTGTGTGTAACGAAATTCCAGAACGCGGTGAGACGTGTCCAACGGAGTTAGTTAGGTGTGCTGGCGCTACGAAGCAATAAAAGGAAGTGAGACGGGTTCAACGCTGTCCAATCCATACCCCATTCTGCAAAGTTTTAGAATGTTGAAGGACGGTTCCAGAGCGTCGAATTAGTGCGTCGACGCCTATAACCGTTGTAATGTGGTAAGGTGGGTCTCATGGAGTCGAACTACTGCGCCGGTGCCAAAAAACGGCAAAATGGCTTAGATGAGTTCCACAGCGCAGCAGTGTGGCGAATCCAAGCGAATTTGTCAAGAAGTAAACGAAACATTGTGAATTTTTTTATGACGTGGAGGCTGCAGTGTTGTGCTGCACCCCACTCAACCGCATGTCTATCCCCACCGCACGTTTGCGTCGTCAGGTTGGTAAAATCACCTATTCGGAAATTGGAAACTCGTCTTCAAACTGCTGCTCAAATTGTAGCTAACAGTTCACATGTCTCCCAGACCAGCAATGTGCACGGAATCCCATCTTTGTCCCAACAAAATTCCAAAAAGACTGGGAGGTGAGAAAAACAGCGATATAAATGTTTTTAGTAAAGCCTTCCTCTGAAAAACCACCTAAAATTTTTCTTTTGTTCCTCTTATGACAAAATTAATCGCGATCTTCCATACCAAACAACTTAGACAGAATCTGAGCTTTTTGGGTCATTAAATTCTATTAAATCTACTTTTAAATTGCTGTAAGGTACGTTTAATAAAATTCTCCATCTTTTAGAAGTGGTTTCAATTTTCTAACTCTTTTGCAAAAATTTGACTCATTCGGTGGTCGAACCTAAGGGTTCTCAATTTTACATTGTCAACACGCATTTTCAAAACAAAATGTTGGGGGTTGCCTTACGACTGAAACCAAATATAATACTCTGTAATTTATTTAATCATTTAAGACTTTTCTTTGTAATATTTTATGATGTATGTAATTATTTAACATTACATAATATTTTGTCCTGGTTATCATGTTTGTCTGAAGTACGGCTGAACCAGACTTCCAACTACTTTGTGCTTCGCTCGCCTTGACTGATCAATAAAAATTAATAGTTGTGGCATTTTCTGTAAAATAAGAATTCTGTTTTTCTACCAATGATTTCTTCTTTTTTTTATAAATTTAGGCGAAAGATTTCATAGTTCTCTTACAAAACACCTGAGCTCTACATATGGAGAACATTTAAACTTCAACTTCAAACACTCCTTCCATACCATTATAATAAAGATGCAATTCAAAATATTACTCAAATTATGGGTTTTCCTCCAGTTTTACTGAAGACTTTCTGAAGACTGGTGTTCGCTCCGCTCCTCTTCACCGAGCAACGAAAATCAATCAGACTTGTGTATCTCTAACGATCTTCATTCATCTTTTTTATTATAAATAAAGGCGAAAGATTTCATAGTCTTCTTTTAAAACGCGTCAGTTCTACATTTCGAAGACATTCAAACTTGCTTCAAACACTCCTTACCAATATATTATAGACAAAATTTAAAAGCATTACTCGAAGTATGGGTTTTCTTCCTGCTTTCCCCCAACTGTTATCACTGAGTGATGTTTTAACATAAAATAACGGGAAAGACATCAACCTGCTGATTAAGATAACATTCTACGTTAGATCACGTAAACTGTTCGCTAATACTTAAGCAGCCGTTTGCACGCATGTTTTCACTTTCTGAGGGAGGCATGTTGCTAACATAGGGCAAACATGCAAGGAAATGGATACGCGGAGGAGTCTTAGAGGTGAAGGGCAACGCCCCCACTGGCCACGGCTATAAAACGGCTGCAACGTCCCATTTACCTTCTGCGTCATGCACAGGAAGTTAATGCACACCATTTTGACGCCGTGAGACCCGTCGCAACCCATTCTGTAGCTATCTGACGCCGGGTGGACCCGTCGCACCCCCTTCTTCGAATTTCGTGACTCACAGACAAACACACACTCGGACTAAGATCGTTATTATATACCAGCCTGAACGTCCAGCTAAAGCCGAACCTCAGACTTTCTGTGGTGTTCCCTACGCTCGCCATCACTGAAAATCAAAATTAATCAAAAATTAATAGTAGTGACATTTTCTGTAGAACCAGAACTCTGTTTTTCTCACAACGTTTCCTTCTTTCTTTTTTCTTTAAATAAAGGCGAAAGATTTCATAGTTTTCAATCTAAACGCGTCAGTTCTACACTTTAAGAACATTCAAACTTCTGCTTCAAACACACCTTTGATGCCAATATAATATATACGCAATGTGAAAGTATTCGAAAAATAGGTTTTCTTCCTTTTCCCCAGCAGCTATGACGGAATGATGTTTAACAGGAATTGACGTGAGCAACATCAACGTACTGATAAAGATAACGCATCACATCAGATCAAACACCAAATATCAAATAAATCATCAATCATCAAATAAACTATTGGCTACTATTTAAGCAGCTGTTTGCATTTCCGTTTCCACTTTATGAGGAAAATACGTTACCAACCTGAGGCAAACGTGGAAGGAAGTAGAGACGCAGAGGAGGTGAGAAGCAATGCGCGCAGTGACCAGGGGTATGAAATGGTTGCAACGTCCCATTTACCTTTTGCGACAAACAAAGTTACTGAGCGATACTACTGTACTATAGCACAGCAATCTGATGCACTGGGATCCGTTTTTAACTATCTTGCTCTGGCGCACCATTTCGACGCCGAGGGATCCGTCCCATCCTATTTTATAGCACTTCTACCCCAGTGCACTAATTCGACGTCAAGGGAGCCGTCGCACCCCCTTTTATAGCTTTCTGGCGTCGGCGCACCAATTCGACGCCGGTGGACCCATCGCACCCCCTCTTTGGAATTTCGTTTCATACACACACACAGACACACATGCACAAATACACACACGTAACAGACTAAGCACATTATTATATAGCATGATGACCATGGTGACGTGCTAACATGAAATGACGTGAAGTGAACCCCATCATAGTACTGATAAAGACGAGCTTCCACGTCAGATCACGTAAGTTGTTGGCTACAATTCAAACAGCCCTTTAGGTGCTTGTTTTCACCTTCTGAGGAAGGTATGTTGCCAACATAAGACAAACGTGCAACGAAATGGATACGCGGAGGAGTATTAGAGGTGAAACGCGACAAGTGCAGTGACCATGACTATGAAGTGGTTCACAACGTCTCATTTATTCTCTACCAAATCCAAATGAATACAAATGCTTGATGCTACTGCACAACCGAACACAATGGTGACGGGGACGGTAAGAGATCCGTCGCACCACATTTTATAGCTTTGTGGCGTTGCACTAAGCCGACTCGGTGAGACCGTCGCACCCCACTTTCGGATTTTTGTGATTACCCAAACAAACACACACACGGATTTTTCCGAAAAATTGAATTTGTATTTTTTCTAACGACATTTCTGTCGTCCCCTCGTCTTAGATATTCAAGCATTCACGAAATGATCACGAACTGAAGTGATGATTCCGTGGTTCTCTCCCTAAACTCGTCAGTACACACTTGGAGGGTATTCAAGCTTGATTTAACACCTAAGTATATTCCTTCAACTTCGTAAAAATTTGGAAGCATAATTCAAGGATGAGTTTCTCTTCACTTTCTCTCGAACAAATAGCACACAATAATGTGTTAACATGAGATGAAATGAACATTATCCTTGATCTGATAAATATAAGGTTCCACGCCAAATCATCTAAACTGTGCGGCACTATTTAAGCAGCCGTTTGTTCATGTGTTTCTAATTTCCGAAAAAAGGACGTCACCAACCAGACGAGGCAAACGTGCGGTGGAGATAGTCATGCGGTTGAGTGCATTAGGGTGAAACACTGTAGCTTCCACGGTCATAAAAAATTCACATTGTTTCGTTTACTTCTTGACAAATTCATTTGGATTCGCTACACCGCTGCGCTGTGGAACTCATCTAAGCCATTTTGCCGTTTCTTGAGTAGAAGTCGTAGATGATTTTCTCCAACCCCCTTCTCGATGCAATGGTTGTTCCCTTTGGGGTCGGAGAGCGATCATCCTCGTCGTGCGACTGGCGAAGTCTCGACGGGCATAGCGGATGCTTTTCACCGCCTGTGCAGCATCAGCCAGCACTTCTGCCCTTCTCTCTTTAAGTTCTTCCTTTATCGCCTCTCTGCAAAGCCTTGCGAGCACGGACGTGAGTTCTTGGTTCCCTGCGGCTCCACGCTGATGTATCAGCTCAAGAGTTTCAAGAGGCAGGCGTCTCTTAGTGGTTTTAGAACTCTCAGCCTTCTTCGCGCAGTCGTAAAGGTGTTCAACGAGCCGGTCACATTCCTCGTCGATGTTGTCCATTGCGGAATCTTCCCAAAAGCCGGCTAGCGTCGCGAAGAGATCCCATTAAATGATAGTTCTGGGATTTCGCTGTCTGAACTTGACGGCTTTCTCTTCTCTCCTTGCGAAGGAAAATCTTCCTCGGAGGAGGCGATGGTCCGATCCCATATGGAACTTTGGCACAACAGCGACGTCCGTCAGGCAGAACCTTGTATTGACGATGATGTGGTCTATTTCATTACGGCACCCTCCACTGTATGACTCCCACGTCCAACGTAGAGAGGGGGGCTTCTGGAATTGCGAGTTCCCATGAATGGTCTTAGTCGTGGTGATGAAGTCTGAGAGCCTCTCCCCTGTTAATTTCATTGTAGGGCGTGGGTCTCGATGTGAAGTTCCTCAGGCGTTCTTCTCTGGCCAACTTTGGCCTGAGAAGAACACCTGAGGGCGTTGAATTCACCAATTATGACCTTGTAGAAGGCATAAACTTCTCGGTAGAACTTTTCCAGGTCCATACAGAAAGCTTCGACTTCTTCTTCTTGGTAGCTTGATGTTGGAGCGTAAGCGACGAAGATAGTCAAAGCTGGTGGTGGTCCACATCTTCTCATCCGCAGACGTCCGTTTCGGGTTGTAACTTGTTCGAAAGGGTCGATGTTCCTTGTCATACTCGTGTTGACGAGGACGCCAACTCCACCTACACCTCTACTGTCGCATGTTCCTAAGAACAGTTCTCCACTTTCACGTACGGCGTTGAGAGAGTGACGTCGTCTCGTCTCGGTCAGTCCGATGATGTCGTAATTAATCTTCTTGGCTTGCATCATCAGACCTTCGATGGCCGCTTCCGATGCAAGCGTACGTACGTTATAAGTACAGATCGTCATCCTAGTCCTTTTCCATTTCGGTAGCCTATATGACTCCTGCAACCCCGTCCTTCCTGGCGCTATCGTACCAGTTTTTCCTCTGGAATCAAGAGACTCGTTTTTATTACTGTGACATGCAAAAAATTTTTAAAACCCATGGGCAAGTTGCAAGCCTCTAGTCGTATAAGTTTTTGGAAGAACTTCCGTTCTCCCGGATTGGACATGTGGAGCTTATTTGCTGCAGGCGACTCCAAACTGCTTCCCTTGCACCTCCCAGTCACTTGATTGCAGGCTTTTGGCCAGACCGACGTGCGAATTACAAAGATTTTATGAGTCAGTCCTGGCTCAGCAGAAATCCTAATCCATAATCCTCTGAATCCACCTGCGTCTATGGGCAAGCACAAGGTCGCTTTTGGTCCGCGATTAGCCCCCTACCCGCCACCCGTGGACCCCACGTAGCCGACTGCGATCCCTTTAGTGAGGGAGATCCGTGGTCAACCTGGTCGTGGGTCTCATAATTAAACTCAGGACAGAGTAAACTTTGAAAAGTCTTTTGACTCATGAGGAACCAAAAGTAAGCCACCGTCAGAAAGAAACGGTTTACAAACGTTATCTATCTTGCTGGAACAGACGAATGACTAGATAAGCGATCTCTACATACAATGCACGCTTACATCAGAAGCGGCCATTGAAGAACTGATGATGCAAGCCGGGAAGATCAAAAACACCATTGGGGAGACAGAGAGGAAACGGCGCTACCTACTGAATCCCGTACATGACGCTGCAGATGAACTGTTTGTATGGCCTTCTATATGAATCTGGAAAAGTTCTACAAAGAAGATCATAACTTTATTCCAGCGCTGAAAATGCTCTACAAGAACGGAGAAACAACACCTTATCAGGAGCTTTTATTTGAATGAGCAGCTAGAGACTTCCCAATTCAAACATTGCGACTAAAGCCACCCATGGAAGTTTAGATCCTGAATCCTTCCTCCTTATGGTAGACGTTTGTACCGCAGTGAAATTGATCACATCATCCTCACTGAGAGCTTCTGGCTGACGGATGCAACTGTTGACCCAAAACTCTGTACGGGATTGGACCACCACCTCTTTCAAGAAGACTTCACATAGAAAGCCGTAAAGTTACCAAAGCGAAATCTCAGGATCATCACCGATTAGGAGCTTTTGCTTCGTTAACCGCCTTTTGGGAAGATACCACATAGAGAATTTGATCAGCTCATAGAGCATCTCCACGACAGTACGAGAAAAGCGGAGACTTTCAAAGCAGCTAGGAGGCACCTATATCTAACATTTCTAGAGCTAATACGTTAGCATAAAGCTGCAACAGCTGCAGGCAGCTATGTATCGAATTCTGAGCTTGCGATGCTTTACAAACTTCGGCTTCGATCATCGGCAACTAACGCCCAATTTGTTTATTGTCTGTTATGTCAAGCTATTTACAGGAGTAATCCTAATATGATTGGAGAAACATTGGATGAGGTGCAGCCCTCATCCACTTTCCTAGCAAACGGAGTTTCAACAGCTCAGCACGATTGACTACATACACATTTTTTTCAAATTCGCAGAAATATTGCGAGAACGCAAGCTGTCGCAATATTTCTGCGAAATTGGAAGAATCTTCTCCTTCGATTTTCCTTCGACTTAGAAAAAACCTTCGTTTCAGTTGAGGTGGAAGAGGTCATAGATGCCTCGGACAACCAAGGCGTCCTTAATTTATCCATAAGAATGCTTCGTGAGTTATGTAGCAGCTTTCCGAACAAAATTCACCCATTCTACAATAATGTCACAATTGAAGTGAATAGAGTGGTTTGGCAGCGAAACAATCTTATCAACAATATTCGCTGCCACTGTTGAGGATGGAATGCCAGGATTTATAATTGCATTTGAGTGGAGGTTGATGACCGTTAGACAGTTAGACTTTCGTTTCCCTGGCAATAACATCAAGCATCGGTTAGGCTAAATGGTTCCCTGCGAACTTGATAAAACTTGGTAAAAAGATTGGTTTTCAGCTTAACCTAGATAAGACGATGTGGGAGAAAAGTTCAAAGGCATCACCCCACGAATCTGAGGTGGTGCAGATTTCAGGTGGAGTATTCGTATACGGGATGGGAGACTACGGAGAGGGGGGTGATTCCGTCCATTTCTCCCTAATTGCCGTAAAAAACTTCCCGGAAGATGCGGCGCCGCACAAGACTGGCGCGCTCCAATTAAACCTCTTGTACTAAATGGTGCGCCAAAACGAATGAAGCCGTATCTTCGGGCGGTTTTTTACGGCAATTAGGAAGAAATGGACGGAATCACCCCCTCTCCGTAGTCTCCCATCCTGTGTACGAATACTGCACCTGAAATCTGCACCACCTCAGATTCGTGGGGTGATGCCTTTAACCCAGATAAGACGATGTGGGGGAACGGATCGGCTTCTGATACATTCCGGACACTGATTTTCCCGCATGACTTCCGGATTCGTAAGAGACTTTCGATATTTACGCTGTGATGTTTTGTCTTAAACAATACAATACAACAACAAACTGGAGAAGACTAAACAAACAACATTTCTGCGAACGCTTATAAGAGACTAATGATTTAGTTTCCCAAGCTAATTGATAATTTTTTCCTCAACAAAGCAGTCTGTTCGTTTCAGTTGATCTGAAATTCTTCTTCGAATCTTCCTTCTTTATATTATCTTTCGGAAAAAGAGGAGGTCATTGATGACATCGAACCATGTTGGATCGGGTGTACTCAAGAGGAAGCTGTGTCAATCTGTCGGCACGAATTCAACCTGTAAGATTTGGGATTAATGTCCCTGAACAAACACCGTGCACGTATTTCGTAAGATCACCAAATTTCGCCGTCATAACAGAGGTCTGTCGATGATGCAAGGAACAAGCAATGAGGAAAACTAAGCAGAAATTAGCTGCTGTGCAAAGGTGAGTTTCAAACTGTGGCGGCCTCTCTTCCGTAAGTAGATCCGTATGTGAGTGATCTCTTCTGCGATACAAACGTCAATGTACAGCTAAATGAAAATCACTTGTTTCTTGTGGTATATATCTCTTTGGGGGGGGGGGGGGGGGGGGGGGGGGTTGGTTGCCCCCCCCCCCCGGGGTCGGAAACCCCTTTTTGGTTCGAAAAAAACCGGCTCGAAAAAAAAACCAAGCCCTTCATCGGAAATGGTACCAACTGGGATAAACAATCATCCCCCGTGTGCCACACCGTTAACCACGTTACGCTCGTAACGCCGGTTCGATTTATATCTCTTTGGAACCAGAGTTTTAGAAGAATAACAATAGAAGTGCGTAGGTTTTTGGTCTCCCAGTGAACGGTACGCTGACCCTCAACGAAAACATAGCTGATACGGAAGGGGTGAAGTACTGATACAGGGTATGTTTGCACAAACTCTTCTGTCTGAGCTTCTTTTCTGGCATTCTCTACTCGTAAAACGTGTCCTTTGAAACATACAAAAACTACCAAAAAGAAAGGCGAAACGGAGAGGATAGACGGCTTCACACAATGGAAGATATAATAGAAGACCAGATGTTTTGTTGGGATGAGCATTTCTAGTTTAGATTAGATTTTCAATTTATTTATTAGATTTATTTTATTTATTAGATTTTCAACAATGCAGTCTGTTTGTTTCAGCTGATCTAAAATTCTTCTTCGAATCTTTCTTCTTTATATTATCTTTCGGAAAAAGAGGAAGTCACTGATGACATCGAACCAAGTTTGATCGGGTGTACTCAAGAGGAAGCTGTGTCAATCTGTCGAACCTGTTGCAGGTAGACAGGTATGGTAATGCCTCTGAATTTCCATTCTTTTGGATGCCCCTGAAGTTAGTGAAACGGAGAACTGGGAGTACTTTGCAGTAATGCTTTCATATTGCGTCTATATTATATTGTTCTTGACGGAGTGTTCGGAACAAAAGTTTGAATGTTCTCCAGATGTGGAAGTGATGCGTTTAGGAAGGGAACTATGAAATCGTTTGCCTTTATTCATTATAGAAAAGAGGAAAAAAGGGTTGTTTGAATAGCAGAAATCTAATTTCACAGAAAGTGTCACCACTATTTTCATTGCTTAGTGGAGGGGTGCGAAGCGAACACAATAGAAGGTCTGAAGTCCAGCTTTAGCCAGACGTTCAGACTGATGTGCATATAAAGATTATATCTGACAGATGGCGATCATGTCAACTGTTGTCAACTCATTGCTGAAGACGTTACCGGAATTTCTTCATCATTTTCCGGATTAGCTCAGGCAAAATATCGACGATTTCCTGTTGGATATTTCAAATGTTTGTCTGTTAACTGTTCTTCAAATCCTCTAGCGATTGATGGAGGGCAGTGTCTGAAATTATTTTCCTTTAGTTATCCTTAATCACTCGGCCATACCGTTTTTCCATTGGAGAGATTAAACGCTCGGATTTATTCAATTTTTCTTAAGTGAGCTGTGGCGACTCCTTGTTGAAGGAACACACGCTCGGATTTCAGATCAGCTAGTCTGGAACGGTCTCCAACACTTCAGCGTACCGTTTCCAGTCACTATTCCCGTTGCACCATTCTCGTAAAAAAAAGTATAGGTCGATCACACAAATTTTTAAACTCGATGTATAGAATGGCGCTTTCTGTACTTTTCAAAAGGATTATTGGTTCTTTTCCATACAAAATCTTTTCATTTTTTACAGCGCTTTAAAATGTTGGAGAATACGCCTAGCCCCTTATGCTTACAACTTACACCTTAAAACAGCTCTTTTATTCCTGTGCATTGCATAGTGTCTTCTTTCAATTTTAGAGACAATTGTAGTGTTCGGAGAAGTTTTACTGTTGATAATGTTTAAAAGTTCATTCCAGTTAAACTCTCCGTGACATTTTCAGTTGTTTAGGACCGCCGAAATTAAAACCTATGGTAACGCTTTTGCAACAGAAGCGTTTGCTCTTCATTACCTTTGAGAATGACATCAAAGATTGCACATGGAGATTGTATAGTTTGGTTGGATTGGAGGGCTTAGTAAGAGGTTGATTAGCAGATTTCAAGGCTTTTGGGAGCACGGAAATCTCCTCGAAGAATTGCATTTGTAGATCTTATCAAAATCACTGGACATCTGTTATATTCGGAAACAACTGATAGAAAGAATCAGCTGTCTTGCGTATCAATCCGCTCGCGCCAGCGCGATCGACTTTTCGGAATTGGTCGAGGTGCAATGAACGCGTATTGTTTACAATGATTTGCGGGTTTGTCAAGTCAGTATTTTATCCACATGTATATGACATAATACATATGACCGCATCGTACTATGACAATGATATAAAGAGTTGATTTGTCCGCGTGCGACACGAATTCGCTCGCCTAGTCGAAGATATTTCGGATACCTCAAATCTGAGTAACTAAGCTAGCTCACTGTAAGGAAGCTAGCTCAATTGTGTAAACGCTCTATATATAATAAATGTTCAACTCGACAGTTAAAGACGCAATCTTTTCATGGTTTTGTACTAACTATTAGTATTCGAAACTCAATTGGTGAAATGCGAAGATTACTTGGATTAACTTTGGATCTGGCACTACTAAATAATTAAATACTCACAGCTACCTCAAAGGTGCAAAAAAACACAACAAAGTTGTTCCTTTCAATCAATGTCTCAACTGTCATTTATTTCATCCGCAACTGCTGCTGGGACGACTATCACGCTGCTCTATCCAGTCTCTCTCTCTGAATCTTTACTTTCGTATCGATGCTTAATAATAGTGTACAAATGCTGATGTTACTCCAATATTCAAGATGACAGAAGAATCTTTAGATAATTTAATGAGATCTTATCAAAATGAAAGAGAAGCGTTTGAACTGTATCAAATGTATTGATTTAATATTCAGTACGGCAACTGATTTTGTGCTCCAAAGTCTTTCCTTCGTATTCTTCCCCAGCGAAGTTACCACCTATCTCGATTCAGATTCCTTCACCTTTCTTCTTGTTCTATTAGTGAAGTCAACTTTTTAATTCAATTTTCTACCGTTAAGAGGAAATAATCAATGGACTCGCTGGAAATTTCTCGTCGCTATCTTATCTAAGATGAGCACCAATCACATTCCAGGCGCTGTCATTCCCTCTCCCTAAATAACGAGCGTGCTCAGTCCCCTCTTGGACAATAACCGTAAGTTTATTTTTATGAATTAGGGGTTATCACAACGTTGTAATCTGCATGTCGTTGTAAGTTCCATCCGCATAGGTAAATCGTACATGCGTATGTAAACTAATCTACCCAAGTTTAACCTTTTCCAATGTGTACTAATAATTCAATGTAGTAATCGTAAGTAAGTCGTAAAACTGCTAGCCCCAAACTTATCAGGTTTAATGTGTCTTCACTGCAGAATCCAGAAGAGGGTGACTCATGACGAACCGAAAAATTAAGCGACTCTATTTTCACCGCCACCGACACATAATTTGACCAGATAGTTCCTAAGGTTGTAATGCAGATTCAATTCATGTCTTAGGTCCAAACTCTAGATATACAAAGATTGTCGATCAAGCAACTAGTATTCGTATGTCTAGCAGAGATAACAAAGATGAAAACATTTTGCTGTAACGATTAGTTGGGCACAAGTTTTTTTTTTTTCTCAACACGCGCTGATGTCATATCTAGTCGTCTTTGAGAAGTGGATTTTGAAGGATTCTTCTAACTATTTTTGAGAGATGATTCTTGAACCACACTACTATCACTATTATTTGCTCACTTCATATTACGTCACTGCTATTCATTCATGATATGATTATTTTTGACTGTTTCCACTGCTCATATGACATTTATTCCAACTATTCGGTCTGTGTACAAACTGCACAAAAAAGTTGCATTTGAAATCCATGAAGACTACTTTCATCGAATAGTTTCTCGTCAACATTTTAACGAGTCACGGGCTCTCCAGTTCCTGAAGAAGCTTTTAATTTTAAACAACACTCAAATTTCGACACGCACCAGGTCATAACCTGGAATTCTTTAGCTGGCTTTTTTCAATAAGATTTTTCGCTACCTCACTGGCTTGTTCCTAGGCCATGTTTGATTATGGAGACCGAAGGAACGTTTAATTTCACTTATCTTAAGGTACACTTAAACTATGTGGACATCTATTATCGCTACTTCAAGAAACATTTTATAGCTTAGGGTGGTCCCGATCAAAGGATCCACCCGTCGTGTGCACACTAGAAATATCTCTACAATCTGGTTATCTAGTCTTTTCCTCATAGTTTGCTCCAAAAATGCGGGTTCTTCACCACTTCTGTTTGTTCAAAGTTAACTGCGAGTTTTTAGAATAAGGTGATGCCAGCGAATCAGAAAATATTGGACCATCTTGATGTTAAGACTTCACGCAATACTTTCTTTGGAAATGTTATTCTCAAATTGTCTCCTTCAGAAATCTACTTTTTTTATACTGTTTTCATACTCCATAATATTCACTTTGAAATGAAGATGCTGAACATTAGTATTGCTCTCACAATACCATATCATTTTTTGCAACATATCATGGGATCATGTTTGTTTTTATTATTATTATTTATTCGCTGTGGAAGGGCTTAAATTATCTTTGTTTTATTGTGGCTCCTCTTCTACTTATTTCCTCGTTAAAAAGAACGTCTATAAAAATGAATGGTCTCTAAAAAATTTTCTACTTTCCGGATGCTGTTGATGCTTCTCCTGTCCATCCTCAGCGTCGTTTGGGCTGACGACGTACGTATGGATTGTCATCCTGAACCCGGAGCAACGCAACAGAACTGCGAAGAAAGAAACTGCATATGGGAACCACCTTCGGACCAACAGGTCAGCAAAAATACTGTAACATTCGCTGTGCATGTAAATAACTCAATGCTGCATCTTCCGTTAACCCACACTGGGTTCCTTAAATGGTTCTTGTAGCTGCAAAGTGAACTGATCACTAATCTTTAGATGTAGACTGGGAATTGAACGAAACATATTTGATTTAGTTCAGATCAAGAGAAAATAAAAATCTCTAACCGCTACACTACATCCGCACTAGGTAAATGTTTGTTTGCGTAAATAATAACAATAGTACATTCAACAATAATGGTACATGGTACCTATTGTTATTGTTTACGCAAACATTGGGCCACCCAAATAAAGGTTTTTTGTTGTCGCTATACAAGCAGAACTTTGGCTAGTCTTTGGACAGCAGTCTAATAATGTGCACGTCATGTTTAATTTTTTGTTTGCCATGAAAATGGAGAATCAAAAAATACACCTATTGCTGATGCTCGGAAATCTAAACGAGGTAAGAGTGCGGCGACCACGCTCTTCATACTTCGTTGACGATACTTTGAAGTGAATGTTGAGACAAAATCCACGTCAAACAACTAGAGAGTTTGTGTCTAGGGAAGCTCAATACGTCACAAGTCAGTTTTTTTGAATTATTTTTTATGATGTTCAAAAAGAAATGCATGAAAAACAAAATGGGTGTTATTTGTGATTAAACCAAACATTTAAAAACCACTGCTAATCATCAGCCTTAATTGTTCTTTGCAGACAGCAGGACCATGGTGTTTCATGAAAAATGGCATTGGCTACACGAACATATCAACAAAGGGTTCAGTAAGATTTAATTATTCCAAAATTATGCTTCTAACTGTTTTTTTCGATACTTCATGTCGCAAACAGTTACTTCTTCTCCAGGTCATCACCCTGCGACGAAACAGTGGACCGAAAAACCCATGGGGAGACGATATTGAGCTTATTTACTTCAGTTCAAACACGATAGGAAAAACCCTTAATGTGAAAATATATGTGCCTGGGCGGTGAATCCATCTTATTTCTACCTTTTGCTGCTCTCTAGTGATTGCGAAGAGAGTCGATCGAAGATTATTACTGATCAGATTAGTACGCAGTGGGGAATCTACTTTTTTTTACCATGTACCTTAAAAACCCATATATTTAATATGTATCGAAACGCAATTTGTTTGGTAGAATTGCATCTATTAGAAGTGAATTCCTCTGAAGCTATGGAGGAGTTTTGAAACTATGGTGGTTCAAGAATTTTTATCTGCTCTTTTCACCATCAGAGTTCAAAGAGTTGCTTCAGTGATCACATCTTTAGACTACTGGGATCAAAATTATTCAAGGGAATATATGTTTGCTAACTTTGCCTAAAAATACTATCATTCAGATATGAGCCACCTGTCAACTTTCCACGCAATCCATCTGTTTCGGCTGACAGTTTAAAGGTACAAATATGCTTTCCATACGAGTTCTTTCTCGGAAAATGGAGCCAGCTTGCTACTACTATCAGGCGTTGCACGTAGATATCTCGGAATCGTGGAAAAATTACATATTACGATAGGAGTCACTTCGTTGAGAATGTGGTCTATGTTAACTTCTGTTCTACCCGAGACAATTTCTCTTCTGGCTCCCTTTCTACTGACTTTGCAGCTCTCTACTCATAACGCCAACAATCTATTTTCCTTCACAGTGGTGCGCAAATCATCAAGAAGACGTTTGTTTGATACATCTCTTGGTAAGTTCAGATATTATCGTAGTTTAGGTGTTGTAGTGATTCTAAGGGAACTACACAGTAAGCACGAGTGAGTATCGACTTGGAATCAAAGCAGATCAAAGTCTGGGAGTTTATTTGTCTTTAACTCCTATTGAATTCCCATTTTCGGGATACTTGCCCATGTCAGGGCTGTGTTAATCAGACGGTGGCTCATTGTTCATTTTTGTTGCATGCTTAAGCATATCGTTTTTTGATATTGTAAAAATCCTTCTGATTTCTAGGTGGTCTTATTTTCTCTGACAAATTCCTCCAAATTGCCACTTACTTGCCCTCGGACGCTATGTATGGATGGGGCGAGAACGTGCATCTATCCCTTAAGGTGAGGGAGGGTTTTTTTTTTCGCATAGATTTGGGTTTAGATGTGCTAACGCACTTTATCTGCTTAGTGTTTCAGCACAATTTCACTGCATACACGACATGGGGTATGCTTGCAAGAGACGAACCGCCTAGTTCAGCCGGTCTCGTCACTAAAAATCTTTATGGTATGAAGTTATGTATCGGCTGACTTCAGTTCACCGCTGACTGGTGCTCGTTTCCAATGATTGAATTGCAGACCATTAAGGTGTCCATCCATTCTATATGATGCTCGAACCAGATGGAAATTCACACGGAGTCCTCATTCTTAACAGCAATGCGCAGGTAAGAAAACTTCTGCTGATTACAAATGAAATACAAAGTATTGCGTTTTCAGTGTTAATCCACCACTCTGAGATACCCAGCGCGCCCAGCTGTTCGTAACTGTAGAGTTTAATTCTTGCAAAAGTTATGCTCTCAAACGAATCCGACAGTAATGTGTTGATCTCAGGGAATGGGAGGCGTGCTTGGCCTCCGTCAGTACCAAACTTTTGATCTAGTTAGGCTCATTTACCACTGCGGTGCTCTTTAAGCGTCTATTAATGAAAAAGAATCTACCAAATCATCCATTATTTTTGTCTAGATGATTGTCTCAAATTTAGTTTAAATTGATACACCGATACGTAAACGTTGAAAATTACTTCCAGGATGGGATACTTGCACTAACCGTAAACTTGCATAGCGATTCTACGAAATGTGATGTTTTCAGGAAGTAACGACAACACCAGGTCCTGCATTAATTTATCGAACCATCGGAGGTAACCTCGATCTCTACTTCTTTCCGGGTCCAACTCCGGAAGAAGTCACGCAGCAATATCTTACATTAATTGGCACGCCTTTCCTACCATCTTACTGGGCTTTGGGATATCAGGTATATGATCGAGACATTTCAGTGTTGTTCTCGACTGTTGCATGACTCGAAGAAGTTTTCGAAAGCTGTTCAGATCTCTCGATACGGCTACAAGAATCTTGACGACATGATTGGAATAATTGATAGAAACGTCAAGGCTGGAATACCTCTTGATACAGCTGTTGCTGATATTGACTACATGGATAGGTACAAGGATTTTACAACTGGAAAGGTTAGCACAGAAAAATTCGAATGTGTTGGTTTTTCTTCTTAGCAACCGAAGAATTGTTGCGAAACGTCAAACAAAGCAAATACATCTTTAGAATTGGACTGGATTGCCAAACTATGTAGCAAAACTGCACACTCAAGGAATGCGAACAATACTCATTTACGACCCAGCTATTCAAGTGGATTACGATTCTTTCCAGAGAGGAATAAATGCGGTGCCTATTTGTTCCACATTTTTCGGTCATGTTAATCTGGTGTTCTTTTATAAATTTTCGAGTACTGATTTCTAGAACGCACGATTTATTGAGTGGGAGCGACCCGATCAAGTGATGCACACGATCCAGGTATTCTCGAATCGTGTGTAATTACTAGGTCCAGAGAGAGAAGAAGAAATGCTTACTTTCATAAATAAAGGATCTCTATCCACTGGCGAAAAACACTAAAATCATGTTAGGAGTTGTGTGGCCTGACCGACATGTGGCATTCCCCGACTTCCTTGAAACAACCAATAATACTGCAACCTGGTGGACTGAAGAATTTGTTCGATACTGGAATCAGGTATTTTTTATGAGAGATAAGAAGGGAAATTACGAGGGAAATGCATATGTTCTGAGTCATTTGTGTATAGGGCTTTTCGTTTGTTAGTCGTTATTTATCATTTTGATAGGCGACACCATCCATTACAAAAATTACTCATCTTTTGACCATCCATAAATTATGGTAAGCGCAATTAGACAAAATAATCAATTTACAAATAATCGCTTACGTAACTTGATTGATTCATTCACTGCGGACAAATAGTGCTGTCAAAATGAGAACTTTGCTGTTTCCAAAGGAACTTCGTGAATGTACAAAAAACATGTTGTTGGCATTCGTGGAGGTCATTGTGATTGTGTTGAAATTACTTAGACAACAACTTCCCTCGCTGCTAAACCACTTGTCGATAGTTAACAACGAGATTTCGTGCATAAAACTCACGTAAGCCATCTGGCTTCCAAAAAGTATTTGAGGTCTCTTACGATGGGATTTGGATAGACATGAACGAACCGGCGAATTTCGGAACCAACGAGGGCAACCCTTGGTACTTTGACAATCCTGATCACCCGGACGACGAAGCCTTAAAATGTCCGATGGTTGACGGTGGAAAAGACGCCGAATGGGACATGCCTCCATTCAAAACCCATTCCGTTTATTTTTATGGGCAGGCGAGTGTATGTTGTACGAACTCGCTCAGAAGATTGTTAACTAACATATATAGCCAATGTGTTCTCTTCCAGGGTTCATATCTAGCGTCAAAAACGCTTTGCATGTTAGCTGTGCAGGCAAATGGTACCCAGCGTTTCTACAACGTGAAGAATCTTTATGGATGGAGTGAGGCCAAAGCAACCCAGCAAGCACTATTCAAAGCCACCAATAAAAGAGGCGCAGTTATATCAAGGTTCATTTTATCGTTAATAGTGACTGATTTTAATGGTTTTTCTGCTTGTGAATAGTGCAGCAAGGGAATTTAATTGAGAATATCCAAGCTCTACAAGATAACCATAATTTTGGGACTACATACATTAATTACAGTAATTGCATTTTTAGACATGAATCAACTTCTCATCTTAGGTCCACTTTTCCCTCGAGTGGTCGTTTCGCAGGGCACTGGTTAGGCGACAATAGCGCAACATGGGAGGACCTTCAGTCGTCTGTCATTGGAGCCCAAGAGTTTAATATGTTTGGCATCCCGTAAGTACCGTTTGTAACAGACATGTCATCGCACAAAAGCAAGTAATCCCATATCATTTTTATGATAGAAATAACTAGCTGCTCCTATTCCGTCTTATTTAGTCCCTTTGAATTCATCGCCAGTTTTTTTTCCGAGGAATTTCACGGTGGAGAAGACAGATAGTTTTGTCGGGATTCATATGCGTTCCCGAACTCAGAATCGACAATTTATTATCCTTGTTTTTTTTAAGTTCACGATGTGTCAAACTTTAGCTTCTCCTCACGTTTACGATGCTTAAAGACTTGCTTTTCGTTTTTCCCATTCTGGTCACCTTGTAATGACATTGCTGTGCCTTAATCCCTTAAGCTTAACATTAACGCTACCTTTCCAGGCAAATTTTCCCTTCATTCAGGTACGTTGGGTCCGATATTTGCGGTTTCAATGGTGAGACAAATGAAGAACTCTGTCTCCGATGGCAACAAATGGGTGCATTTCACTCGTTTATGAGGTCAGTAGATTTGATAGACATGGTTTCTTTGAAATGAGTTTTTCACTCGTGTGCCCAGGCACGTCTGAAAATTGAAATCTGTAGAGGTTTTTCTAGAACGTTAGATTGATGGATTTTACACATTTTGAATTTGCATCCTACCTCCACTTTTTCAGGCGTCATTTTTGGATTTTGATTTTATATGTCATACTTTTGTCACTCCTATTTACTTTGCCGCTGATCGATTTTCTAAAATTGAGTTTTGTCAATGATTATGGTGGATGAAGAATAGCATGAATATCTCCCGGAAAAACAGAAAATGATACCCTTTGGGTAGCATTTGTTCCTAAGCGATACATCACCCTCTTCATCTCCTCACACATGGTACTTTGTTATCTATATTTACATTCAGGAACCACAACACAGAAGGGGCATCACCTCAAGATCCAGCAAGATGGCCTTCCGTCGCTGCCGCCGCTACAAAGGCCAATTTGTTTCGATATAAATACCTACCCTACCTCTTTAGGTGAGAAGATGGGAGACGATAATTTGACAAAAACTTTCGATTTTCCTACAGATTTTACTGACAGTCATATCGTTTATGATTGTGATGTTCGAGGAACATGGAACAGACAAGAGCTTTATTTTCCACACATTCATTTTTGTACGAGATATCTTATCACCAGGATAATGACAATCAATGACCACTACACTGTGCCTTAAGGTTAAATCTTTAGCGTATATATAACGAGTGGACGTTAGAAGATACTCAAGGCCCGGTCGCTTTTTGAAAAACTTTCTGAAAGGCTAACTTCGCTGTTTTTACTCTCGCTTGACTTCCTACGTTGCGTGAAGCTTTGCAAAATGCTGGGAAAAGGTCATCTTGACCGGAATTTAGAACCGACCGCAATTCCTTGTACTTCACTGCAGATCTCCCCAATTCTTCAAGCCCTCCTTCCAAAATTTGACAGACCTTTCTTGTTTGTCTGTGTCCTTGGTTGTGTCGGTAGTTTTGACAGATGATTTCTAATCAAATGTAAGACCACAGAGAATGCCGAGAAGTAGATAGAACTTTTAAGCCGCAGGGATAGCCATTGCTATCCAAATTTGTTAATGTGACCGTCGCGTTCTCTTTGCCAAGCAAGATATTATAGCGATTCTCAGTGCATAAATTCCGTTGTTAACTTTTCAGTTTGCACTTTATCGCTTCACTCAGTGGTGGAACCGTAGTTCGGCCGTTGTTCTACGAATATCCGAAGGATCAGAACACACATAACTTAGGCCACCAATTCCTGTGGGGCGATTCGATTCTGGTAGCTCCTGTTCTTTATCAGGTGGGGCCTTCCATCAACTACATCACCTACATCATACTTAATTTTGCCTGGAGTTCTTATAGAATGCGACGTATGTAGATGCGTATCTTCCTGAAGATGATTGGTATTCGCTATTTGATACCGGTTATGGTCAAATAGTAAATCACGGATTTCAATCATTATACGCTCCCTTGACGTCTCTCATTCCAGTTCTTGTTAGAGGTAGATAGTTTGGTCCGAAAATCTTGCCCCAAATTTCACACTTTTTCAAACAATTATAGTTTTATTATTCATAAATATCAATCAACAGAATAACTATGAACAATCATGATCATGATCATGATTGTTCATAGTTATTCTGTTGATTGATATTTATGACGGGCTTATTCTGTCACGTGTGTCTGTCTGTGTGTATTTGTGTCAGTCACGAAATTCAAAAAGGGGGGTTCGACGGGTCCACCGGCGTCAAGTTGGTGCCTCGACGCTAGAAAGCTATAAAATGGGGTGCGACGGGTCCACCGGCACCAGATACCTATAGGAGGGTGTGCGACGGGTCTACCCGCGCCAGATACCTATAGAAGGGGGTGCGACGGGTCCACCGGCGTCAGATTGGTGCGCCGTCGCCAGATTGCTATAATATGCGACGGGTCCACCGGCGTCGGTGGACCCGGTCATTGGTGCGCAATAACTTAGTGTGAATGATGAAAAAGATAAATGGTTGGAGCCGTTTCATAGCCGTGACCACTGGGTGATTTGCTCTTAACCTTTATGACTCCTCCGCGTGCCTATTTCCTTCTTCTTTCGCCTCAAGTTTGTAGCATGCCGTTCTCAGAAAGTGGAAACGCGCATGCAAATGGCTGCTTAAATAGTAGCAAGATGTTTATGTGATCTGACGCAGAACTTTTCTTTATCAGTAGGATGATGTCTTTCACGTCATTTTATGTTAAAATATCACTCTGTGATAACTTCTGGGGGAAATCAGGAGGAACACCCATACTTCGAGTAGTACTTTCAATATATATCTATATTATTTTGGCATCGAAGGAGTGTTTCTAGCTGATGGTTGAATATTCTCCAAATGTAGAATTGACGCGTTTAGAAAGAAAACTCCGTAATCTTTCGCCTTAATTTATAATATAAAGAAGAGAAGGAAAAGCGTTGTTAAGAAACACAAATCTAATTTTACAGAAGACACCACTACCATTAACTTTCATTGATCAGTCAAAGGGAGCGAAGCTAAAACCACCGAAAGTCTGAAGTCCGGCTTTAGCCGGACATTCAGACTGGTATACGATAATGTGCTTATTCTGTCACTTGTGTGTGTGTGTCACGAAATTCGAAAAGAGGGTGCGACGACGGATCCACCGGCGTCGGTTTAGTGCGCAATAACTTCGGGTGCATGTCGTAAAAGGTAAAAGGGATGTTTCATAGCCGTGGCCGCTGGGGGCTTTATGAGTTCTCTGCGTGTCTATTTCCTTCCCGTTCGCGTCAAGTTGGTCGCATGCCTTCCTCAGAAAGTGGAAACATGCATGCTAACGGCTGCTTAAATGGCTTTAGCCGGACCTTCAGACTGCTAAATATTTAGTTGTATAATATGCACAACTATATTTAATTTTGTTATTCACCTTGGACGCAACTTCAGTGGCTGAAAAAAACACTGGTCAAACGGGGTCAAGTCAAAGAAATAAGCAGGATGTGGCAGAACCTCCCAACCAAGTTCGACAGTTTCTGGCAAGAAGTTTGCCCCGAGCATTGTCATGAAGATTACCAGAAAATTGCCGAACTGGCTTTCGAAGATCTACACTATCTTGTTTATTCTCCTGAGTTGGCCTCGTCTGACTACCACTACTTTAGAGGACCGAAGCTGCATCTTCTAGAGAAAAAATTCAATTATCAGAAAGACCTTAAAAGTAAGATTTCTGCGTTCTTTGACTCGCAGCTCCCAGCTCTGCACTTTTGGAACTGATAGTCTAGTAAAGGGTTGGACGAGGGTTGTGGTCATTATTTTGTTGATATATATGTATACCAGTCTGAATGTCCGGCTAAAGCCGGATTTCGGTGATTTTAGCTTCGCCCCCTTCACTGATCAATGAAAGTTAATAGTAGTGGTGTTTTCTGTAAAATTAGATTTGTGTTTTTTTAACAACGCTTTTCCTTCTCTTCTTTATATTATAAATTGAGGCGAAAGATTACTGCGTTTTCTTTCTAAACGCGTCAATTCTACATTTGGAGAATATTCGACCATCAGCTAGAAACACTCCTGCGATGCCAAAATAATATAGATACAATTTGAAAGCATTACTCGAAGTATGGATATTCCTCCTGATTTCTCCAAATAGTTATCACAGAATGATGTTTTAACATTAAATGACGTGAGAGACATTATCCTAGTGATAAAGATAATGTTCCACGTCAGATCACGTAAACATCTTGCTACTATTTAAGCAGCCATTTGCATGCGCGTTTCCACTTTCTGAGAACGGTATGCTACAAACTTGAGGCGAAAGAAGAAGGAAATAGGCACACGAAGTAGTCATAAAGGTGAAGAGCAAAGCGCCAAGTGGTTACGGCTATGAAACGGCTGCAACCATTTACCTTTTGCGTCACGCACACTAATTTATTGCGCTCCAATGACCGGGTCCACCGACGCCGGTGGACCCGTCCCACCCCCTTCTATAGGTATCTGGCGCCGGCGCGCTAGTGCGACGCCAGTGGACCCGTCGCACCCCCTTCTACAGGTATCTGGCGCCGGCGCACCAATCTGGCACCGGTGGACCCGTCGCACCCCCTCCTATAGGTATCTGGCACCGGTGGACCCGTCGCACCCCCTTCTTTAGGTATCTGGCACCGGTGGACCCATCGCACCCGCTTCTATAGGTATCTGGCGCCGGTGGACCCGTCACATCCCCTTCTATAGGTATCTGGCGCCAGTGGACCCGTCGCACCCCATTTTATAGCTTTCTAGCATCGAGGCACCGACTTGACGCCGGTGGACCCCCTTTTTTGAATTTCGTGACTGACACACACACACACACACACACACACACACACACACACACACACACACACACACACACACACACACACACACACACACACACACACACACACACACACACACACACACACACACACACACACACACACACACGTGACAGAATAAGCCCGTTATTATATACATGATCATGATATGTGGAAAATAAAATTATAATTGTTTGAAATATAGTGCAAGACTTTCTGGCCAACCTAGTAAAAACCTGAATTACTTTGAGGAAGGAGTTTACAGATTCTTTCAAAGTTTTTTCTTTATAGGTGGATCAATAATACCTCGTCAGAAACCCAACGTGACCACGGAGTATACAAGAAAGAACGCCTTCGAATTACTGGTAGCTCCTGGAGCCAAGTTTAGTGGGTAGCTTGCATTTTTACTATTAGAGATACGGATGAATTGTGCAGCCAGATATCTCGAAACAAGTCGAAAAGCTGAAAGGTTTGAAACCTAAAAGAATGCACATGGTTTACTTCTATAGAGTTTTTTTTTAGAGCAGATCGTCAAAAGAGATAAATTGGAGAAGAGAAGGAAATTACATTTATGCAACATTTTTCACCTCACAAAGTCGTTAAACAAGATGTTTTTTGATGCAAGATATTAACTGTGCAGTGAATGTACCCTTTGCAATATAATTCAGAATGAATCATGACCGAGAAAAATCCGCAAAATTAATGGACGTAGTGGAGTTGACGTTCTCAGAAGGATCATTTCTAAAAAGTGGGGCACAGTTCCATGCATTGAATCAGTATAGCTATTTCAGTGATACCACGTTACTTTTGCACCGACGTAATAAAATGAAACATACACTATCAGGATTTAAGCAACTTTATGAAATTTTATGAAATTCTAAAGGTATTGGCTCTTGTCTTATTCCAGGAACGAATGACGCTGCAGACGGTTTCTTTTACTGGGATGACGGCGACAGCATTGTTGAATCTTTCACAAATCATGACTACTATTTGTGGAAATTCAAGTATTCTGCTACTGATCGAAGTGCAACACTCACAATTAAGACTGAACGACAGGCAGTGAGCATTAGCATTTATTTTATAAATTGTTTTTGTGTTGAAAATGATCATTCCTTGCGAATCAGTTTCGAATCTAATAACAAGAGGGACACATTTTCTTCTACAAACATAGGATAACATTTCCATAAGATAGATGGCTATTATTCCTTAGTGTCAAACAATTTGAGTGCCACCTTTACAAAACTGGTTAGAATTTTGACTTTTTTTTGCGAAATGAATTATCGTATCAATGTATTCAGACTACCGCTTCCACTAATCAGCAAAAGCAACCAAGGAGCTACACGCCTCCCTTCATTCCATAACTATGGCTAGAAACACCAATAAAATGAAAATAAAATATCAATAAAACAATCTGCATAAATACTCCAAACTTATGTAATTGAACCAATGCGCCGGCTGACCCGTAATTTTCCCCTTATTTCACATGAGAATGTTGGTGGCTAATCAGTCCGCGGAGCAACAGAAGAACAACCTGCAACCTGTGACCTCAAACTTGAGTAATTAGAGTATAGTTAACAAGAAAAGAAGGAAACAGCTCCATATAAACACAAAGTTCTTACTTTCTGACCTTGAGGTTACTCTCTGATGTTACACATCTGGAGAGTATTCAGCTGTTTCCTTCTTTTCTTGTTGACTATACTCTAATTACTCAAGTTTGAGAGTATTCATTTCCAGAAATTTTAGTGATAGTTGCCTTTTCAGAAGTCATTCCAAGTTCCTACTATCGACACCGTGGAAATTTTCAACTATGACCACTACCCAGATTTTACGAATTTTCAACTGAATGGGAAAAAGGTTTGTTAGACAAAAATCATTCGTAATTTTCAATGCTTTGCTTCGATGTAATTCTTCAATATAATATTTTTCGTTGTTTTTTCCTCCAGAATAAAAGGAGCACTTGAGTGATGAGCCATTTAAAGACGTTTGTTTTAGATTAATATCGACGTGCAATCTTCTTCCTATAGTCCTCGCACCAAAATTTTGTACATTTCTACAAAGAATTTAATTGACATCTCAACAGATATGACAGCAGTTCTGACATGGACGCATTCAACAGGTTTCTACAGCATCCAGACTGATAGGTTACATTACGATCTTTTTTAATTTATGATTCTTGCGTAAAATAATTATTGATATGTGCCTTCTTTCTTCTTGTTGATGGTTTAATCAATAAAATTCTAATACACATATATTTGTTTATTCCCATAAAACAACTGCTCATAGGTCGATTGATTGATCGAAGTTCCATGCTCCTAACAGGTTCTGTGTGTTTTTACTTAACAAATCCTACTGTTGGTGCAGCAATCAGACGGACTGGTTAGTGCCAAATAGGTGATTGCAGAATGCAAGACGTGCCGTAGTTTGGTGCAAAATTGGGGCTCAGTACCTGCTCTGAACCAGAGCAGAGTGACTTTAACACTCTACTAAAACTTGACTCTTAACATTGTTCTATTTTCCTACATATCAGGGTTTAGACGACCAATTTAGCTCAAGGCGGAAATAGCACGTTGAGATACTGACGGGTTATCTTCATCAAGAGTGTTCACCAACTTTCCTGATGCTCAAACGACTAACCATCTCAATCTAGACAGATCAGCCACAAGACGCGGAAGTCAATAAGAGGAGGTTATTCAGAGAGAGTGATGAGGAGGTAGCACGACGGACCAAATTTTAAAAAAAGATATAACGACAAGACACTAGTATCCTTGCTAGTGAATGAGCTTCACTGACTAAGCTGAGCTTTACAGGTCGAAAGAAGAAGTTTATTAGCTGGAAAAAGTATGGGAGGGGTGAAGAAAGAGAAATGTGATAAACAATTAAGAGGTATCATTGGTGGCAATCTATGAGCATTCCATATGCTATGCAAAAGGCATCAGACATTTGAAAGTTCCGTAATAGAACTAGAGAACATGCGGTTAGACATCAATATTCAAACACCGGCGTATGCCAATTTTCTTCAAGCTCATCTTGAATATTCTACTCTGTCCGGGTCTAAAAATATCACAAAGTAAGAGCTTCAATCATCTTGGAGTTCTATAGAAGAAGTTATTGAACATCAGAACAAAGTTTTTACGTTGAAATTTTGCGTAATGTTTAAGTTCTTCCGCTAGTAAATCTTAAGTGCCAGTATTTGCTGTGCGTTAACTTGGTTTTGTTTCCTACGACTTGAGAATCAAAGTCAAGTCGGCGTGTATGTTGGGCCTTCCTCAAGATGCTCATACCTAATTTTATGATACGATGTTTGCAGCTAGGTAAAAGTCTTCTGCAACTTTTCGAGGTGCAGAAGACTTTTACTTAGCTTTTCGAGCACCTGCGCTTTGCTGTTTGCCTTTTCTTTCAAGGGCTACAAATATGAGAGCCATTTCCAAGATGAGGTAAGGCGACCGGTTTGTATAAACCAGTTGAGAATAGTGGGTTAGTTGTGTGGCAATCCGGAATAGCCAAAAAGAGAAGAATTGCTTTCCGTAGAGCATGATCAATATGTTCTGAGATATTGAGATCATCATTGACAAAAATTTCTAAGCCTCTCACAGAACTACAAGGTTTAAGAGCTGCTCCATCCATTCTATACTCTACTAAATCCCCTTCACCTACCTGCATAATCAGATACCTGTCATAGTCAACGTGTAGATGCCATATAGAAGCCCAGTCAAACATCCTAGCTAGCTACGTCTGACGTGCAGAACGTGCTTCGTGGTGATTTCACTACGAGGAAGTTATGAGCACTTTTGGGTAGGTCGAATGTGTATATAAGAAACAAGAGAGGGGACAAGGCTCAACCTTGTGTAAGGAAATCTTGTTAGGTATTTTTGGCCCAATCTGACTGTCATACTTCTCATGTTAAGACAAGAAATCATCCAGTCTAAAATACGGCCCCGTTTTCCACGGTACTGGAATTTCGCAATTCGTTTTGAGTGATATACTTTATTCAAGGCTTTTGACACATCAACGTATATTTTGTCTACCTTGGTTACAAACTAGAGGCCAGTCAAATGCACTATCAATAAGGTTAGTAGAAGTCGAAGCTTCTCGGATAAAGTCATGTCGTTGAGCGCGAATTAGACGATAGTTTATTCTGATTATTTTTTTCCTTAGCTTTCATCGGGATTGGTAATAAGGTAATACAACGCTAACTGTTCAGGAAATCGGTACCTGGGGATTTTGGAATGGCTGTGGCAATTACATGATGACACTTAGATGTTAAAGATATGAGCAAGAGGATAAAGCAGCACACTTCTTGTGAACAATTAATGGGATTTCATCATACGTTTCACTAATCGATTGCTTAAAGGCATCACTCCACGAATCTAGGGTGGTGGGGGTTTCAGGTGGGTTATGCCTATACGGAGTCGTAGATTATGGGGAGAAGGGTGATTCCGTCTGTTTCTTTCTAATTGTCGTAAAAAAACGGCTCGGAAGATACGGCTTCGAGCGTTCCGGTGCGGTATTTTCCACAATGAGTTCGGTTGGAGCGCGCCAGCCGTGTGCATGCGCCGCATTTTCCGGACCGTTTTTTAGGCAATTAGAAAGAAATTGACGGAACACAGAGTCGTGGAGTCATGCCTTCAAGTGGTTTGAGGTAATTGTAGACATCATGAGAAGAGTTACTGCAGTGCTTTTGAGAAGGAGCAATGCCAACAACAACCGGAATGGTATCGTTGCAGTCTGAAGAAAAGACATTGGCAAAGTGCATCGCTAGAACATTAGCCTTGTCAGCATCTTTAACATAAATATATAGCATAACATCCTCTTAGAGAACAAAGTTTTTAGTTGACGTAATAGACTCAAGGAAAAAGAGCGAGAAAATCGGAAAGGAAAAAATTATGCCAGATCCCAGTAGACCTTCTTACAGAATCTGAAATAGATGTCAGAGCATGAGGAGAATGGATTAAATACAGTAAACCAATTACAACTGGGAAAATAATTGTTCAAAGAACAGTAGCCAGCTGCAAAAAAATAGGGCATGGGAATTCCTAGTACTAAAATAGCTACAGATGTTTCAAAGTTGATAATGGCGTGGTCGGATGAGGCTAGTGGTGGAAAAAGGAAGACGTCGAGAGGAAAGATGCTAGGTGTGAGGCTAATGTCCAGAATTCTGTTGGCGTGGGTAAACAGATTCACATTCTGTACTTCACCGGGGTTGCAGAAGAAATCGAAGAAATGAGATTAACATCAGTTAAATGGTATTAAGTTGACCCAATCTACATGCAGATTAAAGTCGCCAAGAATGATTGTATAATGATTCAAAACTGTAAGATCGCTGAGTACTTCTACAAGGTTTTTATCATCAGCGGCAGAGCTACATGTTTGGTTATTTTATTTAGACACATTATCAGAGCAAAAAATTTCTTCCCAGAGTAAGTCAGCTTTGAGATCATTGTTGGGAGTAAGAGCATTACTAGACTCTTTAACAAGACCAAAAAGTACACGATTACCTTTTCAGGGACCGATGAGAATGATAGACATTGTAGGATAGGTTACCAATCAGCTGAGAGTCCAAGATTTTAGTAACTTATTAGGGTTCAGTAATGAAGCTAAGACAGGATTATAAAAACAGAGACAAATTTGCAAATTATTGATTTTAGACTTAGATTTTTTTTTATTGACAAGACTACATGAATATGATTCGAATAAATATGATTTTAGTGTTGAAGAGACACCGTGTTGCTTTAGGTGTTCCCGATGTGCCTTGTTTAATGTCAGAGATGCGCTATATGTCGCCACGGTGGACCATCTACTTCC
Source organism: Necator americanus (assembly GCF_031761385.1). Classification (NCBI taxonomy): domain Eukaryota; kingdom Metazoa; phylum Nematoda; class Chromadorea; order Rhabditida; family Ancylostomatidae; genus Necator; species Necator americanus. Next base: position 13,677,391 of record NC_087372.1, on the reverse strand, counting down.
TCAATTATCAAACGTAGACGAGAAGGACTAGGATTCCTATTCCGGTACAGGTCAGCCCGGTTATTGCTCATTCAGCGCAAGCAAAATGTCGTTGACTTTGCCTCGAGTTCGTCCAGCTTATCTGAGGAGGACGAAGAGTTCACTGTTCCAGGTAAGCCACCAGTCACTATGCTTCGCGAACATTTGTTAGCTTCCAACTGGGCGATATTTGTTTTAACTTTTCCAGCAGCATTTTGTTTTCAACAGAATGTTTATTCCGTTTAGCAAAAAAGCTAACTGGGTCTTTCCTTGACATTTCACTGTAGTTAGGTTCTACTGTTTGCGAACACTCTATCGTTCTCTTCTCAATATTTGAGATGGTTTGTGATGGAAGAGAAATTTGCCTTTTTGCAATGCGAGTGGATTCAGGTGGCATTATTAGATTTCTATTTGACTTACCGAGCAGATATCGATGCCATCAATCAGTCACAGCAGCACGCAAAAGAGAAGTTAAGAAAAGATTAGAAGGTTAAAAGATCAAAAAGAACTTTACGGCAAAGTAACAAGGGTTAGAGTGGACAAAACTCATGAATACGGGTGGAAATGTCTGAAATGGGTGTATGAAAAAGTTTAGAAACATTAGGGTAAGTTGACTATTGTAGTTAAAACTGCTGACTGAGAATGTTAAAGATAGAGTGAATGCTTGGAGGGAAAAAAGAAGCTCAGTTACCCAGAGTGTGACAAATTGGCTGGACAAGAAAAAAAGCTTTAAAGAAGATTGCAGAAGAGGATAGAAGATCAATAGATCGAAGATCGAAAAAAATGCAAGAGTAAACAATTAAGCAACCATGCACGCGATATAATAGAATCAAAAATATGCCTCATGCTGAAATCGAAAATGCGACCTTCTGTTTACAAGACAGGCGATCTGCCCTTGAGCGAATGAAGCTGTTTTAACAAAATAATGATATCAATTTCATTTTTTAAGATTTTTGCTATGTGTTTCAAGCGTGAAAGAACAAGGACATATAGAATATCATGGATTATTGAATACATATAGAATATTATGGATATTAGAATATTATTATTATGCTGTCGAAACAGCCAGGACCACCCTGTCCCTACCAATTTCCTCAAATGAGAACACTCGTTGTAGTGTTTCCAATTTCCTCAAATGAGAACACCTGTCGTGCTAATTCTGTTTTCGTTCCGTGATTATTCAGCCAAACTTCTTTATTCGAAATGAATAATGTGAGAAATGAATAATAATGAAAGTTTTGAATGGAATTAATCAGTTCTGATTCACTTATAGTTTCAAAGCAAACTGTTGACATGCGTTAATGCTCCTTAGTTTCTTCTGATCGGCTCTTTTCGAGTTGTTCTCAATCTATTAGGTTAGCGAATAAGTTCGTAGAGTTTTATGTTATATTAGGTGAAGCAAGAAGTTCTCAGCGTTTGCGTTCGCGACCCTTATGCAAATGATTCCAAATGGTTTTCTGGCCAAAATTCACTTTCTGGGCAATAGGAAAACGTGCTCACATGGCGGTCCGACATGACGACTTCCATGATTTCATCGACATTTTCAGCGACTGTCTTACCAGAGCGACCCCCATCTTTGACGTTCGAATTAATGGAATGTAATCAGTGAAATCACTGTTTTGCTGTTTCATTCGATACTGTATTTTTTGCCGCTTGCACCGCCTTTTCACCCTTGTCGTAGTGGCACTGAATAATGTAAGGAATTTTCTCTTTCTTCACTCCTGTTTTGGGACGCTGCAACACACCATTAGCCCCATCAAACACAAGTCTGATAAAACACCTTTTTAAGCAATTGTCATGTAGTATGACTCCATGTGATGTTTACATAGTCAGATATGGCTCATTAAAGAAATCTGGCGAAAACGCTCAGAACTATTCATCTCACCTTTGATTAGGTGAAGTAAAAAGTTCGGAGCAGCTTTTCGCTTTCCTCCGGGGATAAAATTAACATAGTTAGGATTAACCTATTTAGATCAAATATGTGCCGTTTTGTTCGATAACTTCTGTCTATTTTGATGGCAAATTCAAAATTCCGCAATCCTCGTTCCTACTGGCAAAAAACTTGACCACGTCACTTCACAAGTCTCTCTTGAGGCCAGCTTTGAACAATCAAGAAAAATTTGCAAGTGCTTGCAAAGGTTATGGTCGCTTGGTCCCAAGTCTATACGGCGGTGCGGTAGAATCGCTCATTCAAGTTCTCGGGGCTTCCGACGTGTCGTTAAAGATCTGTGCGGCCTCGTTTTCTTGATTCCTATTTGGTAACTCTGTCCCTTTCTGGTCCATCGTTTGCTTCAGTCTGGTCACTTGTTGAAGTATAGCCCGACAGGAGGAACTCATAGTGAATGAATCCTTTAAATCCCACCAAACACGCAGCAAAACTTTCTTTGCCGTTAATCCGGACTTGGGGGTCCTTTGGGCGGCTCACCGCGAATGGATCACGATCATTTTTGCTGTTCGTCCTTCCATGTGATCGTTTTTTCATCGCCAATCACCATTCGTCCAAGAATGGGTAGATTTTGTTTACTTTCAGTAAAAAATTGCAGACATCAAGCCTATCTAAGAGATCGATCTTTTGCGTTGATTGGTGTAGCTCCCATACATCGAGCCTCTTGCGATCAGCCTTGTGCAAATGGTTTTCTGGCTAATCTTCAGTTCCTGCACAGCAGATTACGTGCTCACATAGCTGTCCGACTTGACGAATTCCACGATTTTATCAGCATTTTTGACGACTGGCCATCTTCGACGTACATATTGAGGAAACGGAATCACTAAAACCACTTTCACTTTTTGCTGTGCCATTCGATTCTGTATTAGGTCCATAAGGGCAGGCGTGGCGCAGAGGTTCCGCTGTCTACACAATGGATGCGAGGTTGGAATCCGCCCCAACGCTCACCAGGCCTTTCATCCCTCCGGGGTCGATTAATTGGTATCAGTTTTGTCTGGGGGGATGAAAACATTGAGTTGACACATCAGCTAGCCAACACAGATCATTGTATAGGCCAGTTACACGTTCGTGAAACTCAAACTATTTTGAATTGAACTGACCGCGGTGGCGCATCCTGAGTGGATTAATCAACGCCAGACTTTGCACACTTTTATTAGGTCTGTAAACACTACAAATTTTTTTGGTCGCTTGCCTCCACCAAACACAACCCAGATAATGAATTTTTTTTTGAAGGGCAAGGTCACCTTGAAATCGCCATGAAGTATAACCCATCTGATGTTTACATCGTCAAATATGGCTGACTAAAGACACCTAGCGCTCAGAAATATTTACTTTACCTAATATTTTATTTTGTTGACTCGTTTGCTCGTTGGTAAAATGTTTATATTATTTAAGAGATCTTTTTCTGTGCTCTATAAAAGTGTGCTGATTGTTTGGATAGTTTAGTTTTTTTATTATTTTTCAGCCTTAGAAATGGATTATCCAGATGGCGAAAACCAGCACTTTCGACACCTATTTTTCCTCGCTTTTCATCGAGGTCAAAAAGGTGCCGCAGCTGCTGGGGACATGCGATATGAACGATCGCATGGGCGATTTACGCTCAGAGAATACCAAATACGGAATTCTTTCCTTCACTATTACTGCTTCACTACTGGGGCCGCTCGCAATCCTTAGACTGGCCCAGCAGCGCTAATGTTGTCGCTGATGAGTGTTAACAAAGCTTCGCAATTCGTTGACCTCCATCTGCTGTATCAAAAATCTGAAACTTAAATATCACGAAGGATGCAAGAAATCTATCGGTTAACGTTTCTGCTAGGTAGATAAAAGACAGGTAGTAACATTTGCGAGAAAAACATTAGAAACATTAATATAGTATGCAATTTTGTATGCTAACATTGCTTTCTGGCCACGTTCCCTTCCTAGTTGTTTTTCATAAGTAGAATTAAGAAGGCTGTATAATTGCAACAAATTTCACGCATTGAATTAATGTTAAAACATTTTTCCATTCCATGTTTTTCCGACTGTTCTATTTTTACTTTTATAACTCACCACAGGAAATTAATTCTAAAATTAGTAAATTACACCAACATCCTATGTGATACAGTATTGGTGAAAGAGCGCGTATTGGGTAAGAAGATCAGTGCAACACAGTGCAGCCCCCATGGCTTAATCATTGGTATGAAAAAACAATGGCGATAAAATACTTCACAATGCTACAATCTCTGAATCGAATTGCACATAGTGTATTCGAAAACGCGCTTGTAAAATGAACAGTAGAAAATGAACTAAAACAGAGCTATGATCTTCAAATCATTACGTCCAATCACCCATCCTATAAAGATTCCACCAATTTTTCAAGAATTTTCTTGCTGTGTCGCTGTAAGGACAAAATTCATGAATTTTGCTGATACGTTATGAGTTGGAGTGCTCCATTAGTAGTTATCCCAGATTTTTTTCTTCTAGACTCGTTTGTTTATTTTAACGCTTACTAGACAATATTTATTCATTTATATTTATTTATGAGAGAACTTATTTCTAGCATAAATTGCTGATGTTGGAATCATAAAAGGGAGCATTTTTTTTCGTTCAGACATGTAGTCAGCGTAGAGTGCGTGCGTCCGGGTGTGCTTCATTCGCGTTCGACTGGAGGGAGGTAGTATGAGACGCCAAATGCAAGCGAAACGTTTATTTTTTTAAAGAGTACTTTGATGTTTTATCTAACATTTAATGATGTTCCTACGCCCTGATAACTTCCACCCACAAATACGTAGCCTTCATTTCATGTGTTCGTGTCATTAGAATCTCTTCATTGGACGTGAGTGTTTTTCCCAGCAGGACAGATCTCTTTTCTCTAATTTATATAAAATCGCCTAAAGAGGACTACTTTCTCCAAATTTTGGTGAGATAAACCCCCGTGAACACAACAGCCCACTCTTTTCTTCGTTTTAGATTGAATGTGTGAAGTGTTATTAGAGTAGAAACAAGTTATCAGTACAAGGGCCCAAAACTGAAGCATAGCGTTCAGCGTTAACTAATTTCTTTAGTTTGGTCTGTGTTTTCCCCTTCAGTTCGGAATCTTCGAGGTTTAGAGGCGTTTGCACGTGTCCGTGAGGACCAGTTGATGCATCAAGTAAGTTTTCTAGTGCAGACCTAGTAGTAGCCTCTTCCCACTTCTACACCTGCCCATGTGGTCAACATAGAAATGATCATTACTGAAGCAATTATCCTAATAATCGAATCATTTTTAATCATTTAATAGCAAGAATCAGCTTCTATGCTTCAACGTTCCGGTTCATTTATGCAAATTTCCTTCCATTTCAAGAGTATTTTGCTAATTTTGTTGTGTTTCAGAATCAAGCATACATTAGAGATACAGCATACTAGAGCTTCTTGAGTGGAAAGACTCAGAAATATGTAAAACCATGGACTGCACTAAGGCTTCTAGAACTTCTTGAACACTAATTGCTACCAGATATGCTCAGGAAATGCTCGTGATACATCTCTAAAACTCGGAGAACTTGCTGACTAGATGTGACTCATGGATGCCCTTGCAATATTTCGATTGCTTCAACTGTCAGAACATTTCAGCATCTCTCAAACAAACATATAAGCTAGCAAATACCTTACTTCACAGAAGTAAAAACAGTTTTATCTTTCATGCCTTAAGAATAGCAAAAAAAAAACTGTTCACAGCATCAAAAAAAAGTCCAAAGCATGGACGGATTCAAAAGGAGCACCTGACAAAAATCGCCTCTAATCTTCTGCAAAGGTTTGAAAAAGCCGTTATCATCCCTCTGCTCTTTTTCCAAAAATGTATTTGAACTTTCCAAGACACATTTTTCTTACCAACCCGCTGCTACTAATGTGAGGAAAACATCCAGGTTTTTTAATCTATGCAAGTGCGCGGAAATCCATTTTTGCTTCCATATTGTAACGTGAAAGAAAGCTTCTTTAATTAGTGACGTGAGATGTTCTAACGTTAATCTCTGACATTGTCGTATAAGTAGTACTAAATCATTTTTCTGTGTATGAAGCTACATCAGAAGAGTGTACCGTGTAGTACTTCATTGGTGATAGATGTCAATAAAAAACGGCGGACACTTCAATTCATATCAAAAAGTCAAAGGCCACATTGCCAAAATTTTATATGTGATACGAATGCAAATTTTTTTCGACTTGAAGGCATCACCCCACGAATCTGAGGCGGTGCGGGTTTCCGGCGGGTAATGACTATACGGGGGCCGTAGATTGTGGGGAAGAGGTTGATTCCGCCCCCGCCTGCGATTCGTCCAATTTGGTTTTGGACGCAGGCGGGGGCGGAGCACAATGGTTGCGCATTGCAACAGAAGCTAAGAAGTGAGAAACAGAGTTCCGGGGTCGTCCGTTTACACTGATACAGGGAGGGATCACTCTGAACGGAATCACCTTCTTTCCTACAATCCACGACCCTGTATACGCATTAACCGCCTGAAAACCGCACCACCCCAGATTCGTGGTTTGATCCCTTTAGTCGGTGGGTTGGTATTATCGATTGACGTGGTTAGTCGCATTATCGCCGATGCCTGTCGTCTTTCAGCATAGCTCTTCTCGATCTACAGGAGAGCATCACACAAGCTCAATCTATTCCTTACTGTTCCAAATCCTGTGAGACTAGGCGTCTCGCGTAAACGGCATATTTACACCGACTGAGTCGTGTACCCTCAATTCGACAATGTTCAGCATAACGAGAGAGAGAGTTGTTACCAAAGATTCCATGCTCACTCCAGCCATTTGACCTATTTGGGTTGCGTTTTCAGAGTGTCCAGAGAAACAGCACCTTTTTGCAACATTCGGGTAACTTTCACCAGATAACTGTGCACGTTGCGAAGCTCGTATGTGTCCAGAGCTTATACTCAAATGTTTGATTGCATTTGGTCCAAGTAGGGCATCCGTAAGCACGTAACAATCAGACTCGCACCACCTATGCACAACAAAAATTTTGTTGTTCATAGGTGGTGCGTGGTTTATTTTGCATATCAAACATTTGACAGCAACAATAACGTGTACCGAAACAATAGAAACATTGTGTTTTTCTAACATTTTGGTTTTTTACCATTTCAGAAGAACATCTTTGAAATGGATTCCAGAAGGGCAATATACCGCAATTCTAAAAACATGGAGACTTCTGAGTGCTCAGTGTATGCAGGGTAATAGCACAACAAGCCGAACAAAAGAAAGAATAATATTCGTTTGGATTCATATCAATTTTCCAGAGAAAATGTGAAGGTTCTTATCATTACATAACATTCATTATTTAAAAAAAAATAATAACTTTCCAAAACTTGAAGTCAATCTGCATCATTTTTCGAAAGTTTTCGTAAACTAGTTTAGAATGTATGACCTCTCACTTTTATTCTCGCATTTTTATCAATATCCATCAAACAATAACTGAAATAACTCTAACTTACCCTTTAATGCAGAAAAAAAACGTTGTCGCCATTGTTTCTAATTCTCCTCCTAGATGTTCAACTAGCACCTTCACGAAAAAAGTTAAATCCTTCAATACATATCTCGAAATTGTAATTCATCCCTTTTGTCTGTGCAGACTCCAAGAAAATTTCTTCCGAAAATCGATGCAAAAAGTCCCCACACATGATGATCCCACTAGGACATACATACATATACAATATGTACATAGTGATAGTGTAATCCATGTTGTGTACGCGAGCCCGACCAAAATTACAGCACATGACACGTGTTCAGGATCAGAACACGCAATCGTTAAAAAAATCGTATTTCAACCAACCGTACGGAAATGTTCATTATAGAATTTCTTACGCCTTGAAATAGAAAGCTTTAGAATCGCGAGTTCAATTTTTTCTTTCAAAGCAACATGTTCTTTGCATAGCTATAGTTAGTTGTCGAATCAAAAATAATTATGAAGTTTCACAAATCAAATCATTGTTTTAGAACATTTGTTTTTAAAAACTCAACTTTTAATTTTTTTTTGAGATAATTCAGGATAAACCGCAGCAAAGAACGTCATACAAGATAAAGACTATAAAACGCAGACTATAAAACATTACCCAAGGTAGGATCTAAAGAGACATTCTAAATTTCAGAGTTCTTCGCTCTAATACATGGAATGGAGAGAGGAAATTCACAAATCCACTATATTCTATCCCTATCTCCGTCCACAATATTCAATCGCTATCTCCGCAGCACAAAAGCTGTTTCTCAGGAATTTTTCTTCTTAGAAAAAAAAATGCTGTAACAGGTTCTACTTCAACACACAGTTCACGAAAAGATACTAAGTTGACGGTGACAGTCGACGATTCATAGGAGTGATTCATAGTTTAGGTGAACCTTCAAATAATTTTACCTTCAATTTTAAGCAGTGGTTATAGCTCACAAATGGATATTAATTTCACATTAGAGCGAAAACTTATTAGAAGTTGAAAAACACACAATGCATTAAAGCTTTGTTTTCAAAATGAGTTCAGAGTGATTTCCACCTTGTCAGTCGTGATTGATTCTAGTGTTGATAAAAGTTGAGCCCGCAGTTATTCCATGCAAAGTATGTCTCTGCCCTGTGCCCTAAGTGACAAAAGCGCAACTTCTGCTTTTCAGAAGCACCGAAACCTTTCATTTCTGGCAGAAACAGGAATAATAAGTAACGAAACACTAAGATAAAAGGCGTATGTTGGTTTTTCTGGAACCCTGGAAGACAATACTTTAAATCTCCTGTTTTTGTCCAATGCAGCTGTGGACTTCAGTTATGCTTGTCCTTGACATTGCTATCACTCTCATTTACCAAATACTGCATTTTGATTCAAAGATATACAGAGGAAAGTCCCTAACCACAGCGATAAGAAGGAAATCTCCAAGTAAGTTCTTCTGACTTTAAAATATGACAAAAAAAATCACGCTGATTAAATAAAACAATTTTATCTTGCTATATGATTACTGTTTGTTCTATCTTATTTTATCCGCGAGCCATCTTCGGACTCAAAAACGTCACCTGTGGCATCGGAAATTCTAATACAGTATGTAGTTAACTCATTTTGTGACGTTATTGAATAAAGTAGTCGTTTTTTTTCTGTGATTTTTTGCAACACTTCTACCCTGCAACTCATGGATGTTTATTTGGCAACTGCTGGCATTGCTGGCGCACTTTTCATTGATAGTTTAGAAGTATGTACTCTTCACAGACTTATAATACGCTCTCTGGAAGTGTCGTGTCCTCCATGTCACTATGATCGGTCAGATCCGTTTAGCGTTTCTCTTTCTACAACTATAAGAAGAAAGAAAAGAAACAATAAGACAATATTTATAGGGATGCGACCCACTCTGGTTTGTTTCCTTTTGTTCACTGTTGTCTGGGCCGATGACGTTCGAATGGATTGCCATCCAGAACCTTCTGCAAACAAGGAGAAATGTGAAGCTAGGGATTGCATCTGGCAGGAATCAAAGGACTCGATAGTAAGCAGTTATACTGTATCTGATATTTTTTGGTATTGAAATGTCTCTAGAAAAAACTGTGTCATAATAAAGCAGCAAAAACTGCACTATGCATTAGTTCAGTGCTTAGACAGCTTGTACTTTTGGCAGAGATAAAACAGTATTGTATTCATTTTGCTATTTTGTAAAATATGATTAAATTCGTTTCACGAGTTTCTCTTCACTACTACCGCTGCATTGTCATACATTCCTCTGTTACAGCCTGGAATACCATGGTGTTACATGAAAAAAGGAATTGGTTACAAATACGTGTCGATAAAAGACTCGGTGAGAATATAGCTTCTATTACCTGCAGTCTTTTTATATCTTCGTATTTCTTGATTCGATCGATGATACTTAAAATTGAAGCCGGGTTTAGGTTACGAAACTTAGAAAGAATAATGGACCTAGAAATCCATGGGGTCCTGACATTCCGGAAATCTTCTTCAAGGCAAGCACAATCGGAAAAACTTTGAATGTGATGCTGTATGCACCGGAGCGGTAAGTACAAATTATAATACACCGTCACCTTCATTACATTTCGTCGCGGAGAGGTCGATACACAGGTCTGAGAAGTGAGATATGACCTGTGGCTTTTCTTTGTAAAATTTTACTGCATCTGCACTTTTTATTCAAACAAGATTTATATTTCATTGGTTGGATATAAATAATGAGCCTGATGCTTTAGTTCTCTTAGAAGTAGAATATTTTTAGGTACGAACCTCCGCTAGATCTTCCTCGCCGTCTCTCCGTTTCTGACGAAACACTAAGGGTCAGTTGAGCCTTATGCAATACATAATCTTCAGGACACTGAGAAAAGTAGAAAGGAAATAAAAAAAATCCATATTGCTTACCAACTAAACGTTCTAGGAACGCAAAATGAAAAGGTGCCAAAAAATAGCGGAACCCGTTCGAAAATAAAGATAAAACTCGGGTATACGTCGAACGTTTCGAAGAGAGAATTAAGCGTGTCCATCTATGCTGAAATTCTTTCATCACATACTTTGTACGATGTTTTGGTAGCATTAGACGTTCAACGAAAGTGCAACGAAGTGTTAGAAAAGTTACCACTTTACAGCTCAACACAGTGAGTGACGGCAATATGTTCTCCTTCAAGGTAATAAGAAAATCAACTGGAACAACATTGTTTGACACGTCTCTTGGTTTGTGCAAACATTTCCCTGGATAAAATTGTTTTTATTTTATTACTAGTGTGAATGCTTCAGGAGGCTTAATTTTCTCGGACAAGTTTCTCCAGATCGCCTCCTATTTGCCATCTGATATCATGTATGGATGGGGAGAAAATGTTCACCCCACACTTAAGGTTTGAATACTTATAAAGTTTCCGTAGAATATTGCATCTTTTTCTCTTGCCGATACTCTCCTAGAAACTTTTTAGCATAATTTTACACGTTACACGACCTGGGCTATGTTTGCTAGAGACGAGTGGCCAAATTCAGATCGTCTCGATACGAAAAATCTTTATGGTATGTTCGAGTTGTTCCTGATGTACACAGTTGTTACAATTCTAATATTTGAAATCTATTTCCTCCATTTTTTAAGGTGTCCACCCTTTTTACATGATGCTGGAAAGAGATGGGAAGGCCCATGGTGTGTTCATTCTGAATAGCAATGCACAGGTGAAAGTTCTACTTTTTTCGTGGCAATCATATTAGTGAAGCACTTACTAGTTATTACTTTACGCATAAAATGAAGTGAAGTATACGCACATCAGAGTTGGACAAGCTTCGAAATGCCCAAATATCGTGTGCCTAAATCATCCGCTATCCACGATAGATAGAATCTTGTTTAAAATCATCGTAGTAAGAAAATGTTAACTTCTCTGGTTTTAGTAACAATACCAATTGCGATCTCTTGCAGTTTCTGAATATATTTCTGCGGGAATCCGGGTAAATATTAAGAAAGGAAGTGTGTGAGGAGAGTGGATAAGAATGAGTGGAACTAGAGGTAAAAAAATAGCGGTTAAGAAGAAAAAGGTCGCTAAAATTGGGGTCACAACGAAAAATAGCTCCTTGGCCATTCACTATTAAGGATCCTAACCGAAAAGCGATCGCTTGCTTGGCAGCAAGCCGAATGAAGAGGTGAATGAACAGCGATTTCGGCTCGACTCAAGATTCAACATTGAACCGTCCAAAAGATTATTACACAGTGGATCGATTATGGAAACGTTGATGTCAAGCAAAATCGGCCCGCCCCGTGGCGCTGTCGACACTCGAAGGGTACATAGAATCGTTAGAAACCGATTCGAAAGAATGATGGCACCAGGTTAAAAAGGTGGCTCAAGAGGTTATCGACTGGTCAATAGACAAGTTCCCAACGTTTAGTCAAACAAGAATCTTGAAGATAAGCGCAATGAACTCCTTGATTTTTTCAAGATGCACCGCTTCAAAGACGTTGAGACAAACATAGGAAAGTTTCCATCATTGAAGTGGCCAATAACTCCCAATTGAAAAATAGCCGTAAAAGCAAAGTTGCCACGAGAAGTCTTCTTTCAAAATGTTTCCTGCACTGGGCGGGATCATTGCAGCCTGGAAGTCACGGTTGATTTTCATCGAAAAGAATGTTAACGTTAATAATTAAACCTCCCAAGCTGAAATTACCGTCAAAACTGTGTTGAGCTGGAACCAAAGCCATCAGAGTTTGATTTTCCAGCAACCAGAACGAATTCATGATTTTTAATGTTTCGGTGCAGAGGATAGTAGATTCCACCATTGTCCCTGCATTTAAAAAATTGTGTTGTCAAAGCCTACTCTGTTCAGTTACGTTTTCCAGGAGGTAACTACTACACCAGGACCAGCGCTAATATATCGTACGATAGGAGGCAACCTCGACTTGTACTTTTTCCCAGGCCCTACTCCTGAAGAAGTAACGCAGCAATACCTGGCTCTTATAGGCACGCCTTTCCTGCCCGCTTACTGGGCCCTGGGATTTCAGGTATTTCTAGAGGCTTTGTAGTTCCAAACTATGAATACGTATGTCACAACACAGAACAAGGAAAATTCTCAGAATATTTTCTCAGATTTCTCGCTATGGCTACAAGGATCTTGACGAAATGATAGAAAAAATTGAAAGAAATGTCAAAGCTGGAATTCCACTTGATACTTCTGTGGCAGACATCGACTATATGGATAGATACAAAGACTTCACAGTGGGAGAGGTTTGGATGAAAACTAACGGATGTGATCTTTAGATTAAACAAGCTTTCAAATGTACTCCTTTCTGTAGAAATGGTCTAAATTGGGATCGTATGTTGAAGACCTTCACAGCCGCGGAATGAGGACCATCCTTATGTTCGATCCAGCCATTCAGGTCGATTACGACACGTTCAATAGGGGAATGGATGCGGTAAAGATTTTAAGCCGTATCATACCAATACAATTACGTGAACGAAATTAACCGCTTTTTCATTAGAAGGCCAATTTCATAGAATGGGAACGTGAAGACCAAGTGATGCGCTCCATTCAGGTGGAATTATTCTGTTTAGATTTATCTCATCACTTATGTTTATCGTTGAAGAATTATTGCTCGACTAGACGTTAATATTACTACTTTAGGACCGTTATCCACTAGTAAGCAACACGAAAATTATGTTAGGTGTTGTGTGGCCGGATCGTCATGTTGCATTCCCCGATTTTCTCGATCCGACCAACAACACTGCGAAGTGGTGGATTGAAGAGTTCGTCAGATTCCATAAGCTGGTCAGTTCCGCTTAAATTTCACGGTGATTTGTTGACACGAGTCACAATTCTTGATATACATACAGATGGGCTCGTTTGTCGTAGTGCTAATTGTCTCTCGCTACCTCACGCTGCTTTGCCAGGATTAAAAGAAAATAACTGGTCTAAAGGTGGTAGTTGGTTTGAAACAATTTCGAGAAAATTTTGACTACACATTCGTTATACTATAAAAAAAGAAGAACTGCCACTTACCAAATCATATCCTTTTATTTGAAAATCTTTGGGAATTTTGACTCTTCCGCACTGCGTGGATACATCAATCGACATTACGGAAAAATAACAAGGAACATAGAAGCGAGATACGCTGCAATACACGGGATTAGTCATAAAATTGAAACAGTCGTTACTAGTGAGTCGAGTGATCTCGAGTTTGCTCATGAGGTTAGATACACGATATCCTTCTAGTACCCAGCGGAACAACCGTATTTTCTCATCGAGCTCTCAGCTATACTTTTTTATAACTATGTTTGTTATTAAGATATTGTCGATTGATGATTATGATAAGTTTGATTTTTTTTTGTTCAAACCGTCAACTTTAAACCAAAGCTGCTTAACTATCAGCTGGAATGAAGCATCAAAAGATTACTTTAAGGTATAAATGATGAGGGGGTGGCATGGGTTTCAGGCGGGTAATACCCAAAAGAGGTCGTAGGGTGTGACAAAGAGGGTGATTCCGTCCTTTTCTCCTTGTATCAGTGTAAACAGACGACCCTAGAACGCTGTTTCTTAGAACGTCTTCTATTGCAGCGCCTCACCCTCGCGCCCTCCCGCCTGCGGTTCGTCGAAAACCAATTCGGACGAATAGCAGGCGGCGGTGGGCGCAATGGTTGTGCATTGCAACAGAAGCCATCGTAAGAAACAGCGTTCCGTTTACACTGATACAGGGAGAGATGAACGGAATCAACCTCTCCACCACCATCTGCGACCCCGTATAGGCATCACCCGCCTGAAACCTGTACCACCCCAGATTCGTGGGGTGATGCCTTTAAAGGCAGCAGACCACTCATCAGACGTGAAATCCGCGGGAAAATATGGAGTTAAAGTTGTAGATTCCGCTCTGTAGGTTCACATCTCCATGATCTTCGTAAGAAACGGCGGGAGGTCACCTCGGTTACGTTAGGTACGTTATTGAATAGGTTGGTAAAAAGGCATCACTGATCTTCGACCGATTACGCTTGCTGCGGAGCGCGCACGAAATGCAACTTGCAACAATGCAACTAAAATCGTCTTGAAAAACGTCATATTCCAAGCCGTATCTTACGACAATCAGAGAGAGAGAGAGATGAGCGGAACCACCCCTGATCCCCCAATCTGCAGCTCCCTCTCTAGCCTTTCCCACAACGTCAGATTCGTCGTATGCTGCCTTCGACAATAATTTGCTTTTCGAATACATTTTATAAGAATACAAATTTTTACTTGCCAACTCAATAGTGAGGGCTGTTTTAAGTTAGCAACTGATTCCTTGTAGAGCAAGGTATCTCGCCTCTAGAGTCGTTATCTTCTTGGAACGTCAAATGATTTATCTTCACGGTGCGGCTAAAAAGCCGAAATGTTCGGAATTTTTGAAAACAAGAGATGTAATTTCAGACGGCTTTCTTTTTTTTATCATAGTAGAGCGAATGTGTAGTCGACGTGTCCCTACTGGTCTTCTGGATCAGGAGGTTCAGACCATTTATTTCCTCTTCAATCCTAGGCCCGACAGTGCTGCATTAGTCGGGCGCGAGAATTAGCCTTGGTTCTCGATCCCTTCTGTACGACTTGTAGCATTTATCAATATACGTCCACACATAATGATATTACTTTTTTTCTACGCGCTCTAGTTCACATCTCAGTAAACTGTAACAATACCAGCAATGATCGATACAAACGACTCCGAAACGAAACTATTGAGTAAAGACTGTATCGCAATTGCAGAGAACTTTAGTCAAGATTTGTTGCTTGTAATCTAAATTGAGAAAAGGCACCTTAAATACAGCATACCACGAATCTAACGTGATGAGGGAATCTGTGAAAAAGCTAGAAATGGAGATGTAGATCGCGGGATCAGGGATGGGTCCACTCATCTCTCCCTGATCGTCGTATGAGGTACGTTACGGCACTCCTCTATGCATACGTTCCGGTACGTCCCCGTTAGCAGCCTATTCATTGGTTTTACTTGAAGAGGCTGGTGAGAAGACATAATTGATCTTCGACCGCTCGCACTTGTATGCCGCTCGTGCATTGGGCGGCGCGTTCCAACTGAAATCGTCTTCAAAAACGTTGTATTCTGCGCCGTTTCTAACGACGACCAGGGAGCGATGGGCGGAACTACTCGCGATCCCGGAATCTGCAACCTTAACTCTAGATTTTCGCTCGGATTCTTTCGCCACGTCATTCGTGGTGTGCTGCCTTTAAAGTATCAGAAGTCCCTTGATAATGTCTGTTCTCGACTTTGTATACTTAGTGAAGTTAAACATCATATATTGCATTGTCTCCACTCTTTTTATTCTGTTTGGATTCAGTTACTGTGCTCGCCAATTTTAGTGTGGCTCTAGGCTTCTAAAATTTAGCTATATTATCCTAATCGCTGCACTTCGTACATATCACTTACAAAGCAAGGAAAAAAGTTTTGAAAATTTCAATAGTCAATCACACATCCAAATGTTTAGATTTCTGTGTCAGTAATAAAGAAAGTCTTACTGCTTACTCAAAAAAATGCAATGGTTACAGCTCGATTTTAAAATTGCCATTTCCCTCTTTTCAAGAATAACAGTTGTGGTTCTATAACACTATGGATCGCAAATAATTAGCAACCATTTCAAAACCAGTAACTTCTGCGAATCGAATATGAGAAGTTCGAAGTGATAAGCAGTGATCCAGTGCTATTCCCACGAAGATCTTGTTTGATCTTTTTTCCTCTACTCTTATATGTGAAAAGTCACAAATCGGGTGGCCTATAGCTCAAGAAGGTATTCAAAAATGGCCAAGCTGACCATTTTAATGATCACGCATTTATAGGTTCCATTTGATGGCATATGGATTGATATGAATGAACCAGCAAACTTTGGTACCAACATTGAGAAGCCATGGTACTTTGACAATCCTGATCATCCCAATATCGAACCTTTAAAATGTCCGATGAAGGATGGTGGGAAAGATGCAGAATGGGATATGCCTCCTTACAAAACCCACTCGGTTTGGGTTTTCGGACAGGTAAGCAAGAAAGTGGTTTCGTCACAATGTGGAGTGTGCTGTTGGTTCCAATGACACCATTAATATATGTAATATATAATAATGGTAAAATAAAATAACGAAGAAGAAAAGACATGAAGAATGACATGAAGAATCGCTCCCCTCTCCTTAATCTAAGATCCCGTATGCGAATACCGGAATAATATTTAAAATCCGTGCCACCTCAGATTCGTGGGGTGATGCCTTTAAATGGCTGGTAGGTGCCCGAAAACAAATACTCACATCCTTGATTGCATTTAAAGCAGAGCCACCGCAAGTAACGTGTCGTATAAGCGGCGGTATTAAATATCGTATCGAAGACATCCTGCACAGTGAACGATACATTTGACATTCATCATTGTTGGATAAGAAGTGTTGACATTGAACTCCTTACCAAGAAACGAAAAAAACCCGACTTCTATTAGGATTGAACCCTAAGAGACCCTAACTCCGTTTGAATGCTTTGTGTAAAATGATGAGGCGCTTGAGAGGATAAATCACTAATGGCTTTCCAGGCTCTGACGAAGGCGATAGCGCCGGAAAATCAATGAAAAACCACATATCGGAAGCATATCTTGACGAGTGAATTTCAGGATGCTTATTTGGCGTCACAAACACTGTGTATGTTAGCAGTACAGGCGGGAGGAACTCAACGTCACTACAATGTGAAAAGCCTTTATGGATTCTTCGAAGCAAAAACAACACAGCAAGCACAATATAAAGCAACGAACAAGAGAGGACTCGTAGTGTCAAGGTCGTTCTTCTTTAGATTGATATCAAAATAAATCAAACAACGCTGTTTATTGAACCGTATGCTGTTTCGCTTTGCCGGGCGAGAAAGCCCCGCAAGATGCTCATTGATGACCTGGTGTTTCGACCTTCTTGCCGTTACCACAGGCCTAAGGAAGTTCGGCGGCGTTTTCAAATCTCATCAAGCTCTTCCTTTCCTGTTGCTACGTATCGGCATAATTCTAACTACCCTCATCTACCAAAGAGATGACTGATGAGTTCTGTTCTTCGAAATTTGTTCTTGAGTTTTTGAAGAATCTAGTTATTCAGCGTACATTCCATTGAAAAGCCTTTTCTGTGAAAAAAATCTCTAGGACGTCTCTTACCTTTGAGGCGGAGGTTTCAAAAGTCCTGAAACTTCACCGTAAAATTAAACTTTTTGCACAACTTTTTTTGCTCATGTTCAACCTTTCACAAAAGTCTTTGATTCTTTATAGATTAAAATATGAAAAGGGAAATCAAGCACTGGTGAACGAAGCAATACTAGATTTTGTGTCCAGTGCTCTCTGCTTAGATACAATAAAGTTCATAAAGCAACCAAGCAACAAGCGGAATAAGAGAATGAAAAATGTCAATTAGAATTTTCTAAGAGTAATAACTTCTGCCAAAAACCGGGAAGAAGTTCTGGCTATATGATTCGCATGCACTTCAACTATGACAACAAAATGTTTACTCTCAGATAAATTGTCGCTACTACACAACTTTCTTCACATCACCTTTTAAAATTAAATTAATATGTTAACAAAACCATTTCATTTTGAGTGATCTAACATTATATATTGCATGTTATTCCCTTATTCACTCTAGCTAACCTTTCTACTATCTTTGTAGAAAGGTTGGCTAGAGTGAATAAGGGAATAACATAAGGGAGCAGCTTGACCGGTAGCATTGAATGACGCATCAGTTACATTGAAATGAAGCAGAATGGAAAAAATAAAAAAAAAAACAAGTTGGAGACCTACTGTTCTTTAGATCCACGTTCGCTTCTACTGGACGCTATGCTGGACACTGGCTTGGGGACAACAGCGCAACGTGGGAAGATCTTCAGTCGGCTGTTATCGGAGCTCAAGAATTTAATTTATTCGGGATACCGTGAGTGAACCACGATTTTAAAACTTTGCCCGACAGTGTGTTTATGAACATTATTTAGAAAAATGATTCATTGATTGAGTGATCGATTGATTGATTTAGTTACATTGGCTCGGATATTTGTGGATTTAACCGCGAAACAAACGAAGAGTTGTGTCTGAGATGGCATCAAATGGGTGCTTTTCATACGTTCATGAGGTCAGTTCCTTCCAGTACAATTCTTGGCATCACTCAGTTACTATATCTCCTATATAAGGGTCAGTCTTCCATGTAGGGCTAGCGCCAGATTTTCAGACTAGTTGTGATGATCCTTTTGCTCACCTCCAGTGTTCAATGAAAATTTAAAGCAGGAGCACTCTTTGTAAGTTACTCCAGAATTAGACGTATTTTGTTACCAACAATGGTTTTCAGAAGTATAAGCATTGTTGAAAGATTGTGCATTTTTTCTTATTAAAGATTCAATAAGTTCATTACCAAGTTTTTAGAATATATTGCATTTATATTCCTTTACTTTGCTACAGTATCGGAGCTTTCCTTTCCTTCTTATCTAAGAATTAACATAGAATGCTAAGATGAAATGACATCAACATCATCATTCTCATGGAAATAATCCTACGTCAGATCACGTAAACTACTACTAAAATGAAAATCTGCATGCACGTGTATCTTTCTGACGAAAACATCTGACAAGAATCACGAGGGTAACGTACAGAGGAGCGAACATATGGAGAGGAGTGAACATATGGAGAGTTCCTTTGACTGAAACGCCACTCAAGCAACCTCTCACTTCATTTTGACGTATTCTGGCGCCGCAAGTCCACCACGACATCGTAGGACCCGTTTCATTGTCTCTTGATGCCAACACGCTCAACTGATGTACTCTAGTTTTAGCGCTGACGTATTCACCAGGGGCCGCGGGACACACCACACTGCTTTCCTGCGCCAACATTCCTACTGGCGTTTTCCGACTCGTTCCATCCCATCTTTCTGTTTTCTGGCTCTTCCACATTAATTCCATGTCGTGGGACCCATCTCACTGGTATTTGGCACCAACACATGTAACTTACGCCATAGGACCCGTCCGACCTCACTACAGTTTAGCGAAAACATGTGGTGATATTTAGATGTTCAACTTAAACACGACGTAAAAAATTAGAGGATCGGAGTTTGTTGTGCATTTAGTTTGCGCAGTTCTTTCCACAACAACATGAACACAGGGAGCGGAGCGCTGGAAACTTTGTGATTTTCTCCGAGAAAATACACACTTTCGGGAAGAGAGAGAGGAGAGATAGTAAACATATTCAACATTCAACAAATTACTAAACAAATGGAACTTTGTGTACAAATGCTGAAAAGGATGAATACATTGATGAAGAAGGAACGCAAAGATCCAATCTAATGCCGAGATCAAACGTATAATAAACATCTCTTAGCTTTTGGATCGTGTCTAAGTTAAGCTCTTGAAGCTGAACACATGCTTTCTACACAACCAAACAAAAATGTAGTTGTTATTTCTAAATACGATACATCAGTAAAACTGACGGGGAAAAGTCGTCATGAAAGGTAGTCCCAAGAAAAGAACGATAACTCACAATTTCTCCGCGTTTTGGATCCTACAAGAAAAGAGTGCTCGTTAGGAAAGGGAAAAAGAACACTTTAGAAGGGCTTCACAAGAAAATATTTTGAAAGAGAATGCAAGAATTCCATGACTTTTTAGTGCTCTGAACAAAATCTTCCAACAGCATAGTCGAAGGACTAGTCACCTTCACAGCTTTGTGGAATCGGTGTTGTACATAGTCCCAAGGATATATATATATATATATATATATATATATATCAGTCCCAAGGATATATATATCCTTAGGATATGTATATTTACGTAAATATATACTCGAACTAAGCGCGTTATTAAATAGCCGGATTCACCGTTCCCAGGTAAGAGCAGACTCAGGTGTGGTGGATGGAAAAATATGTAAAAGTAGTCAATCGTTAAGGTTTCTTTCCATAGGTCTAAGTTCTTCCTTTTAATTATTGTCCTGCCTACTCAAGTTCTGACCTTATTGAATGGCTTAGTGCAGTTCATCGAATGTTCCTTTCGTAGCCAGGATGAAGGATTTCTCTTTTTGCCTTTTGCCTTTTGCCTTTTGTTCCTTAAGCTGTATTTCATAATCCATTTGTGGCTTCTAACGCAAATATTTAGGAATCACAACGCAATCAACCAAGCACCCCAAGATCCAGCTCAGTGGTCGTCCGTTGCTGCTGCCGCCAAGAAAGCCAATCTCTTCCGTTATAAGTACTTGCCGTACGTTTTCAGGTGAGTCATAATTATTCAATTGACATTCTGAGCACCTTCTCCGGAGAAACGGAGAGAAGACTTCCCTTCCTAAACTCAGAAAATGGGACTCACCAAATTAATTAGCCGTTTTCAGTGGAAGGTAAAAGCAATCCCTGTATTACATTACATTGAATCATTATACTTAATGCTAGCCGTAAATATTCTTCTCCGTCAAAGAAAAGATAGCGGAAAATCTTGAAAACTCTGTTAGGGTAACATCAAATACACGAAATGTGTTGATGAGATGTTGGAGAAGTTAAAAATGGCCGAATACAAATTTTGATAGTTTCCAGCCTGCATAAGCTTCCAAACTAGAATCTCATCCTTTCAATTAGAATAGGATGCATTGGTGCTGCTTCTCATCCGCTTTCCTTCACCGTCTCTCCTTAGTCACTGGCAAAAGAGAGTACTGAGATAGTTTTCATGGACACTCTTTCATCGTTGGTCTGCATTACTCAGGTCTCCTGATTCTGTATCTCCGCTCCGAGCTAGAGGAATGCATTTTCTTCCATTTTTCGCTATCAGAAACTTTTCCCACGAAGATAATCGGTGATTTTAATGATGATGTGGACTGAGAGCAATTGGCTGCATTCCATACATTCGCTGCTACTATAACTTCACTTTCGAAGTTACATGAATACAGGAGATAATTGATCAGAGATAATTGATCATCAGAGATAATTGAACTTGGGAATCATTAATATTAATCGGCTAAAGGCAGCCGGTGCCTGCTGTAGCGATCGTTCATTGTAGGGTCTCGAAGGCAGCGCATTAATGGTAAGGAAACGCAATTTGTTAAAAGAACACAATTTCTGTTGTAGCGGGCGTGAAACGTCTTTCTCTGATCGTCGTAAAGACGGCATGCCAGACGACATTTCTTCCTACGAAATTAGTTGCAGCGCGCCACCCTTGAGCACGTGCTGCGTCCACGAGCGAGCGGTCAAGTATTAATGAAGTCTCCTCATTAATACTTGACCGCTGACCGCTACAGAAGCCTTTTCAAGCTAATAAATAGACTGCTGAAGGGATCGGAGCGGGTCCAAGGGTGTACGTTCTTAACTCTAAACCTTAGTAACTAAAACGGTTACTACGCTGTTTTTTAGGACCACTAAGGTGAATTGAGCGGGGCCACACTCTTTTCTGTAATCTACAACTCGAATTCTACGTTTTTAATCAGGTTTCCGTACTACGTGGATCTTGTGATACTGCATTTAACGATCTCTAAGATTCGCTGCTTAACGGCTCCAGGAATCTGAGGTGATTAGTATCGACAACAAGGGCAGCATCAATCAGGATACTGCAGCGACCCTTGGGAAAAGACAAATTTATGGAGAGGGGGAATGATTCCTGTCCACATATTCTTCCATAAAAAATTGCCTGGTAGTAAAAACGGCAGGTTCCGGTTTTCAAGACTACGGCTTTTTTTCAGGCGACTTTTTAGCGCATTGGAAACGTACTATTTTCAATACAAGGAGTCAATCGACTGAAATTTGTGGTTATGGTTCGAAAAAGCCAAAATAGATAGTGCCGCAGTAAACTTACGTGCTTCAAGTTTTTTACCGGCAATTACGGAAATGAAAGTGTACGTTTGAATTCTGAGATTTTTATATTCTCCCATCGAATGTATAATTTCTCTGAACAAACCAATTGTGGATAAGAACAATCGAGGTCTTTTCTCAAACTTGAAAATGTGCACCACCACAAAAAGTGTTGGCAAAATGTTTTTAGCCATTAGTATCGAGAATTAATTGGTTAATTAGTATCTTGACAATTCAAAGCCATCGTCTTACATTTCCACAACGAACGATCTAAGACACTGTAGCGGCTCTCTTGTTAAGAGGCATAAATTTATATAGAGGTTTCAAACACCTGTTAACTGTACACATATCATATCTTTTATTTAAAGGAAATTCCTTGGAGCTCTGTTAGAAATCAGCAGTGTCCTGCTTTTCATTACTTCCACTTTTTTTCAATCGATTTTTCAGCGCATTGGAAACGATGACTGCCTAAAATCTAACAATGAGTGAATTCTTGGTAGTGTTCACCATTCGGAAAACTTAAATATTGTGGCAATTGGTTCGAAAAAGCTCAAAATAGATAGTGAAGCAGTAAACTTAGTATTTCAAGTTATTTACCGGCAGTGACGGAAATCGAAAGTGTGTTTTGAATTCTGAAATTTTTTATTCTATCGAAGGTGTATAATTTCTCGTGAACAAACCAATTGTTGGATTGAAGAACATTTCGAAGTCTTTTCTCAAACTTGAAAATGTTCACGGAAACAAAAAGTGTTGGCAAAATGTTAATCGCCATTAGATAGAGAACTTCTAATTTTATAAGAGTGTCATGTGTTGACTTTTCAATTCTATCGGTCTTGATATTTCGGCTCATTGTGGAGGATTGTCAAACAGACAAAATGAAGCAAGCTCCACCATCTGCTGTTTGTACTTAATCGAGATTTTAAAACCAGAGTGTATCCACAACCCTCACGTCATTTCTACCTCCACTTCTAACTCCGAAGTGGAGCTATTAGTTCGTATATTATCCTACGAGTCCGAGATCACAGCACGCAGAACACTAGAAGCCTTTTGGATAACCGCCAAAAGTCCAAAAATGAACAAGAAGGATGAGTGTATTGCTATCACAAACGAGTTATCCCTATATCAAGACCTATGCTGGTTTTGATCTACGGGCGGGCCGTTAGGTCCCTATATAAAAACCCTTGTGACTCGTAGTTGTGGTACGTAGTGGTCTGCTGAGTTAACAAGTCTAGCTAATGAGGTAAGTACTAGCCAATGGGTTGCTGTTTGAGTTTGCCTACCGTTTGGATGCTTTTGGTAGAGTGATGAGGCGCTTGAGGGGATAAATCACTAATGGCTTTGAACTTTCCAGGCTCTGACGAAGGCGATAACGCCGAAACGTTAGCCGTTGTTAAATAAACGCGATCAATACCAATCTTGGCTACAGCTCAAGGAAATCAATTTAAAACTTTTCAGGTCATTTCAATTACCTGAAAAAAAACGAAAACGAAGATCAAGAAAGTCAAAAAGTCAAAAAACAAGATCCGCGTAATGCCATACAAAATCCCGCAAATTTTTCTAGTGAATTTTTAGGCTCGCAAAAAAATAACGGCCACAATCCATTCCGTAACCCGGTGTTTGCTGTTACGAAGACAAACTTTCTGGATGGAACTTGAATCTTTTTTCAGTCTGCTCTTTGTCGCCTCGTTGAATGGAGGAACTGTGATTCGTCCAGTATTCTACGAGTATCCGCAAGATTCAAGGACGCACGATCTGGGCTACCAGTTTCTATGGGGCAGCTCAATGATGATCGCGCCGGTTGTGCATCAGGTTATCTGAAAGAAAAAAGTAATCCTAGCTGAAGGAACAAAGAAACAAGGATGAACATCATTTAGGGAGAAACAAAAGTACAAGCATACCTACCAGAGGATGATTGGTATTCAATGTATGATCACGAATACGGTCACATAGTTAGGCATGGTCATCAGACGTTCCCAGCTCCCTGGACATCTCTTATTCCTGTTTTTGTTAGAGGTAAGTAATTCTAATGAAAACGTACATAGAAACATCCGAAGCATGAACTCAGGCGGTTCCATCTTACCTCGTCAGAAACCGAACGTGACTACGGAGTATACACGAAAGAACGCTTTCGAGCTACTGATTGCTCCCGGAAATAATTTCAGTGAGTTCTGGAATTATTTGTTATAAAAATGAAAGCTGTATAGGAATTCAGACATACTTGCGATTATCCTATGAATCTTAACTTGTCGCAATTTATTTGCATGATTTTTGGCAACCTAAGAAAAAAACTTAAACAATAATCCTTTTCTCTGCAAGTTTTAATAAAACTCCAAGATGAAGAAGAGACCCATAAGGCAGAGACAATTGGAGCGGCGCCTTTTCGGTTGTTTTTATTCGCAAAAAGTCGGGAGCTGAGCAGTTATAAATAACTCAATGCCATGAAGAGGCATGAGAGAATACAGAAAACATTCAAGATAGGCATGAAATCTGCAATTTTGGCGTTACAGAATTATGAAGGTGCATGTTTGATATTGTTTCCAGAGAGGGCCTGGTGCTGGTACAAAAGGCGCGCTTGGGTTGCTAAGTTGTTTTTAAGACAGTGTTCTGTCACGCTATCAGATAACGCCTAATATCTTCTCAAATATTGACCTGAAAAGTAGTCAGAATGCTGCTTTTTTATTTTCAACAGAGGAGAAATTTGAGTGCAGGTGCAAATTATTCTCGGAAATTATGATTCTTTGTCAACATTTCGGAATCAGCTTCAGAATCAACGGCCAGTTCTCATGTGAAAACAGAGCGTCCTAAATTCCTCTCAAAAACGGTTAATTGTGCTGCTTTTTAGGAATGTTAGCCTTATCCATCATAAAGCTTTTTTAGAGTTCATTATGTCGTGTGTATCAGAACTCAGGAAATTTTTCAGCTAAAGCACTATGTGCATTTAAAGAGAGTGAAAGAAAGGAATTTCAAAATAGTAAGTAGTAGTACTTGTTCTGTATTTTTTGTGGATCATTCCCCAATAATAATGTGAAGCTAGGAGCTTGTAGACGACAGAAAATGCTCCAGAAATGCTCTAACTATTTCTTGTCTAACAAATTTGAAGGGCCTCAGGACTCTGCAGATGGTTTACTTTATTGGGATGACGGAGACAGCATTGTTGAGTCTTTCTCGACTCACAATTATTACCACTGGGAATTCAAATATACCTCTACGGAGAAAAGTGCATCTCTACTAATAAACACGAGAAGAAAAGCTGTAAGTTAATTCTTGTATATGTTCTCATTCTTCTATTCTTTAGTGTTCATTTTCATTTAAATCTTCGAAAAATTGCCATTTTGTTTTCTTAGATCATTTCTAGGAGCTCCAGGTTTTGCTTTTTGAAAACCCTCGAAAAATCATTAGAAAATGCTGAAATTGAGATGGTTTCATGATCACGTGTTAGCGTGAACATCATTTTCAAGTACTAATGTCAGTTGGCTGAAAATTGTTTGTGTACTCCGGCTTCCAGGAACTGAGAATTCCTTACCTTGATACACTGGAAATATTCAACTACAGACATAACCCCGATTTCGATAGTTTCTCGCTGAACGGCGAAAAGGTAAGTAGTTTTTAAGCACTGTAAACTAGATAATTTGATTTACGAACTTTGTTGGCAAACAAACGCGTAATTGGTCATTAAGGTAAAAATTGACACGGAATCTTCAAACTACAATATAGATTCGAAAATATTGTACATTTCTACAAAAAATCTCATCGACATGGCCACAGGAAAGCCGGTTGAGCTAACATGGAAGCATTCGGTAGGCCAATGAAAAGATTATGGGTATTCCTTCACACACATTTTATCTCCATTATTAGATACCAGTCTGAAGTGCGGCTAAAGCCGGACTTCAGACATTCTGTGGTGTTCGCTCTGCTCGTCGTCACTGATTAATGGAAATAAATTAATAATAGTGACATTTTCTGTGAAATTAGAGTTGTGTTTTTCTAACAACGTTTTCTTCTTTTTCTTAAAGGAAATTTAGGCTAAAGATTTCATAGTATTCTTTGTAAACGCCTCAGTTCTACGTCTGGAGAACATTCAAACTTCACCTTTAAACACTCCTTCGATACCAATGTAATATAGACACGACTGGAATCATTACTCAAAGTATAGGTTTTACTCTTGTTTCCCCCAACAGTTATCAGAGAATGATGCTTCACATAAAATGAAGTGAATGACATCATCGTACTGATAAGGATAGCGTTCCACATCAGATCATGTAAGCAGTTGGCTGCTATATAAGCAGCAGTTAGCATTCGTGTTTCCACTTTCCGAATAACGGAGAAGTCGTAGATGTGGAAAGGAACGCGGAAAGTGGATACGACTATGAAACGTTTGGAACGTCCCATTTACCTTTTGCGACATGCACACGTCACTGCGCGATGCTTCTACACAACAACATAGGAATTCGACGCCGTGGGACTTGTTGCATCCCTTTTTATAGATATCTGGCGCCAACATACCAATCTGACGCCGGTGGACCCGTCGCACCCCACTTCTCGAATTTCGTGACTGACACACACGCGTCACAGAATAAGCTCGTTATTATATCCGGCTAACGCCGGACTTCAGACTTCTTTAGTGTTCGCTTCACTCGCCTTCACCGATCAATAACAAATAACAGTAGTGACTTTTTTTCGCAAAACTATAATTGCTTTTTTCTTCTATCATTGCTTTCTTCAAATTTTTTCCTCACAAATTTAGACGTGCATTTTTTTGAGAGAGATTTCATGATTTTCTTCCCAAACGCGTCAGTACTATATTTGGAGAGCAATCAAATTTAATTTTACATCTGTGTTTCTCTGAGACCTCCACAATTTGGAAACATTATTCGAAATATGAGTTTCCTCCGCTTATTATATAGCATAATAATCCAGTCAAGTCCAGTTACTTAATTACACCGTTAAACCACACTTTTATGAAATTCTGCACAAGAGAGCTGTCTAAGGGCAACATCGCCCTCAATAAAAGTTAAATATGTCACATTAACTGCAATTACTTCTTAGTCTTAAAGAAGGGACATAAAATTGGAACAACACTTTGCTTATGATCACTTTTGCTACTGTCACTATTCTCGGGACTTGCGAAAAGAGGATAGATCCTTTCTGAAATTCGATTTACGGAGTACATTCGGTAAAAATCACGACATAACATATAGAATTCAGTTTTTGCAACACACTGTAACACAGTGTAATTCATCGCTGAGTTATTTATTTGAGATCCAATGGAAGAATTAGTTTGAAGTCGTCATTAGATGGGCAGAAGAAGGGGAATATTATTGAATTATTATTATTGAAGATGGAAGCATTCAGAAGAAAAATGGCAGTTGAAAGATGTTCAAAGATACTTAGATACTTAGATGATCTGTCTTCACTGGACGTGCGGGCCCCAGCATCTCTTCCACTCGCTTCGTTCCCTAGCCATTGTCATCCAAGACGTTGAAGAGGTGCTTGAGCCCTATCTTACTGAGTCCCAGCTGGTCTATCCGTGTAGCGAACACATTACCCCATTTTGTCGAAGGCGTTTAGCATCTCTTGGGATCCACTCTAGCGTTCGCTTAGCCCATCTATCATCGATTCTTCCCATAATGAGACCGGCCTATCTATGCTTTGATTTCGATATATATACCGCTGGCTCGCGAAGATGGGACATTGCTATTAAGTCGGAGCTGCGAAGGCTGACTGGGTGTTGTGTGGTTGGTGGTGGTTAAATTTCAGAAGACATCTCTCAAGAACTCTGTGGGTAGTGAGCAGTTTCTCAGACATGGTAGCGGAGTCTGCCCATTTCTCCGCTGTGTAACACAGGAAGGGCTGTCGAGTCAAATAGATGGGTACGGAGATCTTGGTCCGTAGCTTTCCTGACGGGTGCGAATGCTGCCTACGCTGCGCTCATCCTTCTATTCACTTCTTCCTTGAAGTCGTTTTCCGTATTCACAGAACGACCGAAGTATATGTATGACGAAGTTTCTACAATTTGGGAGCCTTAAAGTTGCACAACTTTGTTCCTTTAGCATCGTTCCTGCTTCATTTTTACCTCTCGAAAAGAGAACGATGTCGTCAGCAAAACGAAGGTTGGAGAGGAATCTTTCATCAATATGTATGCTCCCTTCTTCCCAAGAAAGTGATTCCATTATCAACTGCAGTGCAGCCGTGAATAGCTTCGGCGAGATAGTATCGCCTTGTCGTACCTCCTTTCCAATGAGTATGACGGTATGGCAACTGTCCTCACATACGACGCGTCTACACCTTCACTAGCGCTGACAGTATTGCATTTGTTTCTACGCTGTCGAAGACGGTCCAAGCGGCTGAATCCAGCCAGGACTCCGTCAGGTCCTAGATAAGCGCGTGAGAACGATCTTAGTGACTACTTTGTAAACTAGGCTCGGCAAGCATATTGGACGGTAGTTCCGAAGATTCTCTCGGTCATCTTTCTTATGGATAAGAACGGTTAGCGAAGTTTTCCATCGGTCTGAGATCCTTTCCTTCTGAAAATAGAATGTGCGCAGCTAAGATTACACAAAAGGCCAAAAGTATGTTGATGTAAAATTAGCACCGTGGGCTGTGCCAGGTTTCATGCCCTTGATAGCGACTCGTACTTCTGAAGAGAGAATCCGTTGTTGAGCTTCACCAGTGGGGATGGTCGGGATTGACACAGGAGTTGATGAACGAAAAAGGTCCGAGTAGAACCTCTCTGTGATGATTTCCATCTACGACAAGAAGAGGTGGGGGTCCCGTCTTCGCTCAGCAGAATAGCTAGTGGAATGTTATATTCGTGAAGATCACTGCGGCATTTATTTAGATTCCTTCTTCTTTGTGCTGCTTCCAGAATCTTCTTGTGCCTGTATTTCAAAAGATCCTTCCGCAACGCTCTTCTGCAGCTAGTGTTTCCTACTAACCGCTCAATGCGCGATCCATTCGGACCAAGCCTCAAAGTACTTTTTTTTTCAACATTTCCTCAGAGGTCTTCAAAATTGGATCCAAGTTTGTCTAGCGCGGCTCCGAGGCACGTTCAGCACAGCCTCATAATCTTTTGAGCAGCATCTCGATGTCCCAGTCACCTTGAGACAAGTTGTACGCAATAGTCATAGACGGGTTCAGCTCTCCTTTGTTGCCGATAATAGATGTTCTTTACCATCGTGTTGCTAAGTCGTATTTTCGAAGGAGACGGTGATCAGAACCACTACAAAAGGATGGTACTACCCAGACGTTAAGTTGACACCACCTCCGTTTGGTGAGTATGTTGTCGATCTCCGTAAGAATCGAGCCATTGCGCGATTTTCATGTTTAACGATCTTTTTTCATGAAAAGCAAATTCCCATGATGGGGGCGAGCATCGGACAACAGTCCAACAGTGGCACATTTTGTCATTTTCATTCCGCTCCCATTGTCCAAATCTTCCATTCCTTCCTCTTCTGTAGCCTTTCCTAGTTTTGCGTTGAAGTCAGACTCCATGGCGAGTCGTACGTGTGTCGCCTTGGTCCGGAATCAAAGACTTCCTGAGCAACCTGAGATATGACCGCCTCTCACCAGTCGCCACGCCGTCCAACGTCTGAGACGGCAGAGCCCTGTGTGCAAGGTAATGAGGCAGTAAATATGCTGCAGTGGCAAAAAGACTTTTCCCCAAACTAGCCCTTCCACAGCAAGCTTAGCTCACCACAGGGCATCACCCAACCTTTATGTGTCAGAGAGGCGCCTTGCGACATTTTCCAAGACGGTGATGAATCTTAGCAATGGTTTACTCCTAGCTAGATTTTCGATTTTCGATCCAATTTATCGACCCCGGAGAGATGAAAGGCTTGGCGAGCACAAGGACGGAATGGAACTTGCGATCGGTCGTGTAGACAGCGGAACCTCTTACCGACTGCGCTATATCCGCCCTCTGTTGAATTAATTTGCAATAAAAGTAAGCCTAATAGTAATGTTAGCCGAATCGTGCAGTTTGCCGGCACAGAAATAATTATAAGAAGGAAGTTGTGTGGTTGATAGTCGAATTTAAGCAACAGCCAAGATTGTTAACAAAATTTATTACGGCTAACGGTTCGGCGTTGTCGCCGTCGTCAGAGCCTCAGTAGCCGCGTTGCCGTGATGTTAGCGAAGCGACTGCACCACGCGGATATCCGCTAACATCACGGCAACGCGGCTACTGAGGCCCTGACGAAGGCGACAACGCCGAAACGTTAGCCGTAATAAATTTTGTTAACAATCTTGGCTGTTGCTTAAATTCGTCTATCAACAAGTTGCAACCTCTATGTCAAGATTCAAGGAAAGTCGAACTTTCGAACTTGTGTGGGATTATCCGAGAAAGTAGAGACGTAAGAGTCTCTAGTCAAATGTCACGTCACGATAAATACTTTCTGAGCGGCTCAAAAACGTAAAGAGGTTCTTTTGGGCAGCAGCAAACGTGTGTATACCATAACTCATCTCCTAGACTGGAAGAACAAAAAAAAAGCATCACGGTTTTGAAAAAACGAATGTTCAGGTTCAGCGAATCATATTTTAGGTCAATGGAATTCCACTAACCCTAAACATTAAAAAAGCTGGTAAAGTTACTGAGAAAAGCCCAAGGGTTTCGATGCGCAACTAACTGAGCCTTGATCAGCATAGTTTCAAA
Organism: Necator americanus; assembly: GCF_031761385.1. Taxonomy (NCBI): domain Eukaryota; kingdom Metazoa; phylum Nematoda; class Chromadorea; order Rhabditida; family Ancylostomatidae; genus Necator; species Necator americanus. The sequence goes on along the minus strand of NC_087372.1, from coordinate 13,646,580 downwards.
AGCGTTTTTTTCCACAGTGTTTAGCACAATATAAGATTCTTCGATAAATCACTTTTTTTCAGGTCTGTTCTGGTTCCGTAGAACGTGGCTTTGTATCTTTGCTTTTATTGAGCTGTGTTACTTTCGCTGCCTGGATTCTTTAAACATTAAACATGTGCGTGGATGGAATGCCGATGTAGAAGAAAATTGGAAATTCACAAATTCATTAATTTATATTGCACTCGTCCGGATAAACATCTTCGATTTCATTTGGCCTACGTCTCGTCTGGAATTTTTGGAACACTTTAAATAAAGGATAACGTGCACGGGGTAAATCCCTATGGGGATGCGCCTACATGTTCAACTTCAACTCAGACTTCACTTGAGGTTTATGAACGCGCGTGCAGCCTTAGAATGACTTGCGGGAGTAGCCGATGTGCCAAGTCTGTGTTTTTATCATCCGCCAACTAAAAATTTAACAACAAAACTAATTTGTTTAACAATACTACTACCAAAAACGTTCGAACAATTGCCTTTACTGTAAATTTATGTTATCAATAATATTGATTTTATTAATAGTGTGTCTTTTTATACAACAAAATCTAACAACCTAACAAAAAAGAACAGGTTTCGATAGAAGCAATCGAAAAGCTGTTAGTACTGCAAATTTTCCTTGAACAGTTCACTCATCATATGCGTTCACATAAGCACCCCTGGAAAAATTCATCAAATCGGGAATGGAGAATTCTCTTGTGTTCAAGTATGTAGTTCCACGTTTTCACTTCTAAAAGTATCACACCTGTTGCAGACAAAATTTTCTTTGATTGGAGGACCAAAAAAATTGCCAAAAAATTTCAACAGGATTATATTCTTCACTACATCAATTACTGTTTTATTCAATAGTGCAGAGTTGCAGAGATCGCTAGAAATTCCAACATTTGACACGATAAAGGTCAACTATAACTATAACCCCGATTTCAATGCTTTAAGTCTGCTTTATTAGCAATATTTAGTCAGATGTGTTGCTTGAATAACAAGAAAGAAAAGCAAAAGGGATCTCTAACGGGCAATGTAAGATTCGCGGGGGTCCGCAAGCGAGCGAACAAAAATTAATAAGGTTCTCTTAGCAGTCTATTCGGGTAAAACTAATGAATATGCTTGCTGAGGAAACCAGCGCGCACACAAGCGTAACGCGTTTCAGCGTGGAAAGAACGGTCAGTGAGGCCGTTTTCTGTTTTTCAGGATGATTCCGTTGAACTTACTAACACTCATGCCCGTAATCTACGTCCCGAACTCTATCTTTTCCTGAGGATATCCCGATATTTCCAATCGCGCACGTAATACGGCACGTAATACGGCTGCGCTTTGATGAATCACAAGCTCGTGTATACATAATTATTCGAAGCACAAAAAAAAGATCTTTTGGGAAGACATTCATACAAACTGCACCAAAGTTGATGGCAAAGTGTATAAAAAGAGCACGAAAAAAATCAGTCTGAAATACCTGTCAGAAAACAGTTCATATAAAATGTTTGTGAATATCATGGAAGAGGTGGAATAGCAACAAAGGCAGTATTTCAAGGACTATTTGTATCAGAGGGCAAGTGTAGCGGTAAAAAGACGGTAGAAGGTTTTGCAGCGACTGGACAATCGACTAATGATATGGAACCGCCGTAGTAGCAACCAAGCCTTTCGTCCCCCTAAAGTCAATAAATTGGTATCCAGATCCACTTGCGAAAATAAAAATAGCCCACGGAAATCATTGTACGGGCGGCTAAACACGCGATCATGAAAACTAAATTATTTTGAATTGAAGTAACCCCGTTGACGCATACCAAGCGGAGTGACAAATACCGCCAGACACTTTATCCCTCGCCATTTATCTGTTTCACATGTAGAAGTTCTACGTACCAGTAGATGGAGGTACAGGAAATCTGTCTAGCATCTCATGCATTAGCACTACCGTCGTAGGTGTGTTCTTGTTTTGACTCAAGTCTTATTTGAAACAAAAAGCTCAGGTTACGCCAAACAAGAAGAAAGCCGCTACCCTTTTACGACAGCCCTTTCCAGTTTGAATCTGAAAACATCCTCAGGAAAACTTGGACAACACGATCACACGATACAAGATCGAAGACGGTTTTCTATGACTACTTTGAAAGGCCGGGCAGGAGTTGATGCTTTCCACGTGTCACCCGCCGCTACACCATAATCCCATCTGAGTAAGGTTTTTCGTTATCGCTCACTATCGGCCAAAATTAGCCTAGACGGCTTTCTCTTCATCCAGTCAAGCACCTCCATTACGTCAACGGTGCTGCATAAATTTCCCACAGCTTGGCTCCGTTCGGAGGTCATGGAGGCCGACTAGGCACAGGCACTTTGTCAATAAATGGATGACAGAATTGGCTTTAACACATCTTCGCTGAACATCTCTGTTCTGTAATTGTACTCTCGTTTACAGCATACAGCCCAAATAACAACTCATCTACAGTTTAAATAGAATAATCGTCCACCCTGAATCCCCTCGGGGCGTCGAGGAAAGGATCCACATCTGCTTTCATTTGCCAGGACGAAGTGGCGGCCCACGAGCTTCACTTAAAGGCATCACTCCACTTTTCTGGGATGGTACGGATTTCAGGTGGAGTGTTATACGGGATGGGAGACCATGGAGATGTAGGTGATTCCGTCCATTTCTTCCTAATTGCCGCAAAAAACGGCCCGGAAGATACGGCTTCAGGCGTTTTGGCGCACTATTTTCTACAAGGAGTTCGAATGGAGCGCGCCAGCCTTGTGCGGCACCGTTGTCCTTCGTTCTCATAAGGTCATCAGCGACAAATTTTGACAGAAAGGGTCACGCTACAGTCTCTTGTCTTACTCCAGTTATCAAATCAAACGTTCTTGTTCATCCCGCTGGCGTTCGAACTGTAGCAGTTGCTCGTTCACATGGTTACCCTCCTCAAAAGAAACCCTCGGTCAGTAGTCGAAAAGACGGCTTGTCTTTCGCGGATGGTTTCTCCGCGAGGTTTGATTAATCGATCCAGGATGACCCGCTATAAAATCTTGTACATTATACGCAGAAAAGATATTCGTTTGCAATTATTGGGTTCCGCGATAGATAGCACCTTGTGCAGAGGATTTGTAAAAGCATGTAACCACGACTGTATCCTTTCCTCAACGAATATTGAAGGTTGATTTTCCCCAGTTCAAGAACCCCAGTAGGAGAAAGGGACTTGGAGTAATTTTCTTTCTTTTTTTTCATTTTCATGCGGTAGATTTTCCACTCTCCATATTTCGGACACAAACCACAACCTCCGAAACCGACTATCGTTGGACGTGTACAAATTCAGAGGGAGGCGATCCTTCCCGGTCCAAGAAGGTGTTGAAATATTACCTTCAGGTAGGGTTGCCTCCCCTACAGCGTTTCTTAATTCTTAATTCAGCCGCTACAGTGCCTTAGCTTTGTAGAGGCGGTTTTCGGGTTCTTGTCTTCCCAAGCCTTTTCGAACTTTATCGCTCCTGACGTCCATTTTTTGAGCGTTTCCAAGCTCTTCTCCTGGAAGAAGTCTGAAGTGGTGCAGACGACACATACACAACTGAACGTGGATCTTGCCTCTGCAGATACAAAGGCAAACTTCTTCTTCAGTGTTGAGGCTGGAAACGTTTTCTTCGCAGCATTCTGGACACATTTAGTGAAAGACTCACCGTCATTCACTCTCTTGTTGGTCTACAATTCAATATTGGTCAGTTGGCGAAACTTCTTTTTGCATTCATCGTCTTTCAGACTTGCCAAATCAGGCATAGGTTGATGTTGAACTAACAAGCCAACTGTTTAGGGAATATTTGTGTTTACTCTTGCAGACTTTTGACTAAATTACTACTATCAGATGCAATTTGATTGCGATATGATGATGATAGTATGATATGTAGAGTAGGCCCACAAGACTATGAAGCTTTACTTTTTTACAGATCTTCTCCAATGCTGGTCAGGGATTTGGCCATTAAATTGCGGTATGAGCAAATACTTCGAACGACAACTCTATAGCTGATTTCAAACTTATATAACTGTTTCAGTGATCTACTATCTCCGCTTCTTCTAACCTTGTTCTCCGTTCGTGAAACAACTGTTCGTTTTGATTGCCACCCAGAACCAGGAGCAACACGAGAAGCGTGCGAAGCTAGAGGATGTCTGTGGGGTTCACCTCATGCAAATGTGAGTTCGTCCGGAAATGCGTCCATAGAAGTCAGCTCTTGCTTGTGTTAGGCTACCACACGTGTCAGTATGCTATGGAACAGTAATATGAACAAAATATACACATTTGATTTGTAGTTTCAGCGCAAGAGTAGTAACTGCAGGTAGAATTTCGAGGAGTTATGATTATTCATATCTTCCATCAGGCCATTGACCAGAATTCGATTCGAGTGCCATAAAAATGAACAAATTAGAGAATTTCATGCGTGATTTCGCAGCTTTGAATTTGCGACGTAGTTCTCACTGTGGTAAAGATGACAAAAACAGAACGACTTGCTTTGACAGAACCTCTGATCACCTCTCCACAGACGAAGCGCTTTAATGTGTGAACTGCTACTGTTTCATTCTGGTGCTGCTTCATCTGCACCCAACATCCAAACTACCCGAAAGTTTTAGTTAAAGCTTGTGCTCTACCTATCATATACTCTATCATATACTCATGTCAAAGAGTCCGCCAAGAAGCATTACAACGTCTTAGTGATTCTGTTGCATAGAAAAGTGAGAATAAGGCAGGTTTTAAGAGTTTAAAAAGTGAACACTACTCAGATCCATCAACAAAACGACTGCAGAAGCCTATCAAAATGATACGCACACATTCACAGTGCGATAACATTTATTGAGCTAGACTAGTACCTTCACTTGCTAGTCTATTGGCAAGCTGCTTAAGATCAGCATTTGTGTAAAATCTTCTAGTTTTGTGAGAGTGCGTAAATTATTTTATGTAAATGTTCTCCTATTCGTCTTGTGGATCAATTGTTTTGATTGCTCTTGGGTTTTCAAATACTCGTATTTGTGGGAGGATTTGCGTGTTTCCATGATAATACTGAGGTGGCGCAGGTGTGGGGCGGTCGGTTAGAGGTCCGCTGTAGCCGCACTTTTGATTGTTCGAAACTGCGGTAGTGCCAGCCAAGCTTTTCATCTCTTCGGCATCAATAAATTGGTACCAGATTTATCTGGTCGTCGGGGAGATAAAAACACTGATTTGATTATTGGCTGCCCTCAAAATTCATTGTTCCAAAAACCTAAACGATTACGGATTGCAGTAAGAACGCGTTGGCGCATTCCCAGTGGATTGATACGCTAGTAGCTTCATCCTTTTCATCCTTTTAATAGTGAGGTATGTCTGGACCTTCAGGTAGTCCAGGAAAGACTTCAACCAGGGATTTTTTCCCGAACGCTTTCATAGAAATCATTTCACAAAACTTTTCCAGGAAATAGAAGAGAAAAGAAAGAGACGCGCGGCTTTCGCGAGCGAGTCACTGAGGTTCCCCTATGTAAATAAAACCAATTCATAGTCTGCTGAGGAAAACCCGCGCGAAATTGCTAATACTCGTAATCTACACACCTAACCACATCTTTTGTGGTGACATGTTGTCAATTTCATGGTATGCTAGCTTTGAAAGTTAGGAGTATAGATGACGACACGCTTAATTCCTTCTAATTGTCTTCAAAAACAGTGTGAGACAAGCTTTATCGATCGAGTTTCTCTGTGATGCGCTGCATCCGGACCATCCTCGGTCTAGAGAGATTTTCTTTTTACAGAAGAGACAAAAGTTGGCAAAGTTTACGTAGCGAAATCATAAAGCCATTCTTGGTTGATAAACTAAACCTCGTCGTTTCGTTAGGCAGCTTTTCGAAGGACTCTAAAGTTGACTCCGGAACTGATCCGTTCGTAAATCTCTTTACTTCTCTACAAAAAAGATAAGAGTTTTAAAACAACCAATATCGCCTGTTTCCGGAATCTTTCAATCAGATACATCAGCGTGGTAGCGAAGCGATAAAAAAAAACTTCAAAGAGAGAAGATCAGCAATACCTATAGAAATTGCAGATGCGGAAAAACTACCACTAGCTAAACCACTAAACCCCAGGAAGCTCAACGCTCTGTACTTGTGCACGCGCCACATCCAAGTGCAAGTGATCGGAAGGAAATGAGGTTTCCTCGGAAGCCTACCAAGTAAAAGAAAATTGGTAGGCTTCCGAGGAAACCTGGTAGGTAAGCTGTTAAGGGGAACGTACGTTCTAAAGTTTCTCGTAGGACTTAAGGCAGTTTTCACGCCGTTTTTACGACGATAAGGGAGAATGAAACCACCTCGGACCCATCAATCTACAACCTCATCTCTAGCATCTCCCGTTGATTCCAACATCACGCCAATTTTGTGGCATGCTGCCTATAAACAATGTCTCACAACGCAAATAATCTATGTCTATCTGATCAAATGTTCTAGATGAAACATATTGAAGCAAACTGAATTCCCACTTTGAATCTGGATAAAAAACCACCTTATTAACAATTGCAAGTGATATATAGTAGAGTCAAAACGACATGAAACAAGGTGCAGCTGCGTAAGCGGTTGCGCTCAAAGCTGCGCGGTGGAGAAAGCGGTTGGAATCGAGCTGGAACCAGAGCGAACTGCAACGAGGAATGGTTCTAGTAAGGATCCTCACTCGATCATATCTGCTACGCTCCACCACTTCGCGCGTGGCCGTTTACGAACTTCGTTTAAGAACAAAGATGATTCACGTATATTTGAACGGATTTCTACAGAACGTACGGCAAATAGGAAATTTAGGGAGCGCCATGGTGCTATATGCGAGAAGGAATTGGATACACTCTTGCAGAAACCAAAGGACCGGTAAGAAATAAAAAAGAACATGTGGTTGCATGTACAACACAACCACCAATCAAACTTTTCTTCCTTACAGTTAACCATACTAAACAAAAATGATGGCCCACAAAATCCATGGGGCGAGGATATCAGAAAAGTCCATTTCGAAACATCAAGGCTTGGAGATATACTGAATGTGAAAATATTTGTTCCTGGAAGGTACTACTCTGACATGTAGTCTTATTAGTTCTCCTCATGAAGGTCTATGAAAACGTGTGCAGGTGATGTCGTGCTTTAGATTTCGACACTGTTATTGTTTATCTGTTTATGTACTCGCGTTTATTAGCACTGAAAGAAAATGTCCACTATACCTCAACGCTTGAGCAGATCCCAGCCAAGAATTGTATTCAGACATCTTGTATGTGATGGAAGGCCTTCTGATTTGACTGTACTTGAATCTTCGCATATTCAATACGTAGCTTATAGTGGTTTTCTTCAGCTGTAGCCAAGAATGACGCCGATCTTTGTTAACAGCTAAAGTTTCAGCTTTATTGTCATCGCCAGCGAAAGATCGAAAATGACTTCAACAAATCCTTATCACTTACAAAACCACTAATTACGGTGTACTCAAAGATCAACATATTGGCTAGCGTAGTCACCTGATCTGATGAAAATGGCAACCTAGCAGGTCACTTCGGTCACCACAACTATACCTCTTGAACCACAAAGGCGTTCAAGAGCGCTACGCTAAGAAGATCAAAATCAGTGGAAGCTATGGTATAAGACTAGTTCGTTTGTGATCGCATTGCACCTTTTTGCTCACCCATAGACTTTAGTCATTTTAAATATTTTACGTGCTCTGATCTTGAACTCATAGAACAAGATTCTACCTTCACCATCTATTTCGGATATTCATGACGTTGCGATGTTATTTTGTGGTCAGGTCCAGAACATGCGGAAATTGTTTATCCACGACCGCTTTTAGATGCCTCTTTACAAGGATACACAGTTACCGCATCGTTTTTTCTGTCTAATCAACACGATGCATGCTGCATGTGATAACATAAACCACATCTGAAACCGAGTGATCATCATATTGGTATAAACAACGCAGGTACGAGTTGTACAGAGCCGGTCACACTTACCACGTACTTGCTTTCGCTCAAACTTTGCTGGTGACATTTCTACGACCTTCATAAACCCAATTGTTGAAACGGCTCCACACCGCTCTGCTCATATTTTCTGGTTACAAGAGATGACGAGAATCTCTTCCAAAGGAGTCGCATGCTTGCCATGATCTCCTCATTACCAACCATGGGAGCGGATTCCGTTCTCTGCAACTACATCAGAAGGTCGGACAAGATGATGTTGTTTTCCACGTGAAATTCTCCGTGCGATAAACTCGCAGATTGACTTCATTGGCGATGGAGATCGAGCATGAGCACTTGGTCAATGAGTTGAATGCACAATTAGCATTATTCCACCTTTGCCGAACATCTTTCTCAAGACTGCACTCGCGTTTACAGCATACAACCCAATAAACGACTTATCTATGGGATCAATAGGGTGTTCTTACACTCCCATTTCAGTTGAGGGCCTCGAGGAGACTCACATTTGCTTGCATCCGTCAGGATGCAGTCGCAGCCCACGGGGTTCATTTAATTTCGATGCAAGGTTAACAACACGTTGCTACTTTGCGTTGCTAGAAGGGGAATATTACTATATCGTCAACGCACTCGATATCGACTAAAGGACGTGGAAACAGTGCTAAAAGGACAAAGCAGACACTACGCAACTGTTCTTCGCATGATGTCATCAATAGCAAATTTGAATTGAAACGGTTCTTCTATGGCCTTTTCTCTCACTGCAGTTTCCACTTCAGCAGTGTAGTAAATCGAGCCGGTGTCCGAAATGCAGCGGTATTTCTTCTATTCATGTCCTTGATTGAAAGCGACATACCACGAATTTGACGTAGTGAGTGAATCTGCAGAAAAAAGTAGAAATGCGATTTTACTTTCCGAGGGTGGTTCCGCTCAACACACTCCAATAAACTGTCAAAAAATGGTGTGGAAAACGGGCTAGGGGGGACCGGAACGTGTACGTAGAGGAGCGTCCTAAGATATCTCGGAGGAACTAAAGCGGTTTCCACGCCGTTTTTAGGACGACAAGAAAGAGGTGACCGGAGCCACTCCAGACTCTGCAATCTACAGTCCCTTCCAAAGCTTCTTCTATGGCTTCCCTCGCCACGTCAAAGTCATGCTATACTGTCCTTAATCGCACGAGTTTTCCTGGAGTTCCATCGGAGCGAAGCATGCTGAAAAGACGGCCTCGAGGAGTAGAGTCAGAGCAGCTTTGAAGTCTAGAAATGCTAACTGTAGAGGCTTCGAATACCACTGCTACACTGCAATCACTCTCCTAGCAATAAACACCTGGTGCAGAGCGAAAGATTGCTCTCTTGGTGGTTTCTTCGCGATGTTTGATTCCATACTGAACGAATGATTTTCCTCAGTTTACGAATCCACGATAGCTGTTGTGTAGGTGTACGCATTTTTTCCTTGTTAGTTGTTGCAACAGCTGCGATCGTCCTATTCGTACTTCCATTTACGGTGTTTACGATAGGACTCTTTCTTGTACATTTGATGTACACGCACTACTAATTGAAAAGATTGATGCAGACGTTCAATTTTCTCGGCGTTAGGGGAACGATGAAAGACAGTGTAAGGTAGTGCTGTGCCGTCCTGTAAGAAGTTTTTTTACCTATGAAATGAAAATAAATGCAAGGAACGGTGCCAGCTTTGCGCCATGCGAGGCCTGTGACCTTTCGAAATTACTGCTCCGATCATCGGAAAGTAGAGTGATTTCAGCGTTCGTTCGTCAACATCGTGCTCAGTTAGGGCATGCCTTGGGAAGCCTGATGTTGCCTGAGAACAATTAGCTTTACATAATGATATCGTTCGAGAAGTAAACATATGTATGTGAGGAGGTGAAAAGATACATTATACATGTGTTTATCTGCAATTTCGATTGATTCCTTCCAAAAGGAAGGAACTGAAAAAGAGAAAATTAGGATATTATCATCTAAATAGGTGGAATGTTAAATGAGAGGATGAATACCTGCGTATTTTTTCAATCTGGTCCTTTCCAAAAATCAAGTGATTTTCTCCCTATCAGAATCAGAAAAACAGTGTTGCCATCACATTTTCACTAAGAGTCAAACGGTGAGGACACAATGTCAATGTCAAACACTTCAAGAATTATGAAAGAAAGTCAGCATCTATGAAATCCGCACATCCTGAAAATTATGTGTACATATCGTGGATTTTGTAGCCTTCATGGAAGAAAAAATGTCTATTTAGTGCAACCAGTATTTAAGTAATTAGGGCGGGTGTGGCGCACTCAGTTAGAGATCCGTTGTAGCCACACGGTCGAGAGTTCGGAACCGCCCTAGTGCGAACCAAGCCTTTCATCCCTCCAGGGTCGAAAAATTGGTACCAGACTTGTCTGGGAGGATAAATACACTGACTTGATCATCGGCTGGCCTCCGCAAGTCATTGTATAGGCCAACACGCGTTCCAAAACCTCATCGACTTCGAATTTCAGTAAAACGCGTTGGCGCATCCCAAGTGAATTGATACACCAGTGACTTTATCTGTTATCCTTTAATATTTAAGTAATTCAGATACGATCCTCCTGTGAACCTTCTACGCGAACCACCAGAATCCACAGATTCATTGAAGGTTGCCAAATAATACATACACTTCCTCTTTGTACCTAAAAGCGAATTTTTCCAAATACAGGTTAAAACCACTACGGAGAATAATGTCTTCTCATTCGCCGTCTACCGAGAATCTACGCAACTACCGATATTTGACACATCAATCGGTAAGAATTGAATAGGGTGTGGCAAAGAGATAGGACGGAGTGAGACGGATCCCACCCCATTTTATCCCTTTGCGTCGGATCATTGTGCCGGAACCGCAAAGCGAGAAAATGGGGTGGGTGCACTGGAAAGAAAGCACTGGCACTAGAAAGCGTTGCGAATAATTCTACGGCACGGGAATGGTGCGACGACGCCAAAAATTGGAATCAGCTGAAATATTGTGCACCACCACCGCGCAGTAATTTCAAGTGGTTTTGTTGGAGAGTGAATACATGATACACTGTGAGCTGTTCTATAATCGTGACAACTGTATGCATCCTATGTACGTTTCTTTGTGTCTACCCGCCTTCAGTTACGCTTTCCATGTTTGCCCTATCCTTTCTGTTTATCCTTTCTTCAAAAAGCGCATGCATACACAAAATAGTTAAAGAATAAATACACAATGCAAATAATAGTTTCCAGTTTACATGATCTGACGTAGCATTCTTATCTTTATCAGTAGGATGGTTACGTTAGTATTTTTTCACATTTGGGAACACCTTTTGTTCAGAAATACGAAACGCGCATGAAAAAGACTGCTTAAATAGCAGCTAACAGTTTAAGTGATTTGACCTAGAACCTTATCTTCATTAGAGCGATGATGACGTTCACGTCATGTCACTAGACTATTCTGTGGTAATTGTTAAGGAAGAAGGGGAGAAAAACTGTGGATAATTGTCATGCGTACTACGTGATCAAAAGGAAGTAAGACTTTTCAAATAAAATAAAAGCAGTTTAATATTCTTTGAAATTTATTTCATCTCCTTCAAAGTACTCCGCTTCGGCAGTAATATACTTATACCAACGCTTCTTCCAATCTTCGACAGCCCCCTCTTCAATGCCGCTTTTATCTCCTCAATCAAAACGACGACTAGGGAAAGGCTTTTTGAGTTTCTTAAACAGCGAAATCAGACAAAGGAACGATATAAGCGGATTTTTTAAACGAAAAAAGCTAAGAACAACCAAAGTAGTGTGAGATGGCGAATCGAAGAATGAACATTTTAAGCCAAACGTCAACAAGCATATTTTATTAATAACTAACACTTATTACATGAAATATGACACAGATGTAAGTATTCTCCCGGTTCTCTCTTCTTGGACCCTCCGCATTGGGAACTCCTGTTAGAGAGCTGTTTGTGAGAAAATCTTACAGCTCATAGAGTGCTACGAACGGCATAAAGTAAGTGATTGATAAGCATCTGTGTTATTCATGGATAGATTCCTGACGGAAGTCCATAATGCTTCCAATGCCTTACTAACAAGTATTTCTCTCCCGTGGGCTAACATGCTACACTTTATTTCAAACTCATTTTTTGTTTTTCATTCTTGTGGCGCAATAATGGTGTCGTTGTGTTCCCATGCCTTTCATCAGCTAAATACTCTGTGACACGCACACTCAGCATCCTTCCAGTTTCTCCAATTTGAATGAGAATGCATGTCAGACATTCTATTTGGTAGAATTCCGATCTTCGTCCAATCTCCAGTTTTACCGAATGGACAAGCAACGAAACATCACGATACACATTGCCTTGAGTCTAACACGAACCAACTGTCGCTTGATGCTCTCTTCTGTTATGTTCACTAATATAATATCATCTTCCAACTGTGCTCGAAACTGTTTATCGTAGCAGTTAAGAAATCGGAAACGAAGGTATGTACAGACGAATTTTACGTTCGCGTAGGGTTCTGACCGTTTCATTTGTAGATTGAGTATGCTTACGGCAAGTTTTAGTGATTCCTCGAGTTCTTTATCTCCCGTGCACGTTGCTATAGCTGTTTTGACTATATTACGCGCAACTGCCCTTTTCATGTAAACGGAATGACCCGCGGTTGCGTTTATTAGAATTTTTATTCGAGCTTTCCATGCGATACCATTTCACACTTGCAATGCAATTGTGTAGTTTATTTCAGCACTTAAAAAAGGAAGCCAACCATCGTATGGTTGCTCTCGAGCAACTCATATGTACTTATATACTATACTTATATATATATATATATATATATATATATATATATATGTATATACTATACTTATTCTTATATATACTACTCATATGTACGTCTTTGTACACAAGCAGAGCATAATGACCCTGCTCAACAAATGCCTTTAGTGCAACATTTTTAAAAGATCGGGGAACCACTACTCCCACCGCAGAGGACTTTCTATGCGCAAAAAGGTTGCTCCAGTTCTTGCTATTCCATTTAAAAAAAAACAGGATAAAACCACCAATAACAGAACATCTCCCACACATGTACTGCCGATATATCGAGGATTGCTCTTCTGTGAAATCAACGCAATCCGAAATGGGTGAATGTTTCAGAATTTTTAATGATGAATCAAAGTACATACTCGAGAGCAACCATACGATGGTTGGCTTCCTTATTTAAGTGCTGAAATAAAACTGCACAATGGCATAGGAAGTGTAAAATGGTATCGCAAGCAAAGCTCGAAGAATTCTAATAGACGCAACCTCGGCTCATTCTGTTGGCATGAAATAGGCAGTTGCCCGTAACATAGTCAAAACAGCTATAGCAATGTGCACAGGAGATAGAGGACTGAGAAATCACTAAAATTTGCCGTAAGCATAGCTAGTTCAAACGATTATGCAAGATCAAAACCGAACGCTCAATCTCCATCTACAAATGAAACGGTCAGCACTCTACACAAACGTAAAATTTCTTCGTCTCCGATTCTTTAGCTGCTGCGATGAACATTTTCGAGCACAGTTGGAAGATGATATTATATTATTGAACATAACAAACGAGAGCATAAAGCGACAGTTGGTTCGTGTTAGACTCTACGATAGGCAAGGTGTATCGGAGTGTTGCGTTGTTTGTCCATTCGGTAAAACTGGAGATTGGACGAAGATCGGAGTTCTACCAAATAGAATGTCTGACATGCATTCTCATTCATATTGGAGGAACTGGAAGGATGCTGAGTGTGCGTGTCACAGAGTATTTAGCTGATGAAAGGAATGGAAACAAAACGACAGAATTATTGCGCCACAGGAATGAAAAACAAAAAATTGAGTTTGAAATAAAGTGTAGCATGTTAGCCGATGAGAAAGGAGTAGCTGCTAGAAAGACATTGGACACCGGATTTCCGTCAGGAATCTATCCATAAATAGCACAAATGAGTGCTGGTCAACCACTGATGACTTTATGCAGTTCGCAGCACTCTATGAGCTACAAGATTTTTTCACATACAGTTCTTTAACACTATCTAGATCACGGCACGTTAGGGTACTACACACTGCGTAGATCTCAATTGTCTTGGGTGACAATCTCTAACGCGGTGCTCCACCAGCTCCTCTAGTTTTTGACGTTGCTAAGTTTTTTCTCCTTTTTGGAATTCTTGCGTAGTGCACTTAGAACGATGTATGTATGTGATGATATAGAACGCTTGGCAAGAAGAGAAGAGGAGTTTGATGAGATATGCATAGCATGAAATACCTCAAACCATTTTTATGCAATTGATAAAGACGAAGTTGTCGAAACTTCAGACCAATAATAAAGTTTCACGAAAACCTCGTTGGCATAACAAGAAAATACGACTACATACACGATGGCAGTAAAGATCGCGGCAACACATTAAAAAAATTATGGATTCCGGTAAACGCAGAAGTTCTAAATGGAAGACTTTTACTACTTTTTAATCACAGTAGTGAAGTAGAAAATTTGTAGCGCAGACGATTAGAGGTTCTGCCGTTTGGTTTAAAACCGCCCTAGTGCCAACACCCTAGGTCCAACCAATCCTTTCATTACTCCATGCTTGACGAATTGGTACATGTGGGTACGATTACAATTACAATTATTGTGTCTAGGAAGATAAAAGCGTTGGCTTGATACATCGGGTCGTCCCCACAAGCCACTGTAAGGCAGCAGACACATTTGTTAACCTCAAACGATCCTGGATTGAAGTCGAACGCGTCGGCGCATCCTCACCGAAAGTGATGAACGCTGTGCATTTTATCCTTTACTTTTATCTTTTAACTTGACTAATAACTAAGATTTTTCCTAATAATAATTAAACTGCTGATATATGCAAATCATACGGTATGAAATCAAAACCTCTTAAACCACCAGAGCTACAGAGGCATTGGATCCTATTGTGCATCTTCAAAAACAAACATAACTGGAGTCTTAATTTTGAACTTCGAGTGCAGAAAATTTACCGCTGTTTCACTGCCCTGTTGGTCCACGCGCATCCGCTCAACGTCAGGGTATTCAGAGAGAATCAATGAGAACTTTTGGCCAACTGCGCTCCCAAAGATTCTCGGTTATCACTATTCATTTACGTAACTCTCGCAAATCAGTTCCTCACTTGATAGCATCATCAATGTTTTATTTTTTCTGCTAGGTCGTTTATGAACACTACCTGAACAACCAGTTTTTAGGTAACTAGCGTAACTTTTAGGTGGGATGATCTTTTCGGACAAGTTTATTCAACTGGCAACCTATCTACCGTCGGATGCAATGTACGGTATAGGTGAAAATGTCCATTCAACGTTGAAAGTGCGTGTCAGTCTGTGATACTCTTCGACTAGCTACAAGTCAAGCGTTCATCATCCTTTTCAGCATGATTTTACGAACTACCGCACATGGGCTCTGTTTGCTCGCGATGAATTCCCGATCTCTGCATTCTTCAGGCCAATTAACCTCTACGGTAGGTGATGGAAAAATGTCCCGAAAACATTAAAAAACCAGATTATTTGAATTCTAGGCATGCATCCATTCTATCTGATCCTCGAAAAAGATGGCAAAGCCCACGGCGTGTTCATCCTGAACAGTAACGCACAGGTACGTGTATTGCGTTAGTTAAAGGCAGCATACCACGAATTTGAGGTGGTG
Organism: Necator americanus; assembly: GCF_031761385.1. NCBI lineage: Eukaryota > Metazoa > Nematoda > Chromadorea > Rhabditida > Ancylostomatidae > Necator > Necator americanus. The sequence goes on along the minus strand of NC_087372.1, from coordinate 13,630,978 downwards.
CGGATTTCAGGTGGAGTATCCGTATACGGGGTCGCAGATTATGGAGTTCCGCTCATCTCTCCCTGCATCACTGCAAACAGCCGCCTCCAGAATGAAGTTTTGTACGACCCCATCTATTGCAACGTTTCACCTGTTGCGCCGCCTCCGCCCTGCGATTCGTCGAAAATCAATTCGGACTGCCCCGATGGACAGTAAGGGACGCTGCGCGTGGAAGTGTGGCGCGCCGCAATAGAAGGCATCGTACAAAGCATTCAGGGGTCGGCTACTTGCAGTGATTCAGGAAGAGATGAGCGGAACCCCCGGCCTCCATAATCTACGACCCATATATATATATATATATATATATATATATATACATACATATATATATATATACAAATATATACAAATATATACAATATATACAAATACTCCACCTGAAATCCGTACCTCCCCAGATTCGTAGTATGCTGCCTTTAAGAAAAAGTTCGAGATACGTGTTTTATTTCGATTGAAATTATGGTTTTAGTGAGGACCACATTACAATTGGTCATTGTAGGAGTTTACCACCGCGCCTGGTCCTGCGTTGATCTATCGAACGATTGGGGGAAATCTAGACCTCTACTTTTTCCCGGGGCCATCACCGGAAAATGTCATCGAGCAATATCAAGCTCTTATCGGAAGGCCTATTGTTCCTGCCTACTGGGCATTCGGATTTCAGGTAATTATGTATTAGATTTAATAAGTTAAACTGCACAAAATAAGAGACATAATAGGACGTTTCATGAGGACCATCTTCATAAAAAGGTAAAAGGTGCATAGCAATGCTGAAAGAGTAACAGCAGTTGCACTCGTTTGAAAAAGATGGAGCTGTTTTTAACAGTGGTCACTCTTGTTCACTGATACCGAAACGAGTACGGGTAAACACTTATATTTCTTGTTCGGAGACGGCTATCCCTAATTGTCATGCAATATTAGCGTTTTTGAAGCAGAAAAAAAAAACAACCCACTTTAAAGCAATGCGCAGGACCTGAGTATAATATCATGCATTGATATTCAGTCTTTAGAACCCTGAGAATAATTTTCACTGTCTTTGCTCGCAAGCAACTTGTAAGCAAGCTCTAAACTGGTCAAAAGCTAGCAGACTGTTTTACGACATCGCTTTCTCAATCTGAGTTGTCTACTTATTCCTCTCCAACAGCTATTCTGCAGCCTTGAATCAAATGTAAGCTTTGCATTAGCTTTTTCTAAAATCATTCACTTTGTAAGCTTACACTTAAATATCGAAATGGTAACAAGGAACGACCTACTCCCTTTTATTCCGAACGAATCTTAAAATCAAAATACAAAGAAGGCTTGAAGACAATTTATACGATGAAGCAATTCATTTCCTTAGTTTTGGAATAAGAGTTCTAGAACACGGATACAGAATACACGGGCTTCGTAGTAGACTAATTGTTTAAAAATCAGTTACTGTACCTTGATTATTTGTTTTCTTTCCGTTATCCACGCTGTGAAGAGATGTTACTTTAGGTAAACTGATGCCTCCAAATTCCTTACTCACATTTCTAAATCTCTGCAGTTCTTCTTCTCTCTCCTGTATACTTAGCAATGCATCGAACTCCGCCTACTTGAGGAAAGAACTCAGCAATAGACTTTTTTGCTCCTGGTCGGCGGGCTGGTATTTTTGCCTGACGCGGTTGTCCGTACCTCCGCCGCGATGTGTTGCCTTTGAGCACACCTCTGCCCAACCTTTTCGTTCTACAGCAGAAACTCGAACAGAATTCAACCATTTTAGCTTTCTTCTATATCCTGCGAGACTTGACGTCTCGCATGAACTGCCTATCGACACCGAGTGACCAGAGTACCGTTGGTCGATACAACGAGTAACCAAAGCAATACAGATCAAAAATGTCGCGCAGTCCAGCGTAACAAAATGGAGTGCTGATCACGAAGATTCCATGCTCCTTCTAGTTATTTCACATGTTTGGGTTGAGCTTTGGCAGTGTGCTCGATAACACCAACTTTTTGCAATATCTGAGTATTTTGTATAGCTGTGCACATTACATAGCTCGTAGCCGTGCCCAGAGCATATCTTCAAATGCCTGATTGCATTTAGTATAAACAGAGCCACCACCTGCAGCATCAATCAGAGTCGTATACGCGCCACAGTATAGCAATGAACATTTTTCCAAACGCTACCTATGTGATGATCAGATGGACGACGCTTGATGCTAGATCTGAGGGAGAACACATATTTCTAGGAGAGAGCCCCCAAGGAGATAGGATGGGATTACAACTCCCCTCTAGCATTTTACTAGTTTATAGTCTGTCGCTTTCTTGAAAAGGGATGGAAGCAATTGTTTGGGTACGTTTCTAAATTTCGTTTTGCAAATTTGCAAAGTCTGTTTCTGCATTGATTTTAGATGACTGGATAATCTCAGAAGAATTTATCACCTGAACATTCTTTTCGTTTCATCCCAAGTTTTCCTCATCATGATAAAAACGTGTTCACAGAGCTGAGAGTTTTTTTTTATAAAAGCTAGAAATTTCTGAAGTGAGCAATAAAGAAGGTTCCTTGTCCCAGCTGTGTTACAACTGCTTCTGTCAGATTAGCTGACAAAAAAAAGAAAAACTGAAAACAAAACTTTCTATTCTCCATTTGTAGCTGTCACGTTACGGCTACAAGGATTTGGAAGAAATGATCGAAAAGGTGCGTAGAAATATCGAAGTCGGTGTTCCAATCGAAACGACTGTATGCGACATTGAATACATGGACAGATACAAGGATTTCACTATTGGCAAGGTAAAAATGTCATTCACTTCAACAATGTTTCTCTGCTCAACGGCATTTCAATATTGATGTGTTACGAAAACCCCAGGTGAAGTGTAGAGTTCGGACTGTGTACAGGTGTAAAAACAAGTATGGCTCCGCTCATATTCCCTTAATATCCGTGAAAACGGAAGGAAAACGGCGTTCACTCGTGCGAAATCAGTTGCAGCCGCCACCCTTATGCACGTTCCGCTTCCACGAGTGAGCAGCGGAAAATTTGTGAGGTCTCTTTATCAGTTCATTCAACTGAAACAAGTGTATAGGATGTTGAGGGGTCCGGAGCGTGTACAAGGGAGCGCATTCTCACGTACCTCCAATGAACTAAAGCTAGGGAGAGATGAACGGAGCTACGTTCGCATAATCTACAGCACCAATTCTACGTTTTTTCCTAGGGTCTCCGTACCACCTCAATTTCGTACGTGATACGCCTCCTCCAACGTTGGATCTCAAACTGACTGTTCAGGGCTGGGAGGAACTGCCGACGTACGTGGAAGAACTTCATAAAAAGGGAATGAGAGCGATTTTGATTTGGGATCCAGCTATACAAGTAGATTACGATGTCTTTGAAAGGGCATTGCAATTGGTATGCATAGCTGTAGATATTTTATACCATGTCCAAGCGTTCCATTTATCATTTCGGATGAATTAGGAACCCAACTGAAATTTGACTATATTGAACGGATAGAATGCGAAGCGATATTTTTCACAAAATCATGATCATGCCATAAAACAATGGGATTATTCTATCACGTGTGTGTGTCAGTCAGTCAGTCGGTCAGTCAGGTCAATCATTTTATACTCACCCTATTTCATAGCTATCTGGCTTCGGAGCCAGATAGCTATAAAATGGAGCGAGATGAGTCCCACGGCGTCAGGTTGGTGGGCCGGCGGAGGAAAGCTATAAAGTGGGGTGCGACGGGTCCCACGGCGTCAATTTGATGCACAATAACCTCGTGGGCGTGTCGCTGAATTAAATGGAAAGTTACAGTCGTTTCATACTTGTGACCGCTGCGCGCGTTGCTTTTGAGCTCTATGACTCTGCGTCTTTATTTTCTTTGACGTTTGCTTTAAGTTGGTAGCATGTCTTCTTTAGAAAGTGAAAACAACACTAGCAAACGGCTGTTTGAAGGCATCACCGAACGAATCTGGGGTGGTGCGGGTTTCAGGTGGGTTATGTCTACACGAAGTCGTAGATTACGGGGAGAAGGATTGATTGGAGTGATTCCGCCCATTTTTTTTAACTGCCGTAAAAAAACGGCTTGAAGGTACGGCTTCGAGCGTTCCGGGCCGCTATTTTCTAAAACTAGCTCGATTTGAGCGCGCCAGTCTTGTGTTCGCGCCGTACATTCCGTGCCGTTTTTAAGGTAGTTAAAAAATGGACGGAATCACCCTCCTTCCCATACCCTACGATCCCGCATAGGCATAACCACCTGAAACGTGCACTATTCCAGATTCGTGGGGTGATGCCTTTAAATAGCAGCGAACAGTTTGTATAGTATGACGTGGAACGTCGTCTTTATCAGTACGGTGATGTCGTTCACTTCATTTTATGTTAAAACATCATTCTATGATAACTATTGGGGAAAACAGGAAAAAACATACCTAGACTAATGATTTCAGTTTGCACCTATATAATATTGGTACCGCAAGAGTGGTTGAAGCTGAAGTTTACGCGTTTAGAAAGAAAACTTTTTAGAGATAAATTTATTCGAAAGAAAAATCTTTTGAATAAATTTATCTCTAAAAAGGAAGAAGAAAGCGCTGTCAGAAAACGTAATTCTAATTTCACAGAAAATGCCACTACTATTAATTGATTTATTGATCAGTTAATGTGAGTGAAGCGAACACCACAGGGAGTCTGATTCCGGCTTTAGCCGATATATTTTGTGTGTATCTTGTACAATGTTAACCTTATTGAGTGAATAGTGCAAAGGTTATATGCACACAGCGTGTAATCAACCTATATGGTGAAATATCTGGCATTATGGACTAAGGTAGATGTAATGATTTTAACCAAAAGAAAAGAAGAAAAGAAGATTGATTTACGCCCCTAATGTCGTGTGGGTGCAGTGAAGAGCAGAGTAAACTGATATCTTCCCGTTATCTTCCCGTTCAGTATCGTATCGAGATATGAAACCAAAACAATCGAAGCTCATGTTTTGGGGTAGAGCTTGTGCGCTAGCGGTTCAAGTACACTTCGATCGATGGTTCGAAATCAACCAACTCCCAAGCATTCGATCATTGTAAAGGATAGACACGCATTCGCGAATCTCAAACAATTCTGAATTGAAGCGAATACGTTGGCGCATCCAAAGCAAAATGATTATCTCCAGACTCTTGATCCACTATCCTTTCTATGAACCCCGATCGGTCACAACCCACAGAAAGCACGTTGAAAGAACGAAGAACAAAGCGCGTCAGTGTGGATCTGGACCAGAAATTAGGTGAACCTCGGCCTAGCAGACTCCTTTCACTGAATTTTGTTTGTATCCATCATTTTCTAAAACATTTCTAGCTCTCGTTTTCCTTATCCAAGCTTTACTGGAACCGCTAGCGCACATGCTCTACCCGAAACATGAGCTTCGATTGTTTTGGTTTCATATCTCGATGCGATACTGAAAGATACCGATCAGTTTACTCTGCTCTTCACTGCACCCACACGACAGTAGGGTCGTATATCTATCTTCTTTTCTTCTTTTCTTTTGGTTAAAATCATTACATTTACGTTAGTCTATGATGCTGGACGTTTGTGCTAGATATTTGATATTTGACATATTGCTAGACATTAGTCCATGATCTACCTTAGTCCATATGCTAGACACAGCTGAACCTCCTACCGACTGGGCTAGACCGGCCGCACCCGTAACGCTTCGGTATCAGTGGTGAAGCGGAACAACCAAAAATACCAACAGAATTCTCTCTGAGATTCTATTAGGCTGGTGCTACAATAGTGCGCGTTTTTCATTGCCTTATCTTCACGACAAATTTTCTCTGATTACACTCAACTTTAATATTAGAATAACGTTTTGTAGCGAATTTCGTTTTGGTTATTATTTGTAAAGTGATTTTGACCAAGAACCAGTATTTGGTCAGTACCAAGACTTAGAAGATGATATATCCAGGCAAGATTTCCGCCAAATCTTCTTCTACGAGTTTAAGCTGGGCAGGTCTGCAGCGGAGTCAGCTCGAAATACCAACGCGCTTTGTCGTGAAGAAGCACCAACGAATCTACGGTGATGGCCCTTCTGAAGTTGACGACCTGCCGAAGGCAATCATCGAAAATGATTCGTTTAAAAGAGCGTGAAAGGTTCTCAAGAAATAGGCTTTGACTATTCAACAGTCGTCCGCCATTTGTAAAAAATTGGAAAGGTGAAAAAGTTGAAGAACTGGGTGCCGCATGAACTGAGCGAGTCCCAAAGAAACCGCCGTTTTAAGATCTGTGCAACACTTCTGTTACGCATTAAGAACGATCCATTTCTCGATCGTATTGTTATGTGCGATGAGAAATGAATCCTTTAAGAGATCAAGAAGCGGTCTGCTCAATGAATGAATAGGGATGAGGATCCCAAGCACTTTCCGAAGCCGAAAATACACTCGAAGAAGACTATGGTGACTGTGTGATGGCGTGCTACAGTTGCAGTCCACTGCATCCTCATGAAACCTTGCGAGGCCATCTGAAATACGCCGGAAACTCCAAGTTATTCGCCCGATGTTAGTGAACAGAAACGGTCCGATTCTCCTACTCGACAATGCCCGGCCATACACTTCAAAAATGACACTACTGAAGTTGAACGAGTTAGACTGCGAGACTCTGCTTCATCCACCGTATTCGTCAGACCTTTCGTCAACCGACCATCACTTTTTCAAACATCTGAACAGCTGCCTGAGAGGTAAGATCTTCCAAAACCAAGGTAATACGGTACGACTTCCGGAAGTTCGTAGACTCCAAAAGTCCGGACTTTTATGCAGCAAGAATACGCAAACTTCTGTCTCGTTGGCAAATATTCGTGGACTGTAATGGTTCCTTTTTCGATAGATAAATTTGATTTCGAGGCGAGATATAGCGCTTCGAATTGCATTTTTGTAAACGCGCATCATTTTTGCACTAAACTTATATAGAGTGACCTTTTCGCACCTCAAAAGGATGAATGGACTGAAGAAGTTAGTCCAAAAAGGAAATGATAAAGAAGAAAACACTTGATTTAGTCTCACTGCGCAATCTGTGGATAAAGTTGATTGTACCATCTTCGACAAATTATTCGTAGGGAATCGCTGTACATTGTACAAATCCTTCCCGACCCTTTTCATTACACACAAGGCATGTTAACAGAAGAAATGCAGAAAAATTGATTTCACAGAGGGTCCTAGTCGATAATCAGCTGGATGCCGTCCTAACACGCTGCTTATCCTGTGTGCTCATATAGTTTTAACCTTTGATTGGATGATTGAACCCATTCTTGATTGGATCTTTCGTTAAATATTCTATGACATTATGTTCACTTCAAACGCTTATTTTTCTTATCCAGAGCTATTTTGGCAGCTGGCGCCCGCCATCCGCGCTAGCAAATAGCTAACCTGAAAATAAGCCTTGACATGATTTGGTCCCATCTCTCGATCCGATTTTCTAATTCCTGGTGAATTTACATTCCAACAATGTTGATAGAGATCATACAAATGTAAGAGCACCAAAATGGTCAAAACCTATTTGTATGTTCTACACTGGCGGTTTCAGAACGCCCGTTTCATTGAATGGGAAAGGAAGGACCAAGTTATGCAATGCATACAGGTTTTTTTTTTCTTGAAATCTTGGGCGTAGAAAAATTTAAGAACCTTTTCAAGAGGAAATTTCAGGACCTATATCCTTTAGTGGCCGACACTAAGATAATGCTAGGTGTTGTCTGGCCTGATCGACATGCTGCTTTCCCAGATTTCCTGGATAGGAACACAAGGAAATGGTGGATTGAGGAGTTTATCAGGATGTACAATAAGGTTTGCTTTTTGCAGATGGGAACAGTTTACACAAAAAAAAGATTTTCCAATGAAACCAGTGAGGTCAGAACTACATGGTTAAGCACACATCACTATAAAACTACTTTAATTAATTGATTTGAATTTTTTTAGGATTAAAGAGCCACTCCAAAAATCGCTTACTTTAATCAATTTTATTTTGTATAATTAGGTGAACCATTATGATCATTAGAAATATGCTACTGCAGCAAGACGAATGCAAGCTTTCATACCGTTCTTATGCTCTAAATCGACATACATAGACGGCGCCGATGTGTTCGATCGGGTGCGCCTTATTTTAAATTTCTGACATAGAGACGAGCATGCAGAGGTGTCATTCAGACCCTGTTGGGCACTTTAGGTCCCATGTGCATTTATTTGCGATTATTTACAATGTATTAACCTTCTTCAAATAACGAAAAGTTGGAGTATTCCTGCCTGGAATTCTTTGGTTCGGTCACTTACGAATAACAAGTTCTAAACTTCAGGTTCAATTTGACGGAGTATGGATAGACATGAACGAACCGGCCAACTTTGGCACGAATGAAGCTAAACCATGGTACTTCGACAATCCGGATCATCCAAATATCTCCACTCTTTACTGCCCTCTCGAAGGACCAGATTCCAGTTGGGATATGCCTCCGTATCAAACACATGGCGTGTGGCTCTTTGGGAATGTGGGAAGCATTATCGCTTGAGGCAGCGCCTATGTTCAGAACAATAACTCATTTCTGGATTATTTCATTCTGAATGGGAGACGATGATATGTCGCGACAATGCTTAGCGTTTTTGGGAACAGTTCGAGATAAACACCAAACTTATGGTGTGTGGTAATAGGTGATGGTGCTAGCTTTTCCTACTTCGTTCTCAAACTAAATTAGAACTGATTTTCGGGTTTCATTCTTAACCTATGTTCTATTCGCTGTCACACTATTTTCACTTTCTTGTTCCAATTTGAATTGACTAACAAATTAAGCCCCTATTAAACCAAACGCTCGAAGGAATCTTCGATGTTGAATTCTTCCCCTAACAGGTGAGAGTTGAGACATTGTTTCCAAGAAGATTGCAGCGAAAATGCAAAACATCTCCTACCCCTGGAAATACGGAAGGTACATGCATCAGCACCTCACGAAGTAGTTTGTGCACCGAAGCGACCGCCTACAACCCCGTTGGTGATGTAAAGCGCTCGTCGATTAACCTGATCAGTCTCGTACTCTTCATCCATCTGATTCGTGGATTCCTAAGCCTTCCTTCGAATTTCGCTTCAGTACGTGCCAACTATTTTCTGAACTCTATCTTTATACTGGAGAATCCAACCTCGAAAATTCCCCTGAACGCTACTTTTGAAACCACAGGAACCCATGAAAATGTTGTGGTCACAGATGCTGCCTCTAGAGCGTCTATGATTTAAAAAGTAAAACTGTTGTTTTTCAGAATTCTTTCCTTGCCCAAAAGACGTTGTGTATGTTAGCATTGCAAGCCAATGGAACTCAAAGATTTTATAACGTCAAAGGTTTATTTGGTTTACATCAAGCTGAAGCAACTCTTCCAGCTCTATATGCTGCCACTTCAAAGAGAGGAGTCATCGTTTCACGGTAGTTGTAAGTTTCACAACGATAAATTTGACACGTTTATATATGTATTTAGCTCTACATTCGCTTCTGCTGGCAGATACGCAGGCCACTGGTTAGGCGATAACGCTGCGCAATGGGAGGATCTGCAAACTTCAGTAATTGGTGTGCAGGAGTTCAATTTGTTTGGAATACCGTGAGTACACTACGCATGTATAATAATAAGGACTAAATGTGTTCAACCGGTTGCTGTGATCAATCGCATCGTGCTCACCTGACTGATCACAACATAATATATGTCGTCGAGTCATTGACTGTAATTTTTCACCAGTTATGTTGGCTCTGATATTTGTGGATTTTTCTCCTCCCCCAGTGAAGAACTGTGCTTGCGCTGGCATCAAGTGGGAGCATTCCACCCCTTTATGAGGTAAGCCAGAAAGGTAGTTGGAATTTGAAGTTCAACCTGTTAACAGTCAATTTCCATGGAAATAGAACAAACATGACTCCTGAAGAGTTCCCCATTAGCACGATTTTGTTTGTTCTGCTTCACTAACTCCACCATCTCACAACAGTTGCAGTTTTCTTAATTACGCCGCAAAAGGCACAACAATGTATTTCTTACCGTATCCAAGGAAAACTGCAGGGCTTATACGTTGCCTAGTGCCATTTTGCTTACGCTGGGTGAAATGTCAAGTTTTTAAACTGAGAAGAAACTAGACAAAATATTCTTTCATTCTTGGCTTCGCGTGACCAGTACGCGAGTTGACTTTTTCAGAGGTTTCTCACTAACCTCCTTGAGGTTTAATTTGTTCACCACGTGAAAGTGGCCGACGTTGGGCTTTCTTGTAGCTGTTCTTGATCCTCTATGATACAAACAGCTTCTGTAGACCCGCCAACAGACCACGTCCCCGTTGTATGGAAGAGATTTTTATGTAAGTTAGTGAGAAGGGCCTGGATTGGCACGTAGAATTTCACTAGATTATGTGCAGTGTAAGTGCATATGCATCAACGTCGCTGTAGCTTCTGAACGTGTATAAAGGCGGGATATCAAGAAATTGATGATGTTGGGGTCTCTGTGGGATAATAGACGGCTCTCATTGTAGATTACGAATGTTAGCGTGGCCACACTCAGTTCCCCCTAATTTTCTTGAAAAGATGGAATCTGTTTTATTTCTGCTAGGCACTTAGAACGCTTTGTACATCCTCTTCCTTCAGCACTCACTCATTTTTTTCATTGGTTGTACTCCAATAGGGAGCTGAGCAGACCTCACTGACTGTACTGTTCACTAGTGAACGCGTTGTGCCTACAGGGGCGGCTAAGCAAAAAGAAAGGAGTGCCCGGGAGATCTGCGTGGAGAGAGCGCAGTGTAATCGCTACTACGTCACGAAGGGTGTGTGTATGTATGTATGTATGTATGTATGTATGTATGTATGTATGTATGTATGTATGTATGTATGTATGTATGTATGTATGTATGTATGTATGTATGTATGTATGTATGTATGTATGTATGTATGTATGTATGTATGTATGTATGTATGTATGTATGTATGTATGTATGTATGTATGTATGTATGTATGTATGTATGTATGTATGTATGTATGTATGTATGTATGTATGTATGTATGTATGTATGTATGTATGTATGTATGTATGTATGTATGTATGTATGTATGTATGTATGTATGTATGTATGTATGTATGTATGTATGTATGTATGTATGTATGTATGTATGTATGTATGTATGTATGTATGTATGTATGTATGTATGTATGTATGTATGTATGTATGTATGTATGTATGTATGTATGTATGTATGTATGTATGTATGTATGTATGTATGTATGTATGTATGTATGTATGTATGTATGTATGTATGTATGTATGTATGTATGTATGTATGTATTATGTAGTATGTATGTATTATGTATGTATGTATGTATGTATGTATGTATTATGTATGTGTGTATGTATATGTATGTATGCATGTATGTACGCATGTATGTATGTATGTATGTATGTATGTATGTATGTATGTATGTATGTATGTATGTATGTATGTATGTATGTATGTATGTATGTATGTATGTATGTATGTATGTATGTATGTATGTATGTATGTATGTATGTATGTATGTATGTGTGTGTGTGTGTGTGTGTGTTTGTGAGACAGTCACGAAATTCGAACAGGGCCAAGGGTTCACCGGCGTCGAATTGGAGAGCCGGCGCCACATACCTGTAGAAGGGGGTGAGACGGGTCCTGTGGCATCGAAATGGTGCGCAATGACTTCGTGTGCATGTCGCAAAAAGTAAACAGGATATTTCATAGCCGTGGCCACTGGGCGCGATGCTTTTCAACTTTATGACTACTTCGCTTGTCTATTTCCTTCCCCTTTCGCTTCAAGCTTGCTTTCGCATACCTTCCTCAGAAAGTGGAAACATGCATGCTAACGACTGCTTAAATAGTAGCGAACAGTTTACATGATCTGACGTAAAACGTTGTCTTTATCAGAAGGATAAAGTCTTTCACGTCATTTTGTGCTTAAAAATCATTCATTGATAACTCTTGGAGGGAAACAAGAGGATAACCCAACTTTCTAAAAACACCTTCAAATTGCGTCTACATGATATTGGTATCGAGTGAGTGTTTGAAGCTGAAGTTTGTGCGTTCTCCAAATGTAGAACTGACGCGGTTAGAAAAAAAACTATGGAATCTTTTCCCTTTATTTATAATAAAAAAGATGAAGAAGTATTGTTAGAGATACACAATTCCAATTTCACAAAAAGGACACTAAGATTGATTTTCGTTGATCAATGAAGGGGAGCGAAGCGGCGCTTAGTCACCAGTCTGAACGTTCGGCAAAAGCCGGACGTTCAGACTGGTGACTAAGCGCCAAATACTTAAGACTTTTTTGTGGTGTTTTCTTCGCCTGCCTTCACTGTTCAATTAATCAGAATTAATCGAAAATTAATAGTAGTAACATTTTCTGTAAAAGCAGAATTCTGTTTATCAAACAACTTTTTCTTCTTTCTTTTCTACTATAAATAGAGACGAGAAATTTCATAGTTTTCTTTCTAAACGTGTCAGTTCTACATTTTGAGAATACTCAAACTTCAGCTTGAAACACAACACACTATTTTTTTCTTCATGTTTTCCGCAACAGCTATCATAAAATGATGTTTAGCATAAAAATGACGTGAACGACAATGTCGCACTGATAAAAATAATGTTCCACATTATATCATGTAAAATGTTGGTTACTATTTAAGCAGCCGGTTTCATTCGTGTTCCCACTTTCTGAAGAAGGCATGTTACCAACCTGAGGCAGGCGCGTAAGGAAGGAGACGCACGGAGGAGTCATAGAGGTGAAAACCGACCAGTGCAGTGACCACTGGTATGAAACGATTGCAACGTCCCTTTTACCTTTTGCAACATGCAGACGAGGTTACTACAAAATAATACTGCATTATGGCACAACAATTCTACGCCGTTGGACCCGTCGCACCCCATTTTATAGTTATCTGGCACCGGTGCACCATTTCGACGCCGTTGGACCCGTTGGATCCCATTTTACCGCTTTACGGCGCCGGCGCCGTCATAATCTGGAAATTGCAATAAAGAACAATTTATATAAAGTTTTGTCCACATGACACTCCAAGGATCTGAGAAAAAAGGATCAAGAATAGAAGAGTCAAAACACACGCATTATTATGTTTAGAGTTATGTTCCTTTCAAACCGTGTGTAACGTTGTTCTAACTCTTCATTTCTGTGTGCGTCTTTGAATTTTCCAAAATATGTTCACGACTTTTTGCCAACACAAAATACCCATATATAATATGCGTATAACATTCTCGTATTTGTTCGTTAGATAGTTACTTGCAGGAATCATAACTGTAAAGGTGCACCTCCTCAGGATCCGGCAGAATGGAAATCGGTCGCTGAAGCGGCGAGGAAGGCTATCCTATTTCGATATAAATATCTTCCATACCTTTATAGGTATCTGCAGTTTCTTTTGAGATACTTGTGTTCTAAGCTGTATTATCTACTTCTGCGGGAAATTCTACGCGCGTGGTGCAATTGCACCACATTCAGGTCGTCCTGAACCGACTATATATAGTAAAGTCAAAACAACATGAAGTACGGTGCGTAAGCGGTTGCACTCGAAGGGTAACGGTTTAAATCGAGGTGGGACCATCGCGAACTACAGCAATGAACGGCGATAGCAGGGGTTCTCGCTCGACCCTAGCCGCTACGCTCCACCGCACAGCCTACGCAACTGCACCGTGCTTCATGTCGTTTTGACTCTAGCATAGGAAGCAATACGCTGACAAGTGTGAACGTCCCGAAAAAATGTTGAAAAACTAGAAGAACCAAACATTTTTAGCTGCCTTCCAAACTAGGTTCCTTCACCATGATGCTAAAAGAAAGTAGACGCCTAGAATACAACCTTAAGTTTTTCTGTTGATATAATAGTGAAGTCTATTATCGCGAAGCTGAGAAGTGCAAACCTCTGCGAATACTTAGTAATAAGTAGCGATTTCTTCTGTGAACGAGAATATGTATAATACACAAGTTCAGTTACTCCTAAGACATTTATTCCTATCACCAGTTGTGGTGATATTTTTCACTTAATGTAAGTATGAATCAGAAAAGGCAGTTTTGGCACTTGCTCTTAATTGGTATCTACTAATTCAACATTTCTAATTAGAAAGAGTTTTTGTAAAAAGGCTGCAATATTCATTACTTTACATAAAATTCTTGTAATCATTTCTTTGTAGGGAATGATTTAGCTCAAGCCATTGCGATCGGTTTGAGACTGTTCTAAGACTATGAGGAATTTATTCCAGAAAATGTTGGAATATGTTTCTCATATAGTGGAATGATGATTATTACAGCTTGCACTTTACTGTGTCAGTGAAGGGCGGAACTGTAATACGACCTGTATTTTTCGAGTTCCCATTGGATAAAGAGACTCACAATTTGGGTCATCAGTTTATGTGGGGACGTTCAATGATGATAGTTCCTGTTCTTAAAAAGGTGAGCGCAATCGAAAACTATCTTTCTAAAAGAAAAAAATGCGGTTAAAATAAGTGCAATTTGTTGAGAAGAGTGACTTGACTTAATCTTGACTTAATTGGCGGGCTGATGTCATCGCCTGACGCGATTACCCGCATCTTCGCCGAGGTGTGCCGTCCTTGAACACAGCTCTGCCCAACCTTCTCGATCTTCTGCGGGAGCTTGCACGGAATCAATCAATCCGTCAAAATTCATATTCTGCGAAACCTTACGTCTCGCCTGAACTGCCTATCCACGCCGAGTGTCCTCAGGTCCTCTTTCACTACCTCAATCCAGAACTTCGAAAAAGCTCGAACCTGACAGACTTCTCAAAACTCGTTGAACAAGGCAATCTATCGGTCTCCTTAACATTTGACCAAAGAGGTAAAGGCGATTGATTCACTTTAGCCACTTTCGATGGCGGTGCAAGATGTTGATATCTTCCACGTGTCATCCGCCCGTATACCACATCAATTTCTGCGTAAAGATAAGGTATTTTTCGTTAAGGAGTTAAATGCAGATGTGGCCGTAGCGCATCTTTGCTGAACACCTTTCTCGCAGCTACCGTTGTTCATCAGCATACAGCGAAAGTAACGGTAACAGAACTCATCGACGAGTTCTATCCACCCTGCTTGCATTTGTCAGGGCGTAGACGTAGTTCATAGGCTGCAGTCAGCTTCGATACAAGGTTGACAACATGTTGAAGTTTCATACTGCTTTCCGTGAATATAACAACATGGTCAGCGTACTCGAGATCGGTCAAGGGGCGTCCTGATGGTGCTAGAATGATATCGGCAAAACACTGATCTACTGTTCTTCGCATAATGTCGTTGATGGCGAAATTGAACAGGGAGCCACTGCCCCTTGTCTTATTTCAGTTACCACCTCAAACGGTGTCGTACATCCGGTTGGTTTTCGAACTGCAGCAGTTGTTCGTTGATTCATGTCATCAAGCAAAAGAACGACCTTTCTTGGTACTCCGTCGGCGTGGAACGCGATGAGAAGACGGGCTTGGTGAGGAAAGTCGAACGCGGCTTCAAATTCCAGAAACGCCAAATGCATTGGCTGCGAATACCGCTGCCAGATTTCGACCACTCTCCTGACGATGAACACCTTGTCAATCGTAGATCGGCCAGGACGAAAGCCAGCTTGTTCGTCGCGCGTTTAATGAGTCGATCCAGGATAATCCGCTCCAATACCTTGTAGATAACACGCAGCAAAGAGTAAAGGATAAAGGATAAGGTTTCTGGCGTTAATCAATCCGCTTGGGATGCGCCCCCACGTTCACTTGAACTCAGGATCGTTTGAGGTTTACGAACGTGTAGCTGGCCTATACAATGAGTTGCGGTGGCTAGCCGGTGTGTCAAGTCAGTGTTTTTATCCTCCCAGACAAGTCTGGTACCAACTTATCGACCCCGGAGGGATGAAAGGCTTGGTGAGCACTAGGGCGGATTCGATTCTCCGATCGATCGTGCAGGAAGCGGAACCTCTAACCGCTACACTACACCCACCCTCACGCAGCTAAGAGATTCCTCAATAATACCTAAGGTCCGTGACGGATAACTTCTTGTGGAGGGGAGCTATGATAGCGTGTCTCCACGAGTCAGGTATCCTTTCGTCTATCCATACTGAATAGTTGATCTTTGTCATCTCACGATTCCCAGATGGAGGAAGATATTTTAGCATTTCTGCGCTAATCCCGTTGTCTCCACCAGATTTTCTATCCTTCATTTTTTGAATACAGACTAGAACCTCCGACTCGATCGGTGGCTCCTCGTTAACCGCATATGTCGGATTATGAACGTGCTCGAGTTCAGGAGCTGACGGTGCTTGCCGGCTCAGCAAGGTCTTGAAGTGATCCCTCCAAATAGGAAGGGTTGCTTCACAGACATCTACTCCATTTGCAGGTAAGGACAGCAGTATATCTTTTCATTTTGCCGTTGTACTGTTTTAGTAAAGCATAGGTTTTCCGCGGGTTTTTGTCCTCCCACGCCTTTTCAAACTCCATTGCTCTTGACGTCCACTCGTTATCGCTGTCTTGTTGCAGTTGACGACGCAGCTTCCTTCTAAAGCGTTTTTCCTGGTTGAAGTCACCAGCACTGCGCGCGACACATACATAATTGTATGTGGATTTTGTTTCCGCAGATGCAAAGGCAAACTTCTTCCGCGGCAATAGAACCGGGAGCGTTCCCCTTGCAGCGTCCTGGATGCACTTTGTGAAGGAATCAAGGAAGCTAAACTTCTTCCTGGTCCGTACTCCACCATGAATAGACACACGTTGGCGGAATTTTGTTCTGCATTCATCGTCTTTCAGACTTTCCATGTCGATTTTGGTCGGAAAGGAACTCCTCGGTTTCCCTTGTGGAACCGTTTCTTGAAGCTGAGAAGAACTGGACGGTGGTCAGAGTCGAACGCGACTTCCCAAACAGCTGTGGATTTTTGGATATCCGACTGAGGAATGTTCCTCGCAAGAGCGTAGTCGAGCTGAAGTTTAAGAATCCTCATCTTCCGCTTGCGCTGCTCTTCAGGCATTAAAAGGGTTGACCCCTGCCACGTGAGCTGATGGAGTCGATGATTTCCCTTAAACGTGGTAGCCACGATGAGGTCCGTCTGTTCGCATAAGTCGACCAGACGGTTGCTGTTGTCCGACGTGCACTCCGCTGAATAATACCATTTTTCTAGCACATGGGGTTGCTGTCGAATTCCATCTTCGCATTTGCGTCGATTCCGACAATGACCACCTACTGGCTTGGTATTTTAGACATCAACGCATTGAGTTCATCATAGAAGGCGTCCTCACTGTTGTCCTCAGCGATTTCCATAGGTGTGAGCACTTACGATCCAGAGTTTACGTCCTCCACGATCCCGCAGTCGTAAAAAGGCGCATCTAGACGACGTTGAGCCAAATTCATCCACCAGGTTCCTGTAATCGTTCCTCAAAGCTATCGTGCAGTCACCTAGTTTGTTCTCATCAGCATCGCCGCAGTATATGGTGTAATTTTCGATGCTGATGACAGGCCGATCTCTCATGCGTGTTCCCTGCAGTGCAGCAAAAGGCACACAGAGATATCGAAGAAGTCTATAGAGCGTGGCTTGTTGGAGTTCACTCAATAGTCTTCGACCGTTCAGCGTGAGCGAAATGAATGGTTGTTGCCAAAAATTCCATGCTCCCCTCAGGCAGTTGACCTTTCAGGTTTATGGGCCTTGACGATGTGCTGGACGACAGCACCTTTTTGTAATGTATGGGAATCTTTCGCCATATAACAGTGCAGGTTATATAGCTCGTACGTTCTCAATGCGTACACTCGAACGTCTGATTGAGTTTAGTTAAAGCAGGGCCACCACGTGCAGGTAGCAGTCAAACTCGTATACGCGGCCCCATTGAGAAGACTGCATTTGGAAAATAACACTTTTGTTCCGCAATCATAAGTTAAGCAAAACACTTTTTGTTATTATTTGTTATGTTTGCGAAGATCATGCTCGTTATCATGGGTCAAGTTCCAAAATCAAAACTATCGCCAAACCAGCAATGGATTCTTGAATACTACGGCAAGCACACCAAGCTTGTAGAGCAGAGTCACAACGACATGAAGGATGGTGCAGTTGCGCAAGCGGTTGCTGTCGAAGAGACGCTTTTTAGCGTAGCGGTTTGGATCGAATGATGGTCCCTTCCACCACCGTTCATTGCTGCAGTTGGCGATGGTCCCACTCCGACTCCAACCTGTCCTCGTCGTCTTGAGACGCTGTCTTCTCCGCTCCGCTTCGAGTGATCCTCTTACGCAACTAAATCGTGCTTAATGTCGTTTTTATCCGACTATATATCTCCTTTAAAGGCAGCGTATCACAAAATCCACGGGGTGCCGAAAATCCAGAGAATCTAGAGTTTGGATTGTAGATTATGGACAACAGTATGGTCCCACTCAATTTCTCCTAATCGTCGTTAAAAAGACGGCGTTTGTCGAGGACGCAGCGCATGCGTGACGGGTGGAGCGTTACAAGTGATTTCGTACGAAGGAACGCTTCTACGCCGTCTTTTACTGCAATTGGGACAGGATGAGCGAAATCACGATGGTTTCCATAATCTACAACTCGACCTCTACGTTTTTCCCGCGGTGGTCCGCATGATACGATACGTCATACGCTGGCTTCAAGAGTATCAATTGGAAGGTGTGAAATTCTCAAGGTGGCGACAAAAAAACAAAAATTGGCTGAAACAAAACCTCTACAGCGATATTCTACAGTCAGTGAACAGAGGGGGAACAACTACAACTATATTGCAGTAGATTTTCAAGCACAGCACAGAAATTGTTCCTCCTCATTATTTGGGTTACGCTTTCGATTTCGTTATCCTTGTTAGGGCTTTGGAAATCAAGTAGCTCTATAATCTACTCCTTCAAATGCTCCTTTATTTCAGAAGTTGTGACCAAACAAACAGATATGTTCTTCAAAGACGATAGTTGAAATGTGCTTCTCTCTTCTAAGGCTGTTTTTAGCCGTTCTGGTTACTGCTACAGAAATTCGTCCAACAATTCCAGATTTTTCAACTCTAAGAAAGTCAAAAAGGATACTGTGGGAAGGAGTTCAACGAACATTTTAACCCAAGGACTAATTCAGTTCGTGGAGATGATTTTTGAAGGCACCACCCCACGAATCTGGGGTGGTACAGGTTTCAGCCTGGTTATGCCTACACGGTGTCGCAGATTGTGGGGAAGAGTGTGATTCCGTTCATCTCTTCCTGTATCAGTGTAAACGGACGACTCCGGAACGCAGTTTCATACGACTGCTTCTGTTGCAATCCGCAACCATTGCGCCGCGCCCCCCCCCTCCGATTCGTCCGAATGGGTTTTCGAGGAATCGCAGGCGAAATGGGAATCGCTTTAATTCCCACGAGGTGCACTAGAACGTGCCTCTATGTACACCTTCCGTCCCCTCGGCGGTCTATTCACTAGTTTAGCGTGAATAGGCTGGTGGGGAGACCTGATTAATCTTCATAGGTTCGCTCGTTGATGCGGCGCAAGCGCAATGGTGCGCGTTGCAATGCAAGCCGTCGCAAAAAAGGCAGCTTCCGTTTTTACAGCGACTATGGAGAGACGAGCGGAACCACCTGTTTTTCTGCAACCTACGACCTTACAGAAGCTTGACCATGGGAAATCCATACCTCGTCAGATTCGTGGTATGCTGCCTTCAACAATTGCCCCATTGCTCTGCGGCCGCTGACATAACTGTGCCGTGCTTCATGTCGTTTTGACTCTACTATATCGCTCTGATCAACTTCCGAAGAAGTCGGAATCCAAAAGTACAGTCAGCCGAACCGGATGCGAATCGAAAAAGTGAGAAGTCACACATGGCTCCTCGTGACTGTAAAATTCTCGGAATCTCCAACGAAGAATCGTTGCCATCTAAATCTATTGAAATTAAATGGAATTTAAATATATAGTTCGAGTACTGTGAAGAACTTAGAACCTTTAGCTATTTGAATAAAGGGAAACTTGTTTGTTTGATGTTGCTCCTCTACGTACTTAAATTCATCATAAAACTATCGAAGTTAGGAAATGTGATACCTCTTATTTTAGTTCTGCATATTCGTACACGTTTTTCCTCAGGGTGCAGTAAATGTTGATGCATATTTTCCTCAAGAGGAATGGTATTTCTTATACAGTAAGGAGTACGGTAAACTTATATCTCCCGGATACAATACTGTTAGAGCTTCATTGAGGTCCCTAACACCAGTGTTTGTGAGAGGTAACTGGCTGTAACTGATCTTGCTTCTGAGACATAAAAGTTCTATTCAGGAGGGAATATTCTGCCCCGGCAAGACCCGGCAATGACTACTGCTGCATCTCGAAAGAATCCCTTCGAACTTTTGATTGTACCACGCTATTCTCAAGGTTGGTCTACAGGTCTACAACTGTACACTTTTCTTCTATTAAACTTTACGCACATGACTCGAGAAAAGGTTTCCTTATCTACTCAACACCAGGAATATCAGGAGTTCATTAGGCTGCTCGCCTTAGACATTAAAAATAAGTGAAATTGACTATGTATATTCGTTTCCTCTTAAGTTCCGCTAGTTTCCGCTCGCCACATCCCTCAGCTAAATATTTACGTTCAATTTCGTCGCAGAAAGATGTCTGAAAATATTGCTCTCTGTTGCACAGTTTTCATCTTTGGTATTAATGCTATATGCACAAATCTGAGCTAACCTCTTAGTTCGTTCGGACAAAAAAAGAGTGTAAGGATTTTCTTATTTCCGTCTCGTACAGTATCAAATACGAACAACGAACAGCTACTCACTAAAAAGGCTTGACCTTTCTCTCGAACGCTGTCTTCAAGTACAGCAGCCAAATCAAGAGTATTGTGTCGTAAGAGTTACGTTTTTGGTGAAGGGGGTCATCGTGCCACTCAACCGAACCCATGGAGGTGTAAATACGCACCGCAGAACTCTGTTTTCATATTTCCTGCAATGTTGGGTTGAGCTTAACCATTTCTTCTTGTGTAGTCGTGAGTGATTAGGATTACTCCACAAAATCGTAGTTGTATCGTCGGGTCAGAACGGCCTGAAGTTTGTTGCGGTTGCGTAAGCGGTTGCGTTCGAAGCGGGGGAGTAGAATGATCAGTTGATCGAGATGTGACTATCGCGGTCTCCAATCATCGGTACAGTTCGAATGAAGCTTGCGGTAATCCCATCTTCTCGCACTGTATCCAGTGCAGCTGCGTAAGCGCTTCCGCAACTGCACTGAGTTTTACATCTTCTTGGTCCGACTATATGAAGGATGTAACGCGGCTGGTAGACGCAAGTTTGAGATTTACTGTAGGTTTGACATTTGAACCTTTCCTACTAAACCTAAACTACTTTTCCGAAAATCGCGTTTTTACTTATACTTTTGTCATAAGTGACATCATGAATATCGGTTACATTACGTGATGTAAAAAGGTCTAAGCCTTTTCGCTAGATGTCGTCGTTAGTGAGCCATATCCAACGACGTAAACATCACATTGGGTCATACTATATGGTGATTTCAAGGTCACATAACGAGAACAGAAACCGAAAAAGATCGTAGTCCAATCGCAGTGAGCTTGCCCAAATGATCGCCAAGCCCAGGTAACGGCCAAGAAGGTTTTGATGTGTGTTTGGTGGGATTAGAAAGCAATCATCCACTATAACCTCCTTCCATTCTCTTCCTTCCAAACATTCAATTTGGACCTCTACTGTCAACAACTGATCGATATCCGGCCGCTTTATTATTAGCCAATTCTGGCCGCTTCTAGTTGATCGAGACGATGAGTTGGCTAATAATAAAGATGTTGTGTTCTATCAAGATAACGCCAGACCGCACACATCCTTAACGACGCGTCAGAAGGTCCGAGCACTTGGATGGGTGTTCTACGGCACCCACCGTATAGCCCATACCTGGCACCAAGCGACTCTTACCTTTTTGAGCATTTGCAAAATGGTACAAAATGGTTATTGATGGTACAAAACTGGCATCAATAAGGGCTTGCGAAAGTGAGGATGATATGGATAGGAAGATATGGATTATCTGTTCTACAAGGACGGTTTTCCATTCTGGAATCTTGTCTTACTTTTCTACATTTTTTCTCTCAAAAGTTAGTTGAGAGAAATCTGCGAAATTTGCTATAATTCCCAACTTCTTTAAACCAACTTTACAAAAACAACTTCTTGTGCAAACCTTCCTCTGCAAAATGCACCCTCACCTACCTTCTTAAAGTTTTGCTGTCACTAATTTATAAATGTTTACTTTTCAACTTACCTAAAATCCTACCAGTTCTGCACTCATTTTCAGTAGTGTTGTGTTCGTCGGTAAAATTATATCCAAATAGTTGTTCGCTATATTGTTTTATATTCGTTCTTATTGATCGACTTATTTGCTATTTTAAAAGTCCACATATGATACTCAATTTTTTATTTATGTATTAATTTATGTATTGGAGAGAATGAGAGTGTGGGAAGTGTTTGAAAGGGTCGTGTTCTAACTAAACTGTTGGCCCAGTTTGTGTAATATGAACAAGTTTAATAATATTGCTTATTGTTGTAAGATTTCAGGCATTGGTGGATACGCTGATGGATTTTTGTATTGGGATGACGGAGAATCTATAATACAGTCTGTAGTTACTCACAACTTCTACGAGTGGTCCTTCAAGTTCTACTGTGATATGAAACAAGCAACTCTCTTTATTGAAACAAGAAGACACGCAGTCAGCACTTCCTATTTTTAATTTTAAAGGAAGACTATCGCTTCACTTCAGTCAAGTTGCTTCACCTGTGGGCAAAATTGCAGTCAATATTTATTGACAGTTTACAGGACAGAATTTGGAGAATCATCATGAGCCATGAGTGATTTATCCGCTCAAATCTCTTCTCTTCAGTCTCTGGAAACGTAGAAGACCAGTTCCAGCGAACGTACCACTACTTTGAATCACAATGGTTCCTTAAAGGCATCACCCAACAAATCTGGGGTGGTACGGATTTCAGGTGGAATATTCTTATACGGGATACTAGATTATGAAGAAGGAGGGAGGATGGGGGGAGGGGGGGAGGGGGGGGGGGGGAGGCGTGATTCCGTCCATTTCTTCGTAATTGTCGTAAAAACGGTCCGGAGGATGTGCACAAGGCTGGCGCGCTCCAATCGAACGCGTTGTAGAAAATAGCCGGATCGCTCGAAGCCGTATCGTCCGGGCCGTTTTTACGACAATTAGGAAGAAATGGACGGAACCACGCTTCTCTCCATAATCTACGATTCCGTACACGAATACTCCACCTGAAATCCGTATCAACTCAGATTCGTGGGGTGACGCCTTTGAAAGGACCCTAGCGTGAATTATAGTTTCCTAGGGCTAATGAATGTGGACTTCGAAGTGATTGGCAATGTGACTACCTCAATTCAAGCACTTTTAGTTTTGGACCGCAGTGACAAAAAAAAACATAAATAACTGAAAAAACTAAACTGCTTTTTTTCCTAATAGTCAGGGAGCTTATTACGCATATTACAGTCGGGTGGACTTTTTTAAGGAAAGGGAACCCACCCTCGCTTTCGTTTCCAAGTTTAAAAGACCTGTGCTGGACCGCAAAATCCTTCTCCACCATGCATAAGTCATTGTCGAATCTTTCCCTCAATACAGGCAGTATTGGACACCTGCTTTAATCTTCTCAATCAGAACTGCTTCATGCATTAAGTTCACTACAGAAAAGCTATCGGAGGGGTTAGACGTGCACATTTTCTTGTTACATGGGGTATCAAAGATTAAATGCAGATTAAATGGTGCAGGCACAGTAACTGAAACGTAAAACAAACTTGGTCCACCATATCCCAGCACATCTCAGCAAAATGGAAGGGTCAATTAAACGTGACATGAATGAGCACAGTGAACCATGTGCTATTGATTTGTAGAGTATCGGGATTTACTTACGATGTCACCTGCAGGTCATTTAGGACCGATTACATGGAGAAAGTAAATGGCAATCTGTAATCGGGTAAAGATGAAAGATAAGCACATGGATGGTCTTGCGAAATCAAAATTTGCAGCATTATCGTAGCTAGATGGGAAGTATGCACAGGAGGAATGACTGCATTGTAACCGGAAACGAATTAACACCATAACAGAACCAGCGACGACCATAAGTTTACTTTGTAATTTCTGAGATCGAAAGTTCGCAAGCTCTGAAACACCGGAATATCGGAAGTTAAAACAAATACAGTGGCTAATTATACTAAGGTATAAAGTGTTGCCAATACCAGCCTCTTTAAAGGTTACTGAGAATCCTCATTACGCACTCATTAGGGGTGGAGATAGCGGTTGGAATCGAGGCGGGATCATCGCGAATCATCGTATTGCAAATGAACAGTGGTAGCACGGGTCTTCACTCGATCCTAACCACTGCGCTTCACTGCTTTGCTTCGAGAGAACCGCTTTCGCAACAGCACCGTGATTTATGTCGTTTTGACTCCACTATAAAGCCCTGGTGAAAAAGAGAATCAGCACAATAAGTTAGAATAAGGAATAAGTATGACTCTTCAAAAAACAATATGATACCAGATGTAATAATGTTTAAATGGTGGGGAAAGTAGCAGGTTTCGTTGTCGGTATGCAGGCCGGTGCGTGCTGGTTTGGGGGCAAGCTGCTGATGTCTTTTATAAGAGTAGGAATAGTGGTTTCGGTACGAGATTTCCCTGTTATACATTAATATTTCCAGCGTGTAAGGTAAGCATTATCCGAGTTGCTCTCTGAGTGCGCGAATTGTTCGCTCTTCTCAGTGGTGTGATGAGGTGTGAGGAAGATAAATCACTTACGACTCTCATTTTCTAGATTTTGATGAATGCGATAATGCCGAAATGTTAGCGCTGTCAATAAACATCAATCACAATCTTGAGCTGTAGAAGTCAATGAATCCAAAATTCAATGATAGTTTAAACTGACGCTGGTGGGGAATCTGTGGCCAAATGTAGAGTTCGGGATTACGAGTACGACGACCAGGGAGTATTCTAAGGACGATTAGGGGAATTAGACGTTACCCCGCTCAATTCCTCTCTACTGTATTGAAAAGTCGTGCCACATCCACGAGTGAGCGCTTGAAAATCAATCAGTTTTTCTCAACAAACTATTCAGTGAAGAGGCTGCTGACGGTACTGGAGCGCGCACGAAGGTGGCGCGTTCTAACGTACGTCGTATTAACAAACGCCGTTCGCCACGCCATTTTTCGAGCCGATTAGAAGGAAATGAACGGGGCCGCAATCGTACTCGTAACCAACACCCCGAACTCTGTATTGGCTCACAGAAACCCCACTGTTGGCTTCCAGATATCCTGTCTTTGAAGACAATAGTCCCAATTTGAAGAGATTCATTCTACAATAATTCAGACAAATCTTACAATTCCTACGCTGGATAAACTGGAAATACTCGGCTATAAGTATAAACCAGATTTCGACAGCTTTGCATTAAACGGAATTAATGTGAGTTTTCAAAAGGCACCTCGTCTCATCGTTTATTCTGAACCACTGGAACAGATGATACGTTGCTTATTACGTTTTCCTTGTCCCATCTTCAGTTGAGAACCATCTTTGGATTTATCACGGAAACACGGGTTGTCGGCTTCTTGTTGACTCCTGCTTCGTAAATTTGTCTCCACTAAAGTCCCGTTATTTTATTGATGTGTTTACAACCTCATACTGAGAATATCCATCCCACCTGGTTCTGTAACGACTCAAATTGCTCTTTACTTACACTTCCTCACTTCCCCACATTTTTTTCTCTTACCCTTTCTCTTATCCGCGGCACTGCTATTTCTTACTTGAAATATGTCTGACACATAAAAGACCGTCCAACCCAGCAAGAAAATGTATGAATCTATGTTTACGTATTTGCCCGAACAATCCTACCACAGTGACTATATAAAATTTTCTTCTTCACCACACCAAGTACCACGCGGACCGAACCGTTTCTGCAGACCTCAAAGGTGGTTAATTAACCCTGTTTATTAAATGGACGATTTGGATAACAATTCAACAAATACAAAAATAGAAAAACAAATACCAAAAGAAAAATTAAAAAGTGATTTCAAGGAAGAAAAAAATGCTCTCTTTCTCAGCTGAATTTGTGGTGGAGATACTGATGAGGAGTTTTGATAACAAATGACGAAGGCACAACAAGGCAAAGATCCGACCATAAGATATACAAATGGAATTCAGGATTAAAAAGAATAGAGAGAATTCTCTATAGACTATTTCCCTCCTCCATCTTTCTCATCCATCCATGACACTGGGGTTTTCTCAAATTTTATGGATTCTTACAGAGGAGAGGATCCGTTTATGTCTGCGACAAATTCCAGCTGCTCATTTCAAAAATGTTATATGGCTGCGTATATCATTTATTGGCAGTAAGTCACCGACGAAGTCACTGCCAGCGTGACGCGTTGTGATCATGGTCACGCTCGACGCTGCACCTCCATCATCCCACACCTAAAAACTGATCTAGCGATTGATCCCTGGGTTGATGGCGCCTAAAAAAACAGAAAAAAAAGGAAAAGAAAAAGCTAAGACTACGACTTTAAAGCAATCGTATTCATGAAATTGCAAAAAAAAAATAAACGAGGGGCTTTTTATAAAAGGAACAAAAAGAAATCACCGAATGGGTTATCTTCGCAGTCGCCCTACCGGTAAGTCATTCTGTAGATCACGGAGTGCATATAGACAGAGATGCCAGAGCCTGTGTCTGCTGAGTCCGCAAAATACGCTCAGCGACTACTACTACCTTTGAATCTATCTGTGGTAGGTGACGTCAACACATCGCGACATTTTCGCACCAGCATGTGGTGTAAGAGTAATCCTTGCAAGTATGAGAGGGTTCAAGTCCAGTTTTCCCTCAAATCCAGAGGAGCGCATGCATAATAGCCGTGTGTGTTTTTCCCTCCCCAACAATGGAACTTACTACGCGTGATAGAACACGGGTAGTCCGGACCGCGTCCTTTGTCATGAGATATGGCAGCATCTGCTACTTCTGCTTATTTAAGTTATGTACGACTATGTGCTCCTATTCGGTGGTTTTTTCCGGATATGTGAAGGTAATGGGCGTGACCCTTCTCATATTTGTGAACTCCACCTCTACCCTTTCCAACACGTGCAGATATCGTAACAGGAGGTGCAGGTTTTGTGATATGCCGACTTTAAATAGGTGATATGAGGTGTAGCTTAAAATAGCTCAACCCAGCGTATCTCAATTTTGAAGTGGTGCGGAATGCACATCGAAGACCTAGAGTTCGAGTGGTATGTAGGTTGCAAAATCAAGCGTGGTTCCGCTCATCTTTCTCTAATCGTCGCAAAAAAAAAAAACGGCATGAAACCATTTTAGTTCCTACCAGGTACGTTAGAGCGCGCCTTTGTCTACACGTTTCAGTTCCCTTGGCAGCCTATACATTGGTTTTGCTTGAATTGGCTCTTGAGGAGACCTCATTAGTCATCGACCGCTCACTCGCGGACGCGACGCGCGCACATGGGTGATTGCAACTGACTCGACTCGAGAGACTCTACGCTTGCGCTGTAGGTTCCGCACAACGTCAAAATCGTGATACGTTGCCTTTAATCATAGAGCTAGTCTTTAGTAACAATGGTGGAGTCGAAACCGTTGTATCGTGTCACAGTTTGAAAAATGAATCTTTCATTTCAGGTGGATGTTGAACACTCCCTCTCCAAAGACGGTATTCTTGAAATCTCGAGAAAGGATATGATTGATATTTCAACAGGAAAGACATACAATCTTATGTGGACACATTATTTCGAAACATTAAAGGAATGAATTGATAGAAATTTTGAAGGATTTTGAGCACATATTTTTGCAGGCCAAAAAGTTTAATAAAGGCTGGTGTACATATACTCGGGTCAAAACGACATGAACCACGAGTGCACTTGCGGTGCATTTGCGTACGCGCTCGAAACGGCGCAGCTCCTGGATCTGAATTAGGACCGTCGCAAACTGCCGCGATGAGTGGTGCCAGCAAGAGTTTCACCACGCTCCTAGCCGCTACGCTCCACGGAAGCGCCTCCAGAGGAGCCGCGTACGCAACTGCGTACGTGCTTCATGTCGTTTGACCCTACTATACATATTCGGGTCAGAGAGGTCTGACTTGTAATGCGACTGTAATGTGTTCGATCTTGAATGTGAGGGGCAGTGAGGCTCTTGTGTTCTATGCTCAGTTTTCTCTCTCCGTTTGTAATGTGTTGATGTGTTGGAGATGGACTGCAGTGATTTCGCAATATGATGCTTATGGAGTGGGGAAGCTACAGTAGATACCCATGAAGAAATACGTAGTCATGAAAATAGTGATTCGAACAGCGATTCACACCATTGTAGACGAGACATGTATTAGCAGTATCCAGTGAGGCTTAACAGTAGGATGAGACTGATTAAACTAGAGCGAAAACATAAGATTAGTAATAGAAAGCAAAGAAAAGTTTCGGATGCAAACTAACAAAATTGCGGCGGATGTGGCATATGTTAGTGCCAAGAGATTCCCCAGCGTCGATAGTGAGAAAAAGTGCTAGACTTCCAAGTCCGTCACTTATACAGGGTCCATAAATTGGTACGCCTGTTGGAATCAGAAAGTTGCTGTGTAGGAAGCAAACGCATTCCAAAGCCACTTTGATTCAAAGTTTATCACACTGACGCATCTCCAGCAGAGAGCGTGATGCAAGACACTTCATCCTCTAACTATACCACGTACAACGTTGCGTGGTTTTCAACTACTTCATACAAACCTCTACTTCATATCACGTGAATAACTGTGCATGATCGAGAATTATGAAAATAAAGGTTTGAAAGCTGTTGGCACTTAATGAGTCCATTGATCAAGGAATAAGAACTTTCTCGCAGCGAAATCCCATCTGTCATTGCATTAGAAACACGACTTCAGTGGGTTGGGCGGAGCTTAAAGGCAGCATGCCACACTAGTTCCTACGAGATACGTTAGAACGATTTTCTGTGCCCACGTTCCGATCCCCTCAGCACCTCGTTGATTTGTTTTATTTGAACAGGTTCATTAATATTCGAACTCTCGCACGTGGATATGGCGCGTGCGGAACCACCCCGGATCCAGGAATCTACAGCCCCATCTCCAGCTTTTCTCGCGAACTCCCTCGCCACGACAGATTCGTGGTATTTCTTTTTGACTTAATCGGCGGGCTGATGTCATCGCCTGACGCGATTAGCCGCATCTTCGCCGAGGTGTGCAGTCCTTGAACACAGCTCTGCCCAACCTTCTCGATCTTCTGCGAGAGCTTGCACAGAATCAATCCATTCGTCGCTGTTCCATATTCTGCGAAACCTTACGTCTCGCCTGAACTGCCTATCCACACTTGAACAAAGCGATCTGCCGGTCTCCTTAATATATGACCAAAGAAGCGAAGACGATTTACTTTAACCACTTTCGATGGCGGCGCAAGATGTTGATGTCTTCCACGTGTCATCCGCCGGTATACCACATCAATTTCTGCGTAAAGATCTTCATTGTGACATACCCTAGGCCAAAAGTAGCCAAGTAGCCGTCTAAGCAGCTTTCGTTGTGGGCAGTCAAGCCTCTCCATAACCGTTGATCATGCTGCCCAAGTCTCCAATCCGTACATCATAATGGGGCGAATTGCGGATAGGTAGACTCGCAGCTTGACTTCGTTGGTGATGGGGGTCAACCACAGGCATTTTATTAAGGAGTTAAATGCAGAAGTGGCTTTAGCGCATCTTTGCTGAACATCTCTCTCGTAGCTGCCATTGTTCTTAGCGTACAGCCTAGGTAACAGAACTCATCGACGAGTTCTATCGGTTGTCCCTCCACCCTAATTCCCGATCGAGGTCTCGAAGAGATCCACATCTGCTTGCATTTATCAGGGCGTAAGCGTAGTCCATAGGCTGCAGCCAACTTCGATACAAGGTTGACAACATGTTGATGTTTCGTACTGCTTTCCGCGAATATAACAATATCGTCGGCGTACTCAAGGTCAGTCAAGGGACACCCTGATGGTGCTAAGACAATGTCGGCAGGACACTGGTCGACTGTTCTTCGCATAATGTCGTCGATTGCAAAATTGAACAGGAAGGGTCCTGCCACTGCCCCTTGTCTTACTCCAGTTACCACTTCAAACGGTGTTGTACATCCGCCTGGTGTTCGAACTGCAGCAGTTGTTCGTTGATTCATGTCATCAAGCAAGCGAACGAACTTTCCTGGTACTCCATCGGCGCGGAGCGCGTTGAGAAGACGGCGTCGGTGAGGAGAGTCGAACGCGGCTTCAAAGTCCAGAAACGCCAAATGCATTGGCTTCGAATACCGCTGCCAGATTCCAATCACTCTCCTGACGATGAACACCTGGTCAATCGTAGATCGGCCAGGACGAAAGCCAGCTTGCTCGTCGCGCGGTTAATGAGTCGATCCAGGATAATGCGCTCCAATACCTTGTACATAACACGCAGCTAAGAGATTCCTCAATAATACCTAAGGTCCGTGACGGATAATTTTTTGTGCAGGGGAATTATGATAGCGTGTCTCCACGAATCAGGTATCATTTCGTCTATCCATACTGAATAGTTGATCTTTGTCACCTCACGAATCCCAGACGGAGGAAGATATTTTAGTATTTCTGCGCTAATCCCGTCGTCTCCACCAGATTTTCCATTCTTCATTTTCTGAATACAGACTAGGACCTCCGACTCGGTCGGTGGCTCCTCGTTAACCGCATATGTCGGTCTATGAACGTGTCTGAGTTCAGGAGCTGACGGTGCTAGCCGGTTCAGCAAGGTCTTGAAGTGTTCCTTCCAAAGTTCCTTCCAAACCGGAAGGGTTGCTTCACCGACAGCTACCCCATTGGCAGTGTTGAGGACAGGGGAACATCTTTTCATTTTTCCGCTATACTGTTTTAGTAGAGCATAGGCTTTCCGCGGGTTCCTGTCCTCCCACGCCTTCTCAAACTCCATCGCTCTTGACGTCCACTCGTTATCGCCGTCTTGTTGCAGTTGACGACGCAGCTTCCTTCTAAGACGCTTTTCCTGGTTGAAGTCACCAGCACTGCGCGCGACACATACAGAATTGTATGTGGATTTTGTTTCCGCAGATGCAAAGGCAAACTTCTTCCGCGGCAATAGAACCGGGAATGTTTCCCTTGCAGCGTCCTGGACGCACTTTGTGAAGGAATCCGCATCGCTAAGCTTCTTCCTGGTTTGTACTCCAACATGAATAGACACACGTTGGCGGAATTTTGTTCTGCATTCGTCGTCTTTCAGACCTGCCATGTCGATTTTCGGTTGAAGGAGAACTCCTCGGTTTCTCTTGTGGAACCGTATCTTGAAGCTGAGAAGAACTGGACGGTGGTCAGAGTCGAACGCGATTTCCCAAACAGCTCTAGATTTTCGGATATCTGACTGAGGAATGTTCCTCGCCAGAACGCCCGAGGTGAAGCTTAAGAGTCCTCATTTTCCGCTTGCGCTGCTCTTCAGGCATTAAAAGGGTTGACCCCTGCCACGTGAGCTGATGGAGTCGATGATTCCTCTCAAACATGGAAGCGATGATGAGGCACGTCTGTTCGCACAAGTCGACCAGACGGTCACCGTTGTCCGACGAGCGCTCCGCTGCATAGTACCATTTTCCTAGCACATCGGATTGCTGTTCGAGTCCCATCTTCGCATTTGCGTCGGTTCCGACAATGACCACCTGCCGGCATGGTATTTTAGACATCAGCGCATTGAGTTCATCACAAAAGGCGTCCTTACTGTTGTCCTCAGCGATTTCCATAGGTGTGAGCACTTACGATCCAGAGTTTACGTCCTCCACGATCCCGCAGACGTAGAAAGGCGCATCTAGACGACGTTGAGCCAAATTCATCCACCAGGTTCTTGTAATCGTTCCTCAAAGCTATCGTGCAGTCACTTACTTTGTTCTCATCAGCATCGCCGCAGTATATGGTGTAATTTTCGATGCTGATGACGGGCCGATCTCTCATGCGTGTTCCCTGCAGTGCAGCAAAAGGCACACAGAGATATCGAAGAAGTCTATAGAGCGTGGCTTGTTGGAGTTCACTCAATAGTCTTCGACCGTTCAGCGTGAGCGAAATGAATGGTTGTTGAGAAAAAAATCCATGCTCCCCTCAGGCAGTTGACCTTTCAGGTTTATGGGCCTTGACGATGTGCTGGACGACAGCACCTTTTTGTAATGTATGGGAATTTTTCGCCATATAACAGTGCAGGTTATATAGCTCGTACGTTCCCAATGCGTACACTCGAACGCCTGATTGCGTTTAGTTAAAGCAGGGCCACCAGATAGCAATCAGACTCGTATATGCGGCCCCGATTCGTATGTATGGTATGCTACCTTTAATGATAACTGTGAATCTAGGATATATCTGCTCTAGCCCACCGACAGCCCATTCCTCAGGCACAGATCCGAGTGCACTTATAGTACGATCAAAACGACGTGAAGCACGTACGCAACTGCGTATGCGACTTCTCTCGAGGCGCTTCGGTAGAGCGCAGCGCCTACGAGCGTGGTGAAATCTCTGCTGACACGCAGCCGTTTCCCACGATCCCAACTCGGTTCCAACTGGTGTCTTCACCATCCCGCTTCGAGCGCGTACGCAAATACGCCTCAATTACGCTCGTGATTCATGTCGTTTTGTCCCTACTATAATTGGCTTTGAGTTTCTAAGGATCGTCCCACATTCTCTTTAAAGTAGCATATCACGGAATCGACGCAATGTTGAAATCTGATGACAAACAAAACTCAGGGTGTAAATTACAAATATGGTCATGGCCCCGCTCAGTTTCCTCCAATCGTTCTAAAAAAACGTCATAGAAAACGGCGGTTGCTGCTACAAGGGATGTGAAAATGCTCCACTCTTGTGCACGCGCCGCATCAAACGAGCAAGCGGTAGAAGGTGAATGAGGTCTCTTCACTACACCAGAATGTATACATAGGGGCGCGTCCTATCTTACCTCGTAGGAAGAAGCGCATTTCCCACGCCGTTTTTAATGACGACTAGGGGGAATTGAGCGGGGCCACGTTCATATTCGTAGTCGAGTGGCTACCTCAACTCCGTGATACACTTCCATTAACTTTAAGAATTAAAGCTAAAGAAACGCCGTGTGGTTGCTGCTGTTATACCACAATCATAAATCTTAACTGTTATGATATGTTGATCTGTGCACCTCCTTTGGAGAATTAATTGGTCCGTTGCTCTGTGTGTTCGTTCTAAGCAGTCGCTAATGGTTTTTCTTTGTCCGTAAATTATTTGTAGTTGATTTTATGCACTCTTGGGACATCAAGCTTCAAACAAATCATCGATCACCCTGTATTTGTCTTTTAGTTTTTGAAGAGAGCTGAAAAACACAATCACATGTAAGTATTCTCATAAGAGCACTCAAGTTCTTTCATTTGAATTAATTCATTGTATTCCTTACTTTTTATCGTGGACAACAACTCACAGAAATATTGGTTTGTTGTATTATGTTGACCATGCCCTCCTTTGGAGAAGAAAATCGTCGTTCTGTCCACAGGCGGTCGCTAATTGTTCTTCGTCATTCTCAGTTAATGAACAGTTTGTAGTTGATTTTATATGCTTTCAGAACATCAAACATCACATTAGCAGTGATGGGAAATTAAAATTCAAACATCTCCTGCAAACGCTGATTAACAGAACTCGAATTGACATCATTATTCATAGTTGATGAGCCTGCTATGCTGCTGCTAAGCATTATTATTCTTCTAAGGATTGACTTCTAAAGACCGTGTCGTTACAATTATACGTGTAAGTGGTACAGGAACAACTTACACGTATAATTGTAACGAAACGGTTTTTGGAAGCATAAGTGCAGTCGGGTCAAAACGACATGAAACACGGCGCATTTGCGTACACGCTCGAAACGGGGCGGTGGAGGCCGCAGTTGGGACCGAGGTGGGTGCATTGCAAACTGCAGCGATGGGTGCTGCCAGCAACGGTTCCAGTACACTACACCCAACCGCATCGCCTCGAGAGAAGCCGCGTACGCAATTGCACAGTGCTTCATGTAGTTTTGACCCTACCATAAACAAGTGAATTAACAAATAAACAAAAGTAGTTCCCAGTGTTTCTATCTAATAATCACCAACAAAAACCACCATTCTCAGGTCCCATCAACCTAATATAATTTTAGTTAACTTCCAGGACATTCATGCAGTAATAGAAGACGTGATGGGCTCAACTGCGGTTGAGAAACACCGCCGGGGGGAAATGCTGTTGGGGAAGGGGGCATTCAGTGGTGCCCTCATTTCTCGACGCTCTAACTTACTTTTTTCTTCTACTAACTTTATATTACATCCTTATCATAGATAAAGTTAAGGATAACGTTTCTGGCGTTAATCAATCCGCTTGAGATGCGCCCCCACGTTCACTTCAATTCAGAATCGTTTGAGGTTTACGAGCGTGTAACTCGCCTATACAATGACTTGTGCTAGCCGATGTGTCAAGTCAGTGTTTTTATCCCCCAGAAAATTCTGGTATCAACTTATCGATCCCGGAGGCATAGAAGGCTTGGTGAGCACAAGGGCGGATTCGAACCTCCCATCGATCGTGCAGGAAACGGAACCTCTAGCCGCTACACCACAACCGCCCATCTCATAGATACTCGAAGTCTAATGCTTAGGTTTTAGGGCGCCGATTTATTAAGATATTCACTTCGAGAAATAAGGGTGCCACTGAGAGCTCCCCCGCTCCCAACTGGACTTTACCCCAGCCACTGCCCTGCTAGGTCATCGCGCATCGTGCGCTAGTCCATTTTTGTTGGCCTGATGACTAAGGGGCAGCGCGGGAATGAAAACAGTTCAAAGAAGCTATTTTCACGTTCGCATCCTTCATTTCTGAATATTCCTCCATTCCTTGTAGACTATGGTTTCAAGTCTATACAGTTGTCCTCTTCCCGTGAAATTCCTTGCTTGTTCTACTTTTTATGAATTGTTCGAAGTGTTTGAAGTTCTATCCTGAAAAGGTCGATATAATTGTTTAGATCGTTATGTTCTACACGGTCACGGAGAGCCGTTCCAGAACAGTTAAAATCTGCTAAGAGCTTGTGAGGATTTGTCTCCATTCCTTCAGATTTTAACTAATTTCCTTTCCTTGCTTCCATGCGCTCATGTAATTCCATTTATTTTAGGATAAGAAACAAAATATTCTGAAACATGAATACCTCTGCTTATGATGTATTAAATCACGCTGAAAGGAAAAGTATTCGACTTTGGGTTTTCAAGGTTCGTTCTTGTTCTCCTCTGTTCACAGACACGCTTCCTTTAATGGCTTATTATCTTTCTTTCCCTAGTATTTTTACATTTGCATTTATTTCTTACGTGTAGTGAGCTTTTTGGTGTCAATTATTTCTCTCGTTTGTTTCATTATAAAAGCAGATTAAAACGAATGATGATAAGCAAAGAAATGAGCAAATATCCTACTTTTTCTATGATGGCATGAAATGTCCTTGTTTGAGAAAATAAAGTAAACATAAAGTAAACAGTTTTAGCGAAACAGTAAATTTTGAAGACTTGGATGGATTTCTTTTTTGGTGGTTTAAAGTCCGTTTTTTTTAGTTGGTACACTTCTACATATTTTTCTATTTTCTTCCTGCGTGTGGAGTGAATAAGAAAAGTGCAGGTGATAACTAGCCAGCCTTTCTTCTCCCCAGATTATCTTGATGTCGCATGCAGATAAATAGATACTGTACACGATAGATACTGTACACAGATAAAATGGCGAGTTTCTCATTGATTTTACAACAGGACGAAGTGCTACGAGTTTGTCGTAAGTGTACTGAACGGGTTCCAGCTTTTTCTTTCTTTACCTTAAAAGTTCGTTCGGGTCTAGTATCGAGTAATGTTCTCTATTTCCACCAGATTTTTTTTCTTTCCAGGTTGTAGGGTTTTTGTTCCAAATCAATTTAGTGCCTCGTTAAAAATCTTTCTGCAAATTCTAAAACAATTCTCAAAGAGCGCATTTATAATAATACTTTTGTCGAAAATGATATAACAGTACTACAGTATTTTGTAGTTCATCAATGGGGAAGACGTTGATTCTTTCGGTGTATGTGTCGAAGGTTATCGACCCAGCGATGACACAGAGACTGTTCTGCGGAACTGGCACTCAACTGCCATTGAGGTGGTTTTGGATATTCTTCGGTGTTTTTAAAAATCTTTCGCTTTAGATTGCATTTTTCAGAGAAGGATAACGTCGTCCTTATTACAGACAAGTAGTGGGTCTGTCTACGAATTACGTGGAACAATAGATAAGGATCTTGCGCATCACTATGGTAATTTTTTTCAGCCATGGGTGGAGGTACAGGGTGGAGGCGGACTCTTCTCAATTGAAGGGGGTCTAGCTCATAGGGTGTAGCTCAAGTGATAAGGATTCCTTCCAAAAGTGAAGGGAGTCCTATTGCCAACCGTGCAAAAGTGAAGGGGATCGGAGCACACGCTCCAACTATCGCATCTATGTTTTCAGCACGAAAGGACACATTTTTGCCTATTACGTTTATTTCTCGTTTTATTTGCATTCATTTCCCATTTTAAGGATATCCTGCGGAGCTTGTTGAGTTATTTATGAATGGCTTCCCAGAAAATTGGAAGAGCATATTGAAGGAGTACTTTTATGTTGTGTAGGTTATTTTGTTAGCATTTTCTTCCACCACTTGCAGTTTCTTACAGAATTGTTAAAAATTGAGTTTTTGTAGCAAGACGACGAATCCGATGAATGCCTCATACTACTTCAGTGCTATGGCTCGCCGCAGATCCTCAAATTTTGTTCGTGGACAGAATGTATCTTCTATATGCGACTCAAATAAAGTGAGGTTTCCCTTCGAATTTCTATGGATTTTATCGCTCACCCTAGGATGATCGCCGGAGAGAACGCCTTTCAATTCTTCCTGCTTCTACGTCGTTACCAGTCCCAATTCCAGAAGAAGATGAACAGAAAGAAAACAGTGTGCTTAATTCGTCCTCTGCATCTTTAAAAAAGGTGGAGTCAATTTGTAATTTCTCTTGGCTATGAAAGAAGATGAATTATGAGGGCCGAAGTGATAATCGTAGCAGAAAACGCGTACATTGTTAATTCCGCCTTTTATGCAGTCATCTCTGTAGCAGTCCGTGTAATCTATCCAACTACGACGCCAAGACAATCCCGCATAAGGCCTCTCCAAAAATTATATTTTGAATGGGATTCAGTCACTTTGCAAATCCACCTAATCCACCTTTGCTTTTGTGTACCGCATGCAACAGTGTTGATTATTGCAGACGCCCACACACGTTGATGAAAGAAGTGAACGTCCATCAAATCGCCGAAGCTCTCGCTCAAGCCGAATTCTTCCATGTCCCTTTGCAGATGAAGTGAGGTTCAACCAATCATAACATCTCAGTGTAGCTTAATTCTCATGTATGCACAAGTGTATATACGTCGAACAGGTTCAGCATGTCGTTGGAACACGATCCTCTCAAAAATGACTCCTCTGTACTTTTCTCCTCTCATGCTCTCCAGTGTAGTAGCTAGCAATTGAAAATTAAATACAGCAAGTAAAATTTGAAGAAGATAATTTAAAAGGTTAGTAAATAAATGATATAATGTAATGAACAAGAGATCAAATAAATAAGGATGAGTAGAGATAAATGTGCAGCATTTGTGCGCGATTTGGCAGTGATTTTAGCGAAGATTTGATTTTGTAGTTGTAATAAACGTTGTAACCTGGTTCCAAAAAAAAAAAAAAATCTAGAAAGGCAAGCAAAAGTACAGTTTTGAAAGGAGGGTTTTTTCTTTCTAAAACGTTCAAATCGGCATTGTTAGATGCTCTCTGATTTTTTCGTGAAACTTGAGAAAAAATGGGGATTTTAACAAATTTTCGAGCTTCTTCACAACTAACGAATTTTTGCACCCCGTTGTGCGACTTACTTAATAGGAAATCACCTCTACTTCCATTTCTCTTTCATAAAATAGTTACACAGGAATCCCACTACACTCAAATCTAAGAATTGTCATTCTCAGATTTGAGTGTTGTGGTACTAATTCAATTTTTTTTGAAAGAATTAAAATTTTTGATAGTTACTAGCATTTTGACCGATTTATTTTATAATTCATTTTCTTCACTTTTACCACGTCTTTTACCATGTGTTGCATTTATTCAAGTTTTTAACGGCTTGTCCTGATATTTGCGGGTAAATACCGGATACGATTTTGCACAGCTTTGAACCTTGCGAAGCGGTCCGGACGTCGTGAAGCGTACATAGTTTGGAGCAGCAAGTAAATTCATACCATTATCCATTATCAGAAGTGAAGAATGGGATTTTTAAACCATTTTGTGGCCCATCCTAATCTTAGCTTAACTATTGCTGCTGTACAACAATCTTCCTCAATCATTGATTCAAATATTACACCATTTAATTTTAAAGAGAATTATAGAATATGACCCCTTTCGACCCCCTCTTGCTCCCAACCCCTTTTTACGATCCCCTATTGGGAAAACCCACCATAATCTATACCCCAACTTTGAGATTAGTTCAAAAACTTCATTCATGTTTATTCTTTGTCGTTCTTAGTTCTTCTGGTTTCTTTGTCAGTGATGGGTTTTGCAGACACCGAAGTCGGCACTTAAAAGTGACAATCGCTCATCAATCCGCCGTAGTTCTCGTTTAAACGGAGGTCTTCCTAATTCTCCTGTGGATGAGGTAAGGTTCAAGTGTCTCACTCTCAAATGATATTAACTTTCAGACCCAAATTATGAAATTACCCAACAGGTGTTACCGATTATTAGGCTTGACCTACTAGTTCATAGTTTTATTGTCGCAACCTTTTTCTCGTGTATAAAATTATTGCAGACCCCCAGGTTAGCAGATAAAACTAGCAGTCGCTCATCAGTTCGACGTAGTTCTCGTTTAAACGGAGCTGTTTCCCGTTCCGGTGCGGATGAAGTGGGTCCAACCTATCATCGCTCATTCTAACGACTTTAACGACTTTACCAGAGATATAGTTTGCGACTATTTAGGGATTTTCTTTCTTATCTATCCTTCTGTGGCCTTAATTTTTCGTCTACCGTCTTTTTTTTTCTCAATGACGACGATTTTTGCAGACTCCCAAGGCCGCAGATGAAAGCAACAATCAGTGTTCAATTCGACGTAGTTCTCGCTTGAACAGAACTCTTCCTGATTCTCCTACAGATGAAGTAAGATTCATCCCATCATCAAACATACAGCCACCGACTTTGACTACCACGCTAATGTTCTGAAATTACCTAACATGACTCAACTATTATTAACCTTCGCTGTTCGTGCCTTTCCTTCTGTTATGTCTTTTTTCATAGTGACGATTATTCCAGGTTCCCGAATCTGTACACAAATCCAGCAATCGCTCATCAATTAGACGTACTCGCTTAACTGAAATTCTTCCTCAACCTCGTGCAATTGAAGTAAGGTTCAACCTACAATTACAGATTCAAGTGTTTTTCCTTCCTTTTACTTTAGTAATTTTGCCATTGTAATACATTTCTGCTTGATGCGGATTTCGATGCCAACTTGCTTATCGTCATTGCTGATTATCTGCCAGACTGGTTTGAAGAAGTACTAACTTTTGACTTGTCATAAGGAAAATCTCTTACATCAAGTTACTCTTCTAGAATTCTTCAGAGCTTAACAACGATTTGAATTTATTTCAAAACTAGGTGACATTTGCAAATTTAGCCTGATGTTGGTGATGACTTCACTTATTGCAATTTTTTTCTTGAACACCTTCTATTATTTTCAAATAACAAAGGTTCCATTT
The DNA here is from genome assembly GCF_031761385.1 of Necator americanus. Classification (NCBI taxonomy): domain Eukaryota; kingdom Metazoa; phylum Nematoda; class Chromadorea; order Rhabditida; family Ancylostomatidae; genus Necator; species Necator americanus. The sequence continues at coordinate 13,591,221 of NC_087372.1, read as the reverse complement.
TAAGGAACCCGATCTTGCAATCTGCGGTGTTAATGCCATCGTTTCCCGACTTTCTGCCCCAAAAGCTGAAACTGCAGCCGCTTTGAGGGTGAGGCTTAAAAGATACGTCACTGCCAGTATTTCCCACATGTTTTATTTGCCTTTCCTATTTGCTATACTCACTATTTGTCCGTGAGCTACGTCTGCTTAGAATTGTCTCTTCTTATTCGAACGTTTCAAGGAAATTACCGCTTCCTCGGAATCCTCGTATATTTTCGTTCCTCGTATGAACAGTGAAACGTCTGCACTTCCGGGATTTACTACCGAGGCATCTCAAGTTTGTACCTTTGTTTTGTTATTACTGGCACTTTCTTAATAATTTCCTCTAGAACTTAGACCAGTTTCCAACAGTGGAATCTCCTTTTTCGGTCAGTTCACCATCACTAGAGCAGGAGACTTCTGCGGGGGTAAGGATGCTGTTTTCTTGACGTAAAACACAAAAATTTTCCGTTCCATATTCAGCCTGCCTTCGAGACACCTGGATGTAACCGAGAATCTAACAGGGAAGACAACATCGAACGGTACGGAAGGATCCAATTTTATAGTTCAGGTTTTAGAATTCACTTTTTTCATTGGAACCAAGTTTTAGAAATGACTACAAAAATGCGAAGCATTCTGAGCTTGCTGTCGTACCAGTAAGTTCTGTCGTTTGCAAGGTTTCTATGGACGGGATCTCCAAGGATATAGGTTTTGTTCTGTTTTCCATAAAATCGTGTAAAGCAGTACTTCGTTAGATGACGATATCTCAGGGAAAGTTGATGATGCTGTTGAATTACGCCGGTGGTCTATTCGTTTTGCTCCTGTTGGATGCGGTGGTCCTGAACTCGGCTTTCCGAAATTTGTACTTCTTGGCGACAGGATGTAGGATTACTCTTTTTTCATTGAAGGAACTCACCTCTGATGTGAAAGTGGTAAAATTTCAGCATATTTTTTCATTTATTGTAGAGGTCATGACACTCAGTGGCGCACCTCAGTCATTGTACGCGTTGAAAGTGCTGAGATTCTTCATACTTCCTCTACAAAATATCGACTAGCAGGTGATATGAACGTGATGGACTCCGCTTCCGCAGGTGAGGTGATGGGATTATTCGAAAGGATATCTATTTCGTCGTCAGTCCTTATTCAGGGTTCCCAAAAATGTTTGTGGCGAAATTTCTTCGAGGATTCCCGCCGGATTGGAGAACACAGATAACAATCTTGTATAAGTAAGTTCATAACTTAGCCAAAGTTCTCTTACAAGATGTCTTAAATTGGGATTTCAAAATTCACATGTTCTATTCATCACGTTCTTTCAAAGTCTTAAATGGTTGGGGTTTGACCTACATCGTACCCTAATGGTGTTGTTATACTACTTCTCAGCTAATCGCACAGTGAAAAGTAGTGCATCGGCGATACGGTCTGGATCCAACTCAGCTATGCTTCGCTATGGATAACAATCAGTGTCAATTTTATTATGTTATGCGTGGAAGAACTTATCTGTCATTTTGGACGTTCAAACGAATTATTATAACGTCAATGACTGTTTTGAAACTTCAGGGCATTCTTAGTGATGTACTGCAATTTTAACATCTTCGTAACGCATGTTTGTTTCTACGCTCCTTTTTCATGTTTCTCTTGATTCCTGAGTTGTTGTCTTTCACAAATTTGGAGAGACTCTCTTCCTCTTCCTTCCTCTTTTCATTCTCGTGCTGTAGGTGAATCTTCGATTTCTTTTTTTGTTATATTATTTCAGGTATAATGTTTGAAGTATCCGCGACACTTCATTTCCAGAAGTAATTTACAAAAACCTCTCCGAACACTTCTTTCATTTTTTCAAAGCAACATTCTATCCCGTCCATCTAACATTAAATTCATGAACGATCCAAGATCGCTTCAGCACCTTCTTCGGCAGTTTGGGGGTGAACGACCATCTAAGAAAGAATTTCGATGAGAACAAGTCAACAGTTGTGTTCCCTCAGTCACCTACAAGAGAAGGTGCACATGATAAGGACCAATGTCATACTTCTCCTCATGTAAGTTATTTTCCAATTCCAAGTTCGGCAATAATTTTTTGCACTGTTGTTAGCATTGAACTCCACTCACTTCAGGATCAGAGTGCACATTCTTTAAGTGCCGGTTGTTCGCGGACGCAGAATTCGAAAAACAAAGGCTACGTTGCAGGACGTGGAGGAGAAAATCGAGCAGGTTTATATTCTGTGTAGTATATTTTTCATTATGTATCTACTACATTGTATTTGTCGTAACTGTCTATTCTGAACGCTTGTTCGTGTAGCCACGTTTGCCAAAGGACTTATCTGCTTGTGCACTGTGCATCGTCTGCTCCAGAAGACATAATGAAACAAATCTAACCTAGAATCTGTATGGCTGCCCGCACTGTTCCACCAAAAGACAATCAATTTTCAGTTCTACATAGATGTCATAACGGAGGACGATTAGAAGTTATAAATAGCCCTTCCTAAGTAGCGCGATGCAGCTGTCTATCCAATCAAATACCCTGCAAGGAGCAGATCCCAAGTGCATCAACATTAACATCAACATCAGTTACTTCAAAGCTGACACAGTGAACGGCACGAGTAGTATGTGGTCCGAGAGGCTTATCATAAGAAGAGTACAATGTTGGATTTGGAAGCTCTATAAAGTTTTAACAGATTTTTCTTTTTTTGCACAGACGAAGCTGGTATAACTTTCATAGATGATCCCTACATTTGGCAATAATTATGTGAAATTCAGACGTGCGTACATCCCGAAGCGGGCGATGTGTGCATCCACCTCTTGCTCAGTGGGCTGGCCAACGAGTTCGATATGACGGGTACGGTAACGTCATCGGTGTCCAAGATGTTACTACTGCCACGATACATTCTAAAGGAGCAGCAGAGACAGTACGTGTGGTCAGACAATGCTTAGGGCACTATTCATTTTATTAAGCTTTTGATTTGTGACTTCATTCTTCAGTTGGCTCTTTCCAACTATTATGGTGTATCGCCTGCTCGACGAGCGAGACAGTCAGAATCGTTTTTGGAGCCGCCTAGACTTGCAGTCGATAGTGGACCGAAAAAGATGCCAGCACAGAAAGCCCTGGTTTGGTGTTGTTCTTAGAAATTTGCAGCCACATCCAGCAGTAATATTCATATACCGTTCTGCGATTCATCGATAGACCCATAGAATTTGAACTAAGAATTTGTAGGGAAAATTTTGTCCTTTAACATAGCACTTTGACGGTGACAGATACGGACTTTTCATGTCTCACTGCACTTTCTCGATTGACCACATTCAGTCAATCATTCCTTGATGTAATCAACTCCTCAAGGAGACGCTTGACCGGCACTGGTTGTCAGCAGCGGTTTGTCAAACGGTGCCATTTTAATACATTTTCTCGAGCCCAAGAACAGTGGTACCTAACGAAATACAGCAGAACACCAATTTCAACCAGTGAAACAACTATTTTCTTTTTGCAAAGAGAGATGGGGTTAAGTTTCTCTCGAAATATCCATTAGTTTTATACAAAATCTATGTTACATCAAGCACTTGAAAGTATCCCTTCAAAAAACTTTAAAGTCGGTCAACCCTAATTTCAAGGGTTATTACTTATTCAAGAAGACTTTTTTGTTTTGTTTTTTGTTTCATTCCCATAGGTGTTTTATTTTAATAACATATGGAACAGTTGTTATTTCTACTTTTTGTCTTTCATCTAGTCAGCAACTTGATTTTCCATTCGAAAGGTCCTGTAGGTCAAGGCGTTTCAAGGATTATGTGTTTTCATGAGAAAACTGTTGTTATAATGCGATTTCAAGCAGCGGCTTTCAGACTCCTTTTTTTCTACAGCTATCTTCGTTTAGGAACCATAATTTTTCTTTTTTATTTCGAAAGATTTTATTTTTGATATCTAAGTAACCATGGATGAAGAAAATTCTGCCTACAAAATAGGCTGATCTAATAACTGCTGACGTATACGCTGAAATCTATGATGCAAATGAAGTCACCGAAATAGTTTTTTCAGAAGATAAATAGGGGCGTCTCCTTCTCCACGCAACAACAATTAAATCTTTGGAGTTCTTCATGTCATCATTGTTATTCTCCTTGTTGCTGTTCGAATAATTTTGCCTTTACTAAAATTACTGAAACATATATAGAAGGAAAGAGAAAGCTGTTATGGAATCTTTGGCAGTATTTGCAGGAGGGATAGGCCGTACGCGACCTATGCTTTAGGCAGCTCTTTCACTAAGGCAAACTGTAGACTCACAAGTGCCACCTGAAAGAAAATTCAATTGAAAAATGTTAAGGTGACGTATAGTGACAGTTCCAATGAGGAAAACGATAAACCCTATAACAGACGGTTCAGACGAATTTTGAATGACAAAGACTCTACTCTTCGGAATAGCCGCAGACGTCCCTACCAGGTACTATTCACATTCCGTTCCTTGTTTACTTACCACTGCAGTAGCAGTTATTTTTCAAGCCTTTAAAGACTTACTCGGACGAATCCGAGTTCGAAAGAGAGCTGAGAGCTGAACGTCGCTTAATTTTGAAACAAGCGAAGGAACTACGAAGACAACAAGCAAATTTACTTGAAATGGAAAGACGCATAGCATTCCATGAAGAGAAGTGGAGAAAGAAAAAGATGAGAGAGAGGCGCCTCGAGGGCAGTAATATTGGTGGTCATTATTCACCCACAAGATCAGAGGAGAGGCGACGTCAACACAGAAAACAAGTGAAAGGTAAGAATATTTGTGCAATATTTCCGTTCTTCGTGTTATAGTTCTCGATTTTCGAAGATGAAAAGCAACAAATGGTCAAGAGATATTCCAAATACGCAGATGAGGAGGATAGGTACTTGGAAGAGGAAATCTTAGAAAGGCAACGAAGAGAAGAAGAGTGGGCTGAGGAAGACGAGCACCTCTCAGACTGTGATTATTCTGACGGAGATGTTGACTGGCGTGAACCAGGTCCGTTCAGTCATTTACATTGTTCATTGTCCGCAGAACAAGAAGAGTATATATTTCTTGTTTTGTGGAGCACTAATACCTTTTAGTACGCAAAAGAAGGAGGAAGTTGCGGAGAATAAGGGAGCAGATTTCTTCGGACGACAATTCGCTTGATGTGAGTCATACAGTTTCTTCAATTAACCATTAAATATACAAAATAGTGGTAGTTAATAATAGTATTTGATTTAATACTTTAATAAAAAGTCTCCAGCCAGTTTTACTGCGATTCGAAATCTTTGAGACCTTATGAACACGTGATGCCGTATACAGTGGCTTGCGTAGGTCAGCTGATATATCAAGTGACGTTTTATAATCGCAGACAAGTCTAGTGGCGGAAGGAAGGGGGTCTAGTACCAATTGTTGACCTTGGAGGGATGGGGGCTTGGTTGGGACTAGGACGGTTTCGAACCCTCGACCGTGTGGCTACAACGAACCTCTAACCGGCTGCGCTACACCCACCCTCGGACAATACAGTTGATTTATCTGACCGCCTATGAAAAAATGAGACGTGGACGAGTGGAAAAACTGAAATGCAAACAGTCTACAGTAGCAAAATCGCGTCATAATGTAAAACGTATGTTATGTCCGTCTTCGATCCAAGTATTAACCCGATCTACTGTAGACTGTTTGCATTTCAGTTTTTCCACTCGTCCACGTCTTATCTTTTCATGAGCGCTCAGATAAATCAACTGTACTGACTCATAGCAGAAAGAACTCTTGGGGAAATCAGAATCATGTACTCGTTTCTCTTTTGAACCTTTCTATTGGTTATTAGTCTGGCGCATTGCCCGCTACTTGCCGCAGTCCTACACATGAATTGGTTATTTTATGTTTAAGAGCAAAGAAAGTGAGGAAGAAAGTGACGAACACAATCGAAACAAGCCCAGAACAGAGAAACCGGGTGCGAAAAGGGAAAAGGGCTGGAATAGAGCAGAATTGGACAGACTAAAGGTGAGTAGTTTTTACTGCAGTGCTTACTACTGAAATGTGCACTTTCCCTTTCTCGCCTTAATATCAAAATGGCATGTTGTTTGTGATTAAGTTGGCGCTTTCTGCTATACATGTTCGGACAGATGATGACTGGGAGAAAATAGCACGTTCACTAGGTAATGATAGGAATCCGGAGTCATGCAAACAGGTGTGTATCATCTCTTTCTTCAATATTCACTCTTCTCTCTACCATAGATGCGATAGTCGAAGCCGGTGCTCTGACCCCCTTCACCTTTGAACGGGCGGAGAAAAGACCTCCTTCAATTTTAAACTTTTGGTGAAATTACCCTCTTCATTTTTGAACGGTTGGCGAAAGGTCCCCCTTCACTTGAGCTGCACCCTAAGGGCTAAACCCCCTTCACCTGAGTAAGGCCCGGCTCTCTATATCGCACCTGTGCTCTCTACCTATTCCTGCACTGATATTCTCGTTACTATGGTGTGGTTAATTGGGTTAACAACAATTAAAGGCAGCGATAAAGCGTTTGAAATGGGAGCCTTCGGCAAACTCTTGTGGTCCAGTGGAAGCTTCGGAGCCCATAACGGCTCGAGCTGGGACTGTTGCTTTTCAGCATCAAACCAATGAATACACAAGGTGGTTTTTTTATGATACACTCATTTATCATAATTATTAAAATATTTTATGATGTTGAAAAAGGATCGATGGCGCCAAATCGTTTGTTAGCACTCTTTGTCTTCTTCTATTTTCTAAGTTTACATGGTTCATCATGACCCTTCTTGTCGTCTTTCACAAGATGTTTAAATTATTTTGGACTAAGACCAACTCCAAATTTTCTGTCAATACGAGGGGTATGGAAAAAGAACAGCTTCTAATTTTGTTCTGTCTTTTTAATTATTGGAATTTTTTAGGAAATACATGATGGGCGGAGGTGCTCAGGGAGAGGATTTCTTCAGGAACAATGAGACCACAATGAATGATGTAGGTTTTGGAGAACTCCGTCCTCCTTTTCTGCCCTCAATCATGATTGTTTTCAGAGTATGGTCAGACCTGATGTAACCGAGTTCGGTGCAGACGATTCGCTTCTGGAAGCTATGCGCACTCCTGCTGGAGCAATGGCTGAAAGAAAGGTTACATCTTAACTGATCCATATTCAATTTCCAAGAAGTCAAACATCTTCCGTTGTGATACAGCATCCTGACATTTTAACACTGTAGTGGTTCGATCACCGTGTATCGAGAATGCTTTAAGTAGCTAGTCAGCTTTCCTCAGTTCGATTACTACTAACACTTGATTGAAATTCCAAAAGTGTGTTAACTGAACCTAATCCGCGCTGGACGCAGAAACTAACCAGTTAATGAAGCTTTTTCTGTCATTCATAGATTAGAACTTCTTAAAACACAATTGGTAAAAAAAAAATGACGAAGATAATGCGACATGGTATCTTTCCTAAACTGGTTGTTTGGTCAATAATAGTAATAGGTATCCTATCGACGGCAAATGAACTTCAAACAAGTGCATCAGTTTGATGAGAAAGGAGTTCCTACAGAACAAGTTTTCAAGATATTTTTTGTTTTAAAGGAGTGTGGTGGTTTTCAGAAACTTCTAGACAGCACTGAATAACATCAACAATGCATAATCCCGAAAATTTGTTTCCTATTGCGAGTTCATAAGTAAACCGCTCTGCATCTACAGCATGTATCCATATCACTGGATTTACAGAGATAGCATTTGTTGATTATAAATGTGAAGCGAGAACAAAGATTGTTTTTTTTTAACGTTTTGGCTTTTTCGCCTTCGTCAGAGCTTGGAAAGTCACAACGTTTGAAACATATCCTCTCAAAAGTCTCATCCAGAACAGATTACCGTTTCATGAGAGTTCCCATCTAAAACCATGGAGCAAAAGAGCCCAAATCGTTTGGTTTGGCTAAGTAGATCTCGCCGTGACATTCAGCGGATTGACACAGAGCTGGTAGCTGTGTGTGGAGAACTTTCGGACTTTGATCCACATTCCAGGGTATACGGGTAGCTTCCTAATAAGCATTGGCCGAGGGATTCTATCGCACGGTGTTCGGATATCCTTTTTTGGGACCAGAACATTACTAATCTGGCCACTCGATTAGTTGTTGCTGTAGATGGGGAATATGCATAGAAGGTGCGCATTATGAGAAATTCATGAGGATCGACGTTTGCACTACAAACACCAAGTATTTGTAGCTTTACAGAGTTTAACGCAGCTAATTTCAGGTGCCAAATCGTCGACAGTTTCTAGCGGAAGCAATAGATGATGATACGCCCATCAGCAGAAGAAGCAGTGGAATTGCGATGATAACTCCGAGGGATTCTGCGCAAAGGTAGAAGTATAGGTTCTCGAAATATATCGTTCAATAATTCATTAATTAATTTCCAGGGAGCGACAAAATCGTTATTTTCACCATCTCATTAATAAAGGAGCTCGCGGCGATATTTCCCGGATGAACTTCTCACGAGCCGGTTGCTCTCGTTTTGAAAGAACTCGAACAGGATTGGATGAGATTAAGGTGACCATTGCTCAAATTTACCTTCGTTCTTGTAATGTTTTTGGGAATGACAATGAATTTACTGTATAGGTGCAAAAATTTGGAAGTCTCCAAGAGGACCTCGACTACGTGGCGAAAATGACAAAGAAAGCAAGGAGGAACGCAGTTTTGGAGGAGGACTCAGACAAAGATTTGGAATTAGAGGATGAAGATGTGGAAGAACTTGAGAACAACGTATTTTGATATTAATAAGCGCTTGATTAGTACACTAACATCTTAGTTATATTTTGCTCAGATCGATCATTTTCCGAAAGGTTCTAAACTTTTCCATTTGTTCATTATAATTTAGTTGAGTGATTGAACACTTTTAAGCGTTGGAACTATTTTGTACGTGTAAATGAGCGCATTTTGGAGGCAGAGAGCTCGCGCTGTTCTGATATTTTCATTTAGTGGTGATGAGTTTATGGAGTTGCAGCGTGACCAAAACAAAAGCATTGCACTATTTTCGCGCTCAGAATAGTTGCTTCGCTGACATCTTTAGCATTGTATCAATTGTGCACGTAAATACTTTTCGCACGTCCCGTAACTAAACCAAACCCGGAGATACATCAACATACTTGCGTTGCAGACGCTACCTCGTCGCTGCATTGGAGGTACAGTCAGGCGACACGGTACTAAATAGATGTACTGAAGCAATTGTTGACGTTGTGCGTTGCTGTTCGCGTCCGGGTTTAGATTAGTTCTGGATTGTATTAAATCGATCCCTATTCTGTAGAATGTTATTTCTTTAGTGATTCTTGAATACACTACTACGAAAGTACTCCTCATACTACTTTCACCAGAAAAATAGCGCCAGTTGGCAAGAAAACGTATGCACAACGTACTGGAAAAGCCTACCTACCGTAATTTATATCGAGTAATGCGTACAGATGCACCAAGTGCGCCTGTCTTTAATTATGTATTGTTTGAAAAATAAATGACATTCACAAATGCATAGATTGTTAAATTATATCTAAAAGCTATTCAAATTTGCTGAAAAGATTTGTTATGATATAGCAAACAAATTATTACAATGGAAGCTGGTAAAGCAATAACGTTTGTTCTCTAAGTTCTATCGGTCGAGTAAAGGAAATCAATTGTGCTACCCTAGTCCGTATTTCACTTTCCTGCAATGGTGAAAGAAAAGATTTTTGATTTTGAGATCCCTCCACAAACAGATACGGGACCGAACGTATTTCACAGGTCTCACGATGAAGTCTCAACTATTAACAATGTCAGGAATTTGAGACATGAGGAGCATCCAGACCGATGATTTTATGTTACCCACAGACATGCGGTAAGATCTCTGAAACCGTTTTCGTTGTTTTGCAATGTCATGCCGTATGTTGAAAGAAATTATAATGGCAGCGAGAAGTAGCAAGAAAGTAAAATCGAATATATATATATATATATATATATCGACAAAACGGGTGCAAAACGACATGAAGTATGGTGTATTTGCGCATTGCTCGAAACGGCGTGGTGGAGGCAGCAGCTGGAACCGAGTTGGCACCATCGCAAACTGCAGCGATGGGTGGTGCCATCAAGTGTTCCAGTACGCTCATAAACGCCTCGAGCAGGCTGCGTACGCAATTGCACCGTCATTTTGACCCTACTATAGTAAAGTCAGAAGGACACGAATAACGGTGCAGTTTTGTAAACGGCTGCGCTCGAGACGGTGCGGTGGAGCGTAGTAGTTAGGATAGAGGGAGGACTCCTGCTAACATTATTTTCCGCTGCACTTCGTGATGGAATTCCTGCGCAAATTCCTACCGCTATCTCCGCCACGTCGCTTCGAGCGTCGCCGCTTAAAAAACGGCACAACGCTTCTCGTCGTTTTGACTCGACTATACATGCACATGTAGTTGGGTCAAAACACGAAGCACGAACAACTGCGCAAGCGGCTGCACTCGAAGCGGGGCGGTGGAGCGTAGCGGTTGGGATCGTCCATGGATCCTCGCTACCACCATCCATCTCTACAGTTCGGCCCGGTCCCACCTCGATTGCAACCGCTGTCTCCACCGCACCGCTTCGAGCACAGCCGCTTACGCAACTGTCCTCCGTGCTTCATGTCGTTTTGAATCGACTATATATATATATATATATATATATATATATTTGACTTGAAATTGAGCAGTAACTGCTACTATAGAGAGGAGACTAAGACTTAGAGGGGAGACTGAAAATAGCATAGATTCGTACAGATAAATTCACTGACATGCTGAGGCTGCGTAACACGAAATTGACGACGTTGGGGTCTCTTCGCGTGTACGTTGGAGTAAATATGTATGTAATTCACAAGTATGACCGTCCCCTCTATATTTTTATCCAGAGAAAGTCTATGATAGCTCCGTGGACTTCCGTCTGCACAACAATTCAACTTATTACGCTGTAGTACAGTGTCCACGATCCAACTTGTATAGCTCAAATATGCAGCAGAAGATGATTTCATCTGCACAATTGTAGGCGTGTTGCAAATCGCACTTGTCGTATTGCCCCTAATAAGTTGCAACATTGGGTAGGTGGGATCATCCAAAGCCTTTCCATGCCTATTTCTGGATTACTAAAGCGAATTGGTCGTGCTTATATTCGCGAAGTACACCTCTATAGGTATTCGTAGAGAGATCGCAACATCAATTTCATGGTGCGCCATCGTTAGTTTTATTTACGTTTACGTGTACAGAATCAACGGATTCAAAGGAATTGTTCAGCTCTCAAAAAAGATAAGAGTTTAAGAGATTTTGTTGCTGGATCATTCAATCTATCAGTCATCAGTCGTCATAATTCTACACGTACTAACAAATCTAAGTTGCATTTTTCTGTTTAGTTTGGTATGTGATTAAAATTTTGCTACACGTATGGTTCCGAAGGATGGTAATCTTACACAACCAACAGAAAAATAGGGAAGAAATCTACTTCTCACGGAACAAAATCTTTGGAGAGCAGCGCATCAAGGGACTTATTGAACTAAGAAGATAGAGCCTCTAGAAATAAGAGTGGAGTTGAGTGACCCTCAACCCTTCCCCCAACTACATTTTACCCCTAACAAGACTGTGAGCTGAACGATTTTTTTTCTCTTGCTGTGAATTCCTGAGAAACAAGTGCTAAAGTGTTATCTCTGTAGAATGGATTTCCAAAAGAATGTCACTGCAATAAGTTCCACCAACTTTCACTCACATTTCACTCACGGTGCGATCGTAAATGAGGACATAAGTACCCTGTGAAACCCATGAACTGCTAGGCGCCAGATTCGACGACGGATGCGGCGTAGGCTAAAGGGTCGGCGTCTGCACGAGCGATACAACACTCACGTACTCAGATGGATCCTGCTAACCTGAACATCGTCTATAACAAGCAGTATGCATGTTGAAGGATACAGTAATTGCCATCAACATAATTCTAAACACGAAAAGCTAGAAAGGAGGTCCTGCGACGATATCTGCCAAAGTTCGGCGACTTGCAGAGGGTTTGAGTGTGAAGGGGTGGGTGTTTTGTACATCTCATTTCGGTGCGTGACATGCATTCAAATTATTGTGGCAAAGAGAGTTTGCTTATAGTTTGTTGTTATTTCCGTCGTTTTGTTTGTCTTCTTTGTAGTAAATGAGTACAGGTTTAAATAGTTACAGGGAATTTGAGCAAATGTTCATTTACACTTCTGCATGATACAACAAATATGCATCGTTCATATCTCTGTCAGGAAGAGGCGGTAAGACTTTTTCTACATAAACCCATTTGTCCCTTGTGTGGCCTTGTTGTTCCTCCTCAGAGCAATTTTTCTGAGCCTAGCAGCTGGAGTGTCTTGGATGAGCAAGTGAAAAATAACTGTCTAGACCTTAGTGAGCTTGGTCGGAGAAATGTGGTTTTAAATGGTAAGTACCGACTATTGCTCATGAAGGAGTGGCCTGTACACGGTCTCCAATTCATGTGTGATCTCACTTAAGTGGGTTCTCGCATCGCTGAACTTGATTCCGTCGCTGGATCAGTTCACAAACTCTAGAGCAAGATCTGCTCAAGACAGAACATTTTAAGAAATCTTTGATTAGTGTTATTGTTCAGTAGTTACGTGAAGTCGCAAATGAAAGCAAGTTGTCAGCGACCTTTTCTCCAGCGGCTATTCTGTCAAAATTAAGAAGGAACTTTCCAACTTTTCCCATTCAGCAGATCCAATCTACCTTTTCTTTTCAGTGAACTATCAGATTTCGTGTTTGTTTATTTTAAATGCGGCTGCTATCCATTCTTATTGTTTTATCCACTACAAAGAGTTTTACTTGTATCTATAGTCAGCTCAAAGAACAACTGATCTCCTGGTTCTGAACGGTTGACGAACCTTTGCGGCGTCTCCGTTGTGGGACGTGACAGTTGCAATGTTGAACACCACTATGTGATGTTTTAGACTCGACTGTAAAGTTACAAGCAGCTGCGAGAGGTCCACTCACTAGTGCTAATGCCCCTTGAAGTCCAAACACACGCAGAGGATTGGAATCCCTTCGGTTGTTATGGAGAGATGTGCATAAAGAACGCTTTGAGAACAGTATTCCACATGATTGTGGAGCTTCTCCTTTGTGACCAAGGAAAAGAAGCAAGTAGTAGGGGGAGGAATAGGAGATGGTACGTTTCATTCCCACAGAGGCATCGTGCTAACCGTACTCTTTTATTTTATTCTAGCGCCTCTCTTTAATGGAAGGCTCTCCGCAAAGCTCACAGACGCGTTAACGCAGCCTGTGCGCTTCTCTGAACTTTTTTTGGGAACTTACACACAAAATAGTAATATGTGGGACTGAGACTGAGATTAACGTGAATTTTGATGTTGACATCAGAGTTTCTGTAGAAACCTTTTCAAATGCTAATTAGTAACAAAAATGGTTGAGGCACCTTTTCTGGGCTAGTGTCTGCTGGGAGAATTGACATTGAACAGTGAAAGAACATGCGCATATGGTCTATTCTGTAGTGCAATGCTGCTGCTGCGTGCTTCTAGTCACAGCGAAGCGACTGAGTTCTGAAGCTTATATTTCACTTTGTAGTTAGTGTTTCGAACTCCTTGTATATGCTTACCATACATTCTTGGGGCACTCAGTTGCGCCCTTATTTCTGGAAGTAACTAACTAAAGGGCCCTGATACCTAAGCATTAGTAGTTCGAATGGTCTCCTGTCTTGAAACCTCGGCATATTCTGTCTATGTTTTGTGATAGTGTGCTTGCGAGGTTTTTAGATGGAACCTTTTATTTGCCTGACGTTTCGGCTTTTTCGCCGTCAGTGACCCAGGGTAGTGTGTCACTTGACGGGATAAACGTGGCATTGCTCCAGTCATCCTCTCTTCAGGCCTCTGAAGACGGCGAAAAAGCCGAAACGTCATTCAAATAAAAGGTTCCATCCAAAAACGTCGCAGGCGCACTATCACAAAACTAAGCACTAGCCTTAGGAGATCTCTGATATGTCACTAAAGTTACTAAAAGAAGGAAGAAAGATAGGGTGTTCCGAAGTAATGGCGCCGCTTAGTCGCTACGACTGATTCGTTGACTACAGTCACGCAAAGAGGGGCGCAGTTGTGACCGCAAGACACACGAGGCATGTGGTTTGAAAAAGGAAACTTTGCAGCGCTGTTGAGTTCGTGGACGAGTCCGTCAGCAAATATTTTTTTAAAGTTGACCGTCCTGATATTTGTTATCAACTCTGTCTTCTATTGTAAATATAATCTACTTGAATACTCGTCATGCAGTTGCCGGCGAATGCACTGCGTGGTCCTGATGCTTTGTATCTACGACGGAGATGAACACCGGTACCATACATGGACACCCATCGATCTATAGAAAGATAATCGATAGTGCTTAGATTAATTCGTTCAACATTGTAACATTGATCAACAGATGCAGAGACAGCATCAGTCAGTTCTGAGAACTTGACGCATCAACCCGACACAATATGTTTGATTGTTTCGACGCTGTCTATTTGTGGAAATAGTGTGCTTTGTGCAATTTTATTGATTCCTTCATTTGGGAGCCTGAACTGCTCAGAAGAGTGGAACCACTGGGATGTGAGGAAAGTTGCCTAGTTAGGTCTAAGAAATCTGAGCTATTCCTACGAAGCAAGCACCAAGTTACCAGATTCAGTTTCAGAAGTCTTGCGCTCTATTCATAGGCTCATTTCGTCTTCGCAATGTGAGCGTGCGGTTCATGGATAGCTACGAGGTGAGTAGAACCCGCCTTCCACATGACTTTGTGCTTTTACAGATTCATCCGACCTCGCTTGAATTCTATAGCGCATCGCATCAGTTCTTTCTAACGATTAGATAACGTACATTTGAATACTTGATTTCTTGATATTACTTGTTTTGGGAAGTTCGCATACCTTTTTCTATAACTGCGCTTTTTAATTTCTTGAGATTTTTCGAACATTAGTTGTAGTTGATAAAATTCTACTATTGGACAAGTTTTTTCCGTTGGAGGAACAAGTGGGAAATAGTTGTGGTATTATACTGAACACTGGTAAGGCACTAGAAAGGACTCTGTGTAGAAAGAATCCTTTGAAATATGATAAAAATTAGTCGATTAAAACAACATTTTAAAATAGTTATCAGTAAAATGGTATGGAGGATACATCGGGAAGTTTGTTCTCAAGCGTTAAGTAGTTCCTGCCAAAGAGTGCAAACTAAAGAGCGATTATCACTATCAATTTAGAGTTGCCTGGATGAGTAATCGGGATTCGCACTCAAAATTTCCATACTTTGGTAACTTTTTATAATCTGCAGAAGCTTGACACTGATGCAGATCGAGTTCTTTGCTGTACTAATTCATAAGCGCGACAACAGAATCAAAAAGCTGTGTTCTTTACTCTATGAGGGTCGCGATAACCATTCAGAATAGTTGGACGAGATATCACAGGTTTCTCAAATATCTGGAGAAGTTAGGCGGTCAGTGAAGTACTATCTACACATTTTTTGAAATAGATGGATCGCTTTGTTCAATGAGAAGAACGCGAGGGAAAAAATGGGCTTCGCCCTCAACGGCAGCGCTTTGTATATCAATTTTGGCAAGTTACTAGTTGATTTCTGGTAATTTACGCAGGATGGCTCCGGTCGACCGGGCAGCCTGTGAAGGGCCTCGGGAGGAGCGGCAACGTCTAAAGTTCGGCGAGAAATGAACGCGATCAATCTAGACTCGAAATCAAGCGCCGCCGAGCGTCCTCTCGCTAACCTCCCTTTTGTAGGCGCGCATGGCTGAACGTCGTATCTCTCGCGAGTGCACTGGGCTCGTATAACACTAAAAAATAGGTCATTTTCGACTTGAAATCTGTCTGTGGTTATAGGTTCTGAGTGCGTGGGAATGTGTTATTTTTTGTGGAACTTTGGTTCTTATAAGCCCCAGTGGCCGAAAGTAATCTTCCGATTTCGCAAAGTTTTCCGGTTATCAGTAGTCACTAGGGCTACACTTGGCCCAAAGAAAAAACTAAAATGGCTACTGTTTTCTACTTCTTTCCTCAATAAAATAAGAAGAGTTGATAGCTTTGAATTGAAAACTTGCAGCCCTTTTGTATATAGTACAGAGCAGAAGAGAAAAACCGAGTTGAAAACGAATATTTCTTTGACGTCTACGTGAGTTATCATGATGAAAAAGTGTTATTTGATATCGTAGTTCTAAGGTATTTCCGCAACCTCTATTTTCTTCTTGTTTGAAAAATGTGTAGCTGGTATCTGAATCTCATCAACATACGTCAGTAAATATGTGTATAAAGTTCTAAAGTGTTTCTCGAATTTGTCGATTGGCATACATACGCTTGTAGCATTACGTTTATCTACTTAACTGTTAGAAGAAGGCAGCCGTTAGACTCCCTCTTATAATTTGGTAAAGAATAGTGAAGAATTGGGAGTTGTTTCCTGTCTTGTAGCAAAATGGCAATAATATATAGCTAATTATGAGAATTTTTACATAGTTGTTTCTTTTTTTTTGTAATAAAGAGGTAAGAAAGATCACAACATGATTATGTTTTTTTTTTTCAAAGCGAAGGCACGTTTTGGTACTCTAGTTTGTTTTATCGTTCAACATGGAATCTGCAACATTTTATTTTAATAGGGTCGTCGTTGTGTGCTTTTCTTCAGCGAAGACGATGGAGTTGTGGAGTCTCTGGTGATCCCGTTCTCGCATATCCTCAAAATTGTGTGCTTCTGTTCGTCAATTTGTATGATTCATTATCATTTTTCTCCTTTTACAGATATATTCTCACCACGTTAAAGACTATGAGACTCACTCACATGGTATAAGCATAGATCTGGATCCAACTGCTTCCATGAAGCTAGCTCTTGTTTATGCTGAGGCGGTTAGAAGTTGAATTTTCTGCACGCTGAGAATGTGGTTTTATTTTGCTCATTTAAGCTCAACGATGAACAAAGGAAAATTATTTTCTACGATCTAACACGGTTCGATGAACCAAAAATGTAAGATCACCCCAAACCTTGATCGAAGAGTCCAAGGAACCCATTGTCGCTTTTTTTAAGGACAGTAACAATGCTTTTCGCCATTGATTATATGGAGTGCTCATGCTACAAAATACTTCAAAAATGGGTTCGTCGAGGTAATGAAGAATGCGTGACGCGAGACTCACGAAACGGGCTAGTGACTCTGGGTGAGATTTATTCTTGGTGGAGGTTTCGACGGTTTTCGCAATTACACTGCTTCCCAGAGGAGTTTCCTCATGTAATGTGGTGCTCGTATCTGGTTGGAATCGGTGTCATAACATCAAAAGCATATTCAAGGAAACTTTCTGCTGTTTACGATAGCTTACTTGGTAATTTGTACTTCATCCCATTTTTTAGAATTCATTCTAGGATTTAGTTTTGTCTTTCAGAGACTCGTCGTAAAAAGTCCGACAGTTATGTTGCGCCTATGGGTTACGTAATCGCTAAGGAAGTTCCGTGCTACAGGTGTCATTGTTACATTAGAATTATTTCACAGAAATGAAATTTTAATTGTTTCCTGCTTAACATTTGTACGAGAATTTGAATGTATTATATATTGCGTAGACACGGCAATATGTCGTTCATTTCCTTTTTCTTTAGATTCTCCCGCTCTAAACATCTCTATCAGGTAAGTTATCTGCTAGCAGGCTCTCATAAAATAGTTTTGATAGCTCAAAGTAACCTGTGTACTTGGCATTTAGGACGTCTTCGGCGTTCATTACATTCTAAAAAATGATCTCGATACGGACGAGAAAATCATCATAGACGATGGTGACATGAGATACGTGAAAGAAGAAGCGCTCAATGATTCTGGCACAGGCGAAGTAGCTTCAAGAGAAGTTGGTGTGAACCGCATAAGAGAAGAGGCGGCCGATTATATAGAGAACATTATCAAAATCGAACCGATTGAATAAAAACAAAGTAACGTTTCAAGCAACGTTTAAACTCAAAAGTCTACTTGTAAATTCCTCGATTAGGCGTATTCATTTCTCTATTTCTCTTATCAGTTACTCCTAAAATCACTTAATCATAATTTTCTTTTTCGCATGTATTCATTTCTATATCATTTCTATACTTGGAGATAGTAAATAATCTGTAGAATCCAATTACCTTCTAGTACTTATAGATTTGCTTTTTACTCGTTTCTGTAGCATGGTGCCATAAAGCTTTTGAAGTCATTCATTTTGCAGAGGTTACAGAACTATTGAGGATGGGGAAACAGAATATATATATATATATATATATATATATATATATATAATTAGTGCAGTTAATTAAAGGTACATGGTAGCGAGAAACGAGCTCGATAACAACATTAGGTGAATAGATTGACTCGATCGATTGCGAACTATTGTGTTTCTAATCCCTTGTTTGAAGCTTCAACGTCCTGACAGATTTGGAATGATTCTTCGTATTTCAAGAACAAAAGCCAAGATGTGCTTGGCGTGGAATAATCCATTTGAGATGAGGTAAAGTGTTCGAACTTCACTTTACCACTTTAGAATCGTAGAGGTTTCCGAATGTGTATGCTACCATCACAATGTAATAAGTCAGTGTATATGTCTTTGTGGAACCAGTTCATAGATCTTAAGGGAGTGAAAAGCTTTGACTTCTTACGTTTTCAATGCATCCCTTATATTTCGTCTTTCGTCTAGATTTACGAAAATGTCTACGGTTATGGAGTTTATTTATATATACACACTATCGGGTGTATTCCGTAGGTCCCATAAGGAACCTTTTTTTGCTACTGCCGGCTTCATATTAGTCTATCACGACCCATTGCAAATGTTCTTAGTGTTCCTACAACTTTTGTGGACTTATCTGTCCAGACCATAAAAAGCGCTGCTCTCAGAGAAAATTCATTAAGTGTCCCGAATTCTTGAACTGGGCTTGCCTGTGCTAGACGCGCTGCGTTGTGTATGGTCATGAGTTGCTACGTGTTTACTGCCGCTTCTTTTTCACAAACATCACATCTCATGCATAGTGTTTCGAATTCCAACTCTATGTTAGGATGGTTATGGGTGTGCCTTGTTTTGCGTTGCGTTTGTACATATATTATTAGACGTAAGATGATGGCGGTACAAAGCTGTTTTTTGGTTAGATTTAGCACAGAGCGAGTGCGGTGTTACGTTGCGCAGGCTGCTGTTGCAAGACATCTGCATACAGTGAGAAATGCATTCTAAGAATACGAAAGGTCACGACAAAGGTTCGCTGCATCTTGTTTGGCTGAACGACTAGTTTGTGTTGAAACAAGAGAACGAAACCATCGCTCGGGGAAGGCGTGGGATCGACGACCCGGTAAAGTAAAGAGAGCTTACATTGCATCAAAGATAGCGTTTGGAAATCCCTAAGGTAACGTTATTTCTAGTAATCGGTGGCATTCCGAACGTGGTTTGCAGTACCACAGCAAAACATACGAATGAATCCAGTACAAGTTCAGAAACCAGACGAATCTGGAGCTTCAAACTGAGTAGCTCATTCGGTGAAGCACTTCTTTGCAGCTAACAACAGATGAAATGGAACAATGTGGAATAACCATTCGTAGAAGTGTGAAGATTTGCGTGATCAACCAAATTCGCTACTTTAAGCAATTTTGCTATTGATTCATTCCGATTAAGAATTCCGATATACTCCACACATTGGTCACCCTGAGTACATGTCCTCAATTATGGGACGTCCATAGCAGCTCTTCCGTCTGAATTTGTGAAGAGCGCTTCGATTTTTCGCTGTCGTACCCAGTCGGAAATTTTGCGATTCTAAGGGAATATTTTAGGAAACCCTACCTTGAAAGTCAACGACAAAGACAAAAGAAGTGAATGTTCAATGTGGACAGATGGAAAACATTGTACTTTACAGCTATTGATGGATGTGAAGCAACGAAGATATTTAGAATATTTAAAAATTTGGCCAAAATTAATTCTTTAGGACCATCTGCAGTTGGTGTAACTATTAACATTCTACCCCTTTCTCTTTCATAGGTGAAAGCCATGACTGTTCTTGAGAAGTGTTTTTAGATGGTACCCTTGATGTAACTGTGATGTGGTTTGTGATAAGTTGTCGGATGAAGTTGAGCTGTGAATGGCAACAACGAACGAGAAATGTTGGAGCAGAGCTACAGATGTGAGATTGTGAATTTCCATCTCCGCAGTTGAGACCACCCGTTGGTCAAATTGGTTACTTTCATGCAAATAATCGTGGTCTACTCGGAATTTAAATTCATTGAGGGTGCACACACTGCAAATTTCCTTTTTTCGTGGCTAGCTAACAGGAACTTGCTCACTGAAAAAATGTTCAATGGAATTTAGAGATCACGTGGTAGGAACGTGCCAGATCGGTCAGAATACATGGTTTTATGTAGGTGAGTTTAAGCAACTGTACATTTTTAGATATGTAAGAGACTGGGAGACTTAGTTTCAATGCTCGATTATTCTCAGCTTTCATTCCTTGATTTTTTGGACTTTGCTGGGATGTTATTTGATTTTACTGGAAATATAGGCTTAGCATACTCATATTTATAGCCTCCGTCAAAACTTTGTTCCCGTGAAGTAAAATCCAATTTTTCTTTTCTTTTCTTTTCTCTTTTTCCCTTTTCATCCTCCATTTCCTCAGTTCTATATCCGCTGAGACTTAACGTCCCTGTTTTTCCTTGAAGCAATCCTTCATTTCTTACATGTCATCTATGCGTGGGAGGTTCCGTTGTTTTCATCCATTTTTAAAAAAGCGTGCGTCACAGCTTTGTTTTCCGTGTCTTAAAAATAGATTCACGATGCGACGCATACTAAACGAGGTTGTGTGATCTATAACTTCGTAGGACGAGCATTTCCAGAGAAGCACGTGTCTTTATGTGTGCAGATTTCATTCACGACCTAGCGTTGATCCAAATATAACTTTAACATAGCGATAATAATAGTAATAATAGTAATAGTAATAATAATTATAGTAATAATAATTGTAGTAATAATAATTATAACACAGGTAATAAATTATGGTCAAGGTTACAAAGTTGCAAGGAATTTTTTTCCCATAAAATAAGATAAGTTGCAAGCAATGCGCATATTTGTCTGATACTTGGGAGATGAGTGAACAAAATCTAAAGAAATAAAAACAACAAATTAAGTGCAGTGCGATTGCGATTGTGGTGGGAGTTTTGTAGGTTGAAAGCCTTTTTTTGACTAGTACTACTTCGAAAATTGAACTTTCTGGAATGAAGTATGTACAAGAAGGAGCTTCAACTTCTCCTTGTATCTTCCATTTCTTGAACTTTTCTTGTCTTTCTTGTAGTCTGTTCAGCAACTCTTTATCCTATTATGTATAGAAATGTTGAGGAATCATGCGTCATACGCTAACGAAGTGCCCAAAATAGAACGCCTAGTTATATCTGCAGCTAAGTAGGGATCTGACTAAGTTCGTCAACTACGAAGCGTTTCCCACGTAATTTGGGGATTAGTAAAAGCTCCTTCGATGTGTTCATTGACTGTTCTGCAAAGATATTCCTGAGAAATTTATCTGGACAAAACGATGATTACAGAATAACTTTCCCTTCCCAGACAGGGAAGCTCCACCGAAATTTTGTCTTCAGAAACTTGAAAAAACTTGCCAAATCGTTGCCTTTAAATAGTTAACAACCTTTCCACGTAAAATTTAATGAATGTTCACTACCATATCGTTGAAAATCTTTCAGTGGAAAAAGAGCGCACGATAACGCACAATAATACGGTAATTATAGTGAATATTTTATTAGAGGACTTTGTTTCGGGCTATTTTTTTCAAGTGTCTCGTCTGTGTCTGTTTTTCGTCAGCAATAACATCAATCACGGCACGATCGCCACTCATATCTTCGTTCGAGTATGTGCATTTTAGTATTCACTTTAAGCAGTAAATTTTTGAATCAATTAACTTAAAATCTACCCAAAGGATTGATTAACACCCCGAATTCATCCTATCCTTAGTTCTTCTCTGGTTCCGAGAGATGAATCGATTTCTTGAATGAAGTTCTCTTTTATTTGTTTGAGGCAAACCATCTGCCTAATTTATCCTTAATGAAAATTTATTTGACTGACAATGTAAAAACATCTTATAGAGGTGCTAGGTAAATATAAATGTTGGGCTCGCTTACTAGTACAGATGGCTCGTTCTGCGAGCTTATACTATAAGTTTTCGAATACAATTTAAGCGCAGGTTTTCTTGTAAAAACTGAGGAATTCTTCGGCTTTTCGATGATTTTGTTGAAAACTTACGATGGTGGCGAGGCCAGATTCTCGATCTTGCAGCGTTTCAACCCCGTTTAAGAGTATTTCATGCAAGTAAGCAATCCAATTCTTTTCGTGCATGCGTGCGTTACTTCGAAAAATTTCGGAAATTTTTCAATAGAGGCTTGCCCTTCACAGATCAGGGTCCAACCAACTTCTTTGCTGAGCTTATTGTAACAAAAAAGTGAAATAGGATACTTTTGCCTATGTTAGATATTTAAGTGCATGTGGTTCTTTTGCTTTAAAAAAATGACGCATGAACAAACCTTTTGGAATATCGCTCTATGATAGAAAGGGATAATTTCAACTCATACGTAGCGTTCACTTACAGTGACAGTCAAAGCAACAACTAATTCAACCACTAAATTTTGTGTAGGACAGTATTTTCGAAGGGTTTTCATTCAAAATAATCTGTGTACTTGCTTCAAGTTCATCTTTCATCTATGCAAACTAGGTATTCTCTGCGTCGAGCATCGTTCAGGATCCACAGCGATGCTGATACCCATGTACAGTTCGAATCGCCAATTCAAAGTGGAATTACAGGGTGAAAAATGCGTCACTTCTGGGTACACGCCATTTTGCACCACGCATTTACGCTAATTTGAACAGAACATTCTCCTGCTTATTGAAGTAGATCACTATATTTTTTATTTAAGAGCATTTCATCACAACTTGTTGACACCGTAAGTTTGCGGATTTATTGAAAGGGCAAGGTGATTTGCCCTGCATTCTGGGATGTTTTTTGACCTCCAGGACAAAGATCTCCTAATATGGAAAGACTCATGAAAAGTTTTTTTTTTCACAAACCAACATAAACCATGCAAAGTAATTTTAGATCTTATAATTAAGAATAGAAAAAAGAGCTTAATTGCTACCCGATCTGATGAAAACGTAAGTATATTTGAACTCACATTTCTTGATCAACCACAATTTCCTCATTTCACTTCATTTTGAATTTTATTACATTGACGTCTCGGACATTCCAAAGTTCGTGAAGAGCAAGAGAGAAGGGAAGAAATGAGGAAATCCCTTGCTCTTTTTGCATTGGCATGATCTCAGTGTTTCTGTTGTTTCGAATCTCCTTAGTTTGCTATTTATACGTGTAGGTTTTTGCACACACTACATACATCAGTTGTTGTTATTGTTGTTGCCAGCATCCGTACTCAGGGATCAATTGACTTGCAATTTTAGCTCGAGCTTATAACTTCATTAGCGCTCCGAATTTCTGAAGTGAAGTGAATTGAAGTGCAAGTAATTTTTTGAGGATGAAGACTTTTCGTAAAAAAATAAAATAAAAAAATCTAAACTGAATATTTGAAGTGATCCATACACTCTGCAGAATCAAGCTTACATCCTATAACGGCTATGATGTTATAGTTGATAATGATTATGATACCATTGTGGTTCACAGCACTTCACTTCCACTTCAACGATGCTGTTGAGAGTGGTGGGCAGATATTTGACGAGAGGGAGTTAAATGATAAGTGGCTCAAACCTCATAACTGACGTCATTAACGTAGCACATACTTCGTCATCTCGTTGTTTCTTAGTTCTTTTTACGCAAACATCTTCGCCTGAGAACTCGCCCACCTGCGTGATCCACGACACAAAAGTGATCCGTGACAAACAATATGCTCGTCGGATCATGAGATACTTTTAGCACATGTGCGCTATTTATGTTCTATTCGTGAAGGTCATATGCACACTGGTGGTGTCGGATTACATTTCAGCTAAGTGCGGCTGTGATTCATAGCTGCTGAAAAACGAAAAAAAAGAATACTGAAATGAATATCGCCAATGAGAATAACGGATCATGGAAAGGTCACAGATTTCAGTTATATGAGAGCTAAAAACGAAATGAATATCAGGTGTATACGCGTATATGTATATACTGATTTTATTAACTGTTAATTTAGTTATTATTTGCTAACTGTGACAGAAGTATTATCTACCAAACACCACTACGACATTTATTTGTGTAACATGGCATTTTTTAAAATTAGGTCTTCTAAGTGAACTTATCTATAGAGGGTAAAATAGAGAAGTGTTAGAAAACACGTTTCTAAATAGAAGTGCCGATGATGACATACAAACGTTTTTCACATCATTTTTTACACGTTGCAATTCTTGGCCTAATTGAAATCCATAGCTAAATCCGTAGCAATAATGGTCTTACTAATATTAATATCTGCATCTGCAAGGGAGCTAGAAAAACACTTTTTTCTCAAGAAAAATCCCTGTTACCGACATCTTAAAGAGTTATGCGCTGTTTCTTTCCTCCTAAATATATTTGAGGAGGAAAGAGAACACAAGATGACTAAATCATATAAAACAGGAATTATATGCTTTTCCCTTCATTATTTGTGAACCTTGCTGTGTGCTGAGGCAACTTGCGAAACCGTAACTCAAACCAATGTTAGCACAGTAACTCGCATCAAAAATGACGAACCTATTAATTGGCGTAGCCTCCAAACGAATAAATGAGCAGAAGCCTCTGAACGATTGCTATATTATGAGGAGTGACTTCGGCTACGGTTCTTCTTCGCCGAAATCAAAGGTTATCTAGCCGAGCAAGTGAGATTAACCGTGCGTGACGACGCCCCTCTACGAGGAAGCGGTCTTGGCCTACGACCGTACTCCGTAAGACTAATGCGAATCAGGCAGAAATTCGTGCAATTGTTCTTAGAAGACAGGACGATTTGTAGCCGGCTGGGTGTGGCTGACGAGGGCGCGGTCGCCGTGTAGCGCACCTCTCGGACTAATGGAGTTTAAGTAGCGATTAACACCAAGACCATCATCTGTGTCTGAAATGCTTCTTGTGAAGGCAAGGAAAGGAATCTGAAGGAGTTTCATCGTATTTGCCAGTAGGATCTGGTTGATGCTGGGTGATTTACGTCACAGACTTATAGGACGGAGTTAATGCAGCAGCTGCTCTCATGGTCTTTTGGGGAATGCTGCAGTTCGGCTTACGGGCTGCCCGGACGTCGCTTGATATCCATACAGCAGCAGACTACGTGCGTATTATGACATATTTCAATGGCAGTGACGTAAATCCGCTATACCGTCTCGAGTTACATGTGGTCAGTTACCGTAACCAGCGACCATTCAGACGGGGAGATCACGCCCTCCAACGACACGCCTATCCGGACCGCGCCTTAGTATAAAAGACGGCAGCTGGGCCGCGACCACACCCAGGCACAATTCCTTCGGCCGTACTCAATGGCTACATGTCTTCCTCCTTGGCGCTACTCAATAGAGGATTGCGCAGATCTGTATTAAACTCGCGACAGAGCATACATCAATCCAGTAGAGTCGCCTATGAGCTGCATACTGGACATGACCGATTACCATGCCAAAATGGTCACGCTTCTGAGTTTCTTCACTCGGATTCTTCTCCAAACAACTACTATTATTTTCTGAATGTCCTCCGCTACGGAGAAATTCGCAGACGTCGCGAGTGCATGTCGCGACATCGTCCCACCTGCCACCAACGAATATGCATCCATTCTTCTCCTTGCTTTATCGTCAACTTCACGTACGGTTCAACTTGATCATATGACAAGATGATTGAGTATTCTGCCAGTTGTTATTTATTACTGTTACAATGTCGGCTTTAATCACAGTTGTGTGTATTTTATGATCTCTGCAAGCGGTTCTTTTTGTAAATCTTCTCCGAATGTCTTCGTGTATGATATGATCAGGAATTCTGTGTAACAAAATAAATATCAATGATAAAACATGTGTTTGTGTAGCAGCGAGAAGGAAGAGAATCAAACACAAAGAAGTGAGGTCAACTCTCGTCGTGTCATCATCATCGACGTGTCTCGACAATGTCGTCGCCACATTCTTCAGTGATAATCTAATTAGTGAAAGGAATAATAGCAATCGGATCAAACTACAGCATGACCATGAAGGTAGCACAAATAAAGTGCAATGCAAAAGAGAAGTACAGCGTTACTTTCGCTAACAGTTTAACTGTTACGGAATGGTTTATCATAAAGAAAAAGATGTCTTGTGGTGTCATGAGAACCTGACAGATTACCTCTGAGACCTGCGGTTCTTTAGATGTTTATTGCCGTCTGAAAGTAAAGAATGGTTCTCGAAGGTAATATTTCAAATGTGAAACGGGTTGATACTTGCGAAAAACACTACGAGTAGAGATCTTATCTTTCTAAAATCTCAAACGAAGCTACATTTGCCAAGAGATTTGTATTGTTCGACTGTTTACAAAGCACGAATTTTATCCCTGTTCAAAATATTCGAGAAAAGTGAAACTGTTTGGAATCGAGTCAATTTGAGATTTTTCAGTGCTCGTCCTCGAGCCACCTCCCACAGATGACAAAAGGCCTACTTTATTTTATTAGCTACTTCTTGGGAAAAAGTGTGAACAACCGCAATTTTTGAAGATTCATTATTACTCACCCCGTGCATAAATTTGCCCTTTTTGCACTCTGTTGATAAAAGTAATTGGAATGGAATTCCAATCATGAGAAATTAGTTGTTGCGTTGACTTGTGGTGGATGTAGTTGCACTTGTAACGAATAACCGGTATGTGTGCGTGAGTTAATCGACGGCATCACTCGTAAGTCTCGCTTTCCACCTATCCCTCAGCACTGAAAATCATTTGAGAGTAGCGATGATCATGAAGGTATGATAGTAGTAGTGGTAGAGTACAGTAGTATAGTAAGAAGCACTTGTCGACGATTTTTCGTGTTTTTGAATCCAAGCGGTTTTTTTCGTTTCAGAACTGCAAAGTGAATGAAATTATAATTTCAACCAAGAAATCCAACTGGAAATCTTCTTTGTATTTTCGTATCTTCTCTGTGTAGGGCCATGACCTGTTGAAAATGTCAATTGATATGCAGTAACCTATTCAGAAATCGTTTACCCATTAAAAAAAGATGTGATTCGCTGTTGAAAATATCACAGAATGCTAAAATTTTGTTTCTTTAAACGTTATTTTCATAAATAGGTCAAGGTTGTTCGAGAAAAAAAAACCAATTGCGCGCATTAACAGTAGTGTCAGTCAACCGAATTTCTTACAAGCGCATCGAAATGCAAATGGATGCAGTTATGCTGTTGATTTATCGTGAGAAAGCGCCGATTCTCAGGTGATACAAAAAATCACGTGCTAGATGAATTGCCGCTGCTGCTACAGCAGTCTCATCGTCGTCAACGATGCAGCGTTTGCACGACGATGGGCGTGGCCGTCACTATCACTCTCGGCCAGCCTTCGTACGCACGTGTGGTGACGCACACAATTGTCCGACGTGTCTAGTTTCCTGGTACTAAGCTGACGACATGTGCGTCATTGTTAGCCTGGGGCATCAAATTACCACCACGCTGTGGCGATATTACCTGTTTGTAAACGACGTGATAATTTCTGCGAAGTCTGGACGCGTGCGGAACGACTAAGGATTATGAGAGCGTTGTCACGTGAACATGGAGGAAGAAAACCCCTTTTTTCTACAGGATTCTCTATCAGAAGGAATTATCATTTAAAAACACCTGCACAAAACTCAACAGCATTAATTTGTTGATTTATTTGCTTGTAAAAAAACGCCACAAAAAACACAGAAAGCACAGAAAGTGCAAGAACAAGTGGTTTTTTTTAGAAAGCACAGGGAGTGCAGGACTAAATGGTTTTTTTCCGTTTATTGTACTCAGAGAAGGAATAATGCTATGTTTGCGCATCCTTAGGGTGGATTTCCCCGATATTGAGAAAAAGAAATGCCTAACTCTTCCTCCAGGATTCAGAGCACTTCAACGGACAACTGGTACTTCTAGCACGGTTTGCATGAGCAACGTAATGCAGAATGAACGAATTCGACGAGAACGAACGATGACCTGAATGGAAGCTCTTGATTCTGGAGAACAAAATATCAGTTATTGTTGCTGGAGGGGCCTTTCTGATTAGTTGTCTGCAGTCATTAGCGTTTAGGTAATCCTAGGACAGCCCTCCTTTTAAAGCGAGGACAAAACTTGAGAATAACTCTCTGTGATGTTGTTTCTTCGTCCTTTACCGCTATCATCGATACATAATCTCGCCCATCCTACGTCCCACGTTGTAATGTGGAATGAAGATTTTTCCTTGTTGCGACTGCTAAACCTATCTGCTTTTGTGCTGTATAAACAGATTATATACAGCATGCTTCTGCAATTCCTGTTTTTCCTTTACAGTAACTGAAGTTGACATGCTTTTTAAATGAAAACCTACGCAATAGTGCATCAGGAACACATTATTTTCTTTGCTGCTCTTTTTTACGAAGGGCACGGTGACTGATCGTGGTACTATACAATTCCACTTCATACCGGGTTTTTGGAGGACGCATTACATTGGTGGGAAGGTATTATTTAGCAATTTTTCTAGACTATTGGTCAATTGTGGTATTTTTTCTGGGAATTTTCTACTTAATAACGTTCTTGGATTTGCATGAAATACATTTTCTAGGCCCTTTGCTTACTCATTATGTTACGATAATATGGAATATATCCCTTCTCAAGCACTTCCTTAGCGATCTAATTCCCTCCGAAATCTGTAGATCTCCAGAGAAAGACAGATCAATCACAAACTGCACTCCTTCACTTGGCCTATGTCAGAAACGCACCTGACTGGCGGTAGTGGAACGCTTTTTGGAACATAATCCATCAATGATGTTGGGAACACCGATGTTTCTGACTGTTCGGTTAATTGTCGACATTTGTTTCTGGATTCGCTGAGAAATAGAGTTCAGGGAAAAGTGGGAAAATTATAGATATGTTTTCTACATAAGCGCCAGACAATCCGGGTGACTCCAGACAAAAAAGAATGACAAGAGCAAGAGCAGAAGCAGCTTCTGGTGCATCACACTGTACAACTGGAGCAGACCATTCGAAGCCACCTACACTAACAGCGTAATCATTACATTCGTAGATAACTCCATAAGTAACAAGATTGTCTTCTTCCAAAGACGATAAGGAACAGGATGAGTCCTGATTTCTTTTGCTGGAATCATTTACCATCGTGAACATGTCGGACATATCGCGTTTCTATGGACAGATTTTTAGCCGTTCCCGCCCCGTTTTCTTTCTTTTTGCCTATTATGGTCTCACATCTTCGCCAAACTCTGATTTGTTCAGCTTCTCTGATTCCTGTCCAGTTTATCGTAATGCAAGCAACGGCCTGACTCACACACCTTTTTCTGAACCCTGTTAGCGCGTTCGGTAAGGCCGTCAGCGTTTATTGTTATAATTAGCAATGCCTTTCGTCCTTATTCCTTGTTCTTCGTCATATGAACCCGTCCTAGCTTTTATTTCGAGCGTTGTAATATTTGTGAATCAACACGAATGAGGTGTCTTGTCTTCTAAACTCCCCGTGATTCGTAAACAGTGGACAATGATCAGCAATTCTTTGTCGTCTTATTGGCCGAATATAATCATAGTTGAATGAATTCTATAAATAGATAATAGTTGAGTCAGCCTCATAATTTTTAAAAGTTGAGTGAATATTTTTAGAACTCAATGAAAGGATTTATTCATCAAACAGATCAAACGTGCGCAGGCATAGTTGACAAACACGGTTGTAGTGATCACCTGACAAGGACATGAAGGGACATGGCATCACTCGAAAGATTGAGGACCTCATTTCTCTTGATGGGGGCTTGCATTTACTTCATAGAGACAAGGGAGTGAAGCAGGGAAAAAGAACGTAGTCGGCGCAGCCTGCTTATTAATTAGGAGACCGAGTACAAAGACTAAATTATTATGATAAGATGGAAATATGGGTTGGAACGCTAATCCAAAAATATGACCGGCTAACAGACGCCGCGAGATTTTCACGATTTTTACGACTCCGATAGAGCTAACGGTTGTATGAAATTAAGTTGTTAATTCTCATTTTTAGAAGGAAATCAAGATAAAGAAGAGGATGATTAGGTTGCTTAACAATTAAAGAAAAAAATTTGCTTCTAGAGGGATGAAACAACAAAATGAAATTGTTGACGTTCATTTTGTTTTGCACAATGAGAATTTTCCTGAGAGAATGAGAGAAAAGAAAATTTTGCACCTTCCGTAACTTTTTCAATGTATTTCTTATTCTCATCATCTATGTTTTTATACTGGAATGAAACGTTATTGATGACCAAAGTTCACTTCGGTAAGGCGACAAAAAATCAGAATACTTAAATAATCATTTAAACATATCATTATTTTTTAGCATCATTTGGTATGGATTAGTTCTAAGTCAAACTAATTGAAGCGGACGCATGTTCAATTAGGCTTGGATTTTTCTTGTTTTGTTACCAACTTATCAAAGTATACAATCCATGACTAATATTATTGACTAATATAATATAATTCTGCGTGTGATATGTATAATTATATACCATATAATTGAACATTCGATCACGGACAATATTTTGGTTTATTTCATAAAGCGATTTAAAAAAAAACTGTTTCAAGAAGACGGAGCAATGATTTTCCTATAATTCAAGATTGCCCATGAAATGGAGGAACTGAAAATGATGAGCAACTTCTTTGTGAGAGTTCTTAATGCGACGAAGATCAAATATGTCAACCGTAGCCGAACATAGTAAATACGATATTCAGTTGAATTTTTACAGTTACTTTGATGTTTTTTCCACCCAAATGCTGCTGTGCCTACCATTTTGACGTGCTAAAGCTTGAATGTTGCGCTATCCATATCTCAAAGGGAAAATTTAGTGAATTCTCACTAGGTTTCGTTTCTCAAGTTTTACTTCATCACGTTTTCTCTTTCAACTAGGATCCATTTGGGACCATTTTGTAAACCACCCTGAGAACTTTGTTCGATCATGTTTCCTTACTTTCTGAAACTATATAATTTCAGGACATACACAAATGTGTATCCAAACGAACAGCATAAATTTTATTAAAAAGCTGGGTTTCAGAATGTATTCGGTGTTCATTTGATGAATCTCTGAGGGCGACTGCAGCGTAAAAAGCAATTTCGAGAAAATGATTTCTTTAACGACACCACCTTATCTCTGTGTCTCTGTTTGACCTTCAACCTCATATTCTTCAACTTCTTATTCTTCTTGCTTGTTCTCACGTGGAAATTTGTGCTTATGGGGCTTACCAAAATCCAGTACTTGTGTCGTTCAACTTGGTGAAAATCTTCATGTCATATTAAGCGAATAAGAAGGAAGTAAAATGAAATTAGAACATAAGAATCGTATAAAATGTGATTGCTGTCGGATTAATTGCCACACGTTTTCCCCTTATCGGCTGTGTAACACAAGAAAACATACAATAGGAACAAATTGGATTTGTAAGAAACTATTATAACTAAAAGAAAGGTTAAGGTCGCGAATTGAAGTGCTAGAAGTTTTTCAGAAGTGAGCATAGTCCTTCAGTGGCGTAACAGAGTTAGTTCGTCATCTTTTTTCAAGCAACGAAAAAGAAGAAGCAACGAAAAGAATCGTACAGCAGCAGTTAAAAACCCTAAGTAACTGCAGAATGGAAACTGAGTAAAGGCCCTTAGAAAAACGTGTGATGATCGATGTGAGTATTTTCTTCTACGGGCCAGGAAGACGTAATAATTGGCACAGTAGCGTCCAAATCTTCCTGTATGTTGGATTGAGATCGCTGAAAGGAACGAGAACAAATGAAAGCGAACTTAGTCTAAAATTAGTTCATCACCTTACGATTTATGTGTTTTTCAAAGCTGGGTTTTTTCTACGGTCGAGAACTGTTCACATGTTGCCTTCTTATAGAAAATTAAAAAAAAAAAATCCCTAAAGAATCAAGTTTGAGAATCAATCGGTACTTTTAGTATTGTTTCAAACTGAAAAAGTCTTTTACTTTCTTCTTTTTGATCATAATTGAGTAAACACTATAAGTGATTCGCCGCTGTTGTAAAAGAAAAGTCTAGAAATGGGATAGTATCAATTTGATGGATTGGGAAATTCTGAAGATTCTTTTTGACAATAAGAATCAGTCGCAGTTCGCAAAACTTCTGAAAAAGCAGTTATACGACCGTCACTGCACACATTTCGCGAAATTAGTTCGTATTTGGCCACAGGTTTGAGCACGAGGTGTTCGCCGAACGGCAACATTCGCGGCAGATACGCGCGCGAAACGCACAACCAGATCCCCCGGTTCTTTGTGTTCCTTCAAGCTTTTTCCGCAAACCTCTTTGCTGAACTTGTGCTGACCTCGTTCTCGTGCACTTCATGCGCTGGCGACGTCATTGAACTTGATAACGATATAACTATCGATATCAAAGATCGTATCGATTTTATTCGAGTTGAAACATACACGAATCAACCGATCACACGACTTTACGGGTTCGTTGCCGCGCATTACACAGCGTCGACGTTGATGTACCAATCCAGATCAGCATTCCATGATCTGTTTGCCCGTTTGATTGGCCGAATTCGTCGAGTAAATATCTGAAAAACTTCTCCATATTCGTAATAGGAAAGCCTCTGAAAGAGCTGACGACTTTGACAAGGGGGCCTAAATCGGTGTTAAGGACCGATTTGTCGCTCGGGTTTATATTCCCATACTTACAAAAAAAAAAACGTTTTTGCAGATAGCGAATCTACCGTACAAAAGTAGGTCAAAAATCTGTGTTTCGTTAATGTTAATTTTGCCTTGGTTATCCGGCAAACTTTGCTACTTTCCCACTTCCTGTTCCATTGTTCAAACCGACAGCGGCCTGGAAGTAACGCCCTTCTCAGCCAGAAGTTAACTATTATAGGATTGTTATTAGTGTATTTCTGCTAGGGTAGTGATCACATGTATGTTGTCACACGTTCACCTGTGTGTATAGTCCCAATTTCTCAAATTGTCTCTGGTTTCACTAAAAATACATATACATATATTTCACTAAGGCGTGGTTTTTGGAGATCGTTGGATAATGACACCGGGTAAGGTGCTATTTTTGTACATGAATCATTTTGATGTCTCAGCCATTAACCATCTATGAAATGGAGACAGAAAAAACCTGTGCTGTTTGTTCTTAATCAAACGGCGCAGGTTTTTTTTCATTACTGGACTCTTTGTCAAATCAGGATGTGGAGTAGAGAGGAGGGGTTCAATAGAAAGTGTTGCTTCTTTTTCTAAAAAAAAAGTACTCGACGTGAGTAAATTTTTCTTTTTTGAAGAAAGATTTTTTTGTGCAGTCAAGAAATTAGAAATCGTTAACCAAAAATTAGAAAACTTTATTCTATTATTAAAACTAACTATGTATACAAAAAATATGTTCCATTTCTTCATGCAACGTTATTGTTTTGAGTCTGTCCTTACCACCCACCATACATCGCTGTTTTTTTGTTTATCCTTCTCGTCTGATTTTTTCGGTTACGGTAAATTTTACTCTTATGTGTCAATATATAAAAATATGTTAACCAATGCTTACACTGGCGATGTGATGCTGGATCAAAAGGTGAGCGAATAATTGCCTTCAGTACAGCTATCAGTTTAGATTTAACAGGAGAAAGCGCCCGTAGTACGATTAATTTAAAGAATTAGTTTTCAAATTTGTTACAATTTTTTTACAACAACTGTTTTTCGTTGTCTCAAAAGTTTCTTTACTCTCTCTCTCTCTGCTGAAAGGCTAGAACACTGAACAGAGAGTCATAGCTGCTTTTTTCAGTCGCTGACACTTCAATATCACTTCAGTACTTACTTTCAAGGTTTTCTTGACCTTACCAAATTAATAAATTTCGGAAAAAAAAATTCCAGCGAAAACAGCAGTACATATGAATGCAATGTATGTTTGGCAAGAAATTTTTCACTCTAAGGACAAAAAGAACAAAATATGAATATCTTACTTCTGGACTTAACGTTTTCTATCTACGTCTAGATTAGGTGAAGTGTTCATTGCCAGATAAGGCGTCCTCTTTTTTTTTCGATTTTAAATTTCTGTTTTTATCTATCAATATTTTATCACATGTTTTGAGATTGAAACTTTTTTCTTCGCCCAAGTTTTTTTTGCTGATAACTTGGTCGTTTGGGACACCGTGTTGTGGTTTTAGCCACTCCGTTTTCCCATATTTGAACTTGGGTGCAAATATTTGTTATTGAAAATGCTGTTCTCATCTCTTTGACAACTATGAGTGAACTTTTTTTATTTATACACATAGTGCATATTTATTGGTCTTAGATAACATAGTTATTTTTATTTTTTATATTTTTTCGTAATATTTAAATGCTGATATTATGATATTATGCTTCCAGATTTATTAAAAGATGAATGGATGTAATGAGAGTCGCTGCTTATGCTCATCAATTTTTGTTTCTCATTCACAGTTTCTATTCTTGTGACAAAAAACCAAAATCCGCAGTTCCAGTCGTGCAAAGTAGCAGCCACGGTGGCGGGGTATGCGTGCGCAGCGTCGCACGCATTATGACGTCCACATTCCTCGCCTTATTAGCCGGTCGCAGCGCAAATGCCTTAGTGTGTTAGTTTTTGGCGTCGCCGACATACCAGTGTCCGATCTTAAACGAATTTTAATTCTCTGGTCGATTATAGGGGTGAATGTAGTGGTAAGCGACTTCTACAACGTCTGTACGCGCCCAACGGTTCAAAACCGTATTCGGCCAACCAATGTTTTCATCACTCCAGAGATAAACCGGAAGTTTGTTTGGGAGGATAAGAACACTAACGCGACACACAGTTCGTCCCCGCCACCTATGTTAAAGGTCCCATAACTTAGTTTGCAGAAACCCTGATGATTCTGCATTGAAGCCGAGCACTACATCGATTGGGATTCAATTTAAACCTCGAATTGTACCTAGGAAGAAACCGTGAATGAAATGTCTAGTGAAGAAAATCGATCGCTAGCAACTTCCCCTCACTTCATAGAATCCTTAATGGATCCGGGACAACCGAAGCCTAGGCTGAGATCGAATTATTCGAGCGAAATCGATCAGCACCTCAACAATCGGATCGTCACGGTATCGTTTTCGTTACGCCGAACAATTTCTCAGTCTTACCCTCCTACAGTATGCCGACACTACGAGCAGGGCGCGGCCCTAACACGATAATCCCATTCCACGAGGTTCGTCGACTGGAGTGGAATGAAGGAGCTGACAGACTGAGAAGCTAACGAGTACGGTAGTACCTGGACAGAGTGGTGAAAAATGGTACATATTTGTTAAATTCCGTCTATTTTTTTTGCTGTGGATGATTAATTTTTCTGGAACGTATACGGGGGAATGTCATCGTGTTGCAAGAGCTACTGTAATTCAATTATCTAATACCGTACTTGCTGCACTGTCGCAACAAGACGAGCGTCTAGACAATATTCTCTTGTGTAATGCCTAAAAAGACAATACTAACATGTTTCACTGCAGGAAGCAAGTTTGTTTAAAAATATGCTTCTTGGTCGTGTTTCGTCCACGGGGGTGTAAAAAAGTCTCATGCAGTGACAGAGTCTTGGTTAACTTCCGAAATGAAGCTCCGTGTTCACCAAATCACGGTAAAGCGCTTATTTGAAAAAGTGCTCCTTGATAGCTATGGGATAAAGTATGTATCATACTTTCTTCTTCATAGTAGTATCATGCTTCTTTATTCAGACCGATATTTACAAACTTGCAACTATGGGATATCCAGAAAAATCCCGTTGAATTAGGTTTTTTTTTGTTATGTTTCCATAATTTTTCAGAGTTCTACAATTGATTCTATAGCAATCAACGTTGTTTTTCCTTCTAACTTCCGTGATTTCCTTCTGCTTTGTGAGTTGCCTTCCATCTTCAGCATCGGGCACGCCTGTGCAATCTGCATGATGCTGCTGAAAGAATGTCACAACCTCAATAAATTGTTCAAAAAAACTTATTATGAAATTCACAGTGGTATAGGAATGTCAGAGTCGCAGGTTAGGTCTCAGACTATTCATAGTAGGACCTACGTCAGCATGGTATTGTACGAGGCAGGATGTACGACCCGTTCACTGTACTACTACTGTAGTGTACCATTAATTCTCTCGTATCTAGGACAGTAAAAGCAGCTTGAGGTCTCTAAATCCAGCTTATCCGTCTCGTTTTGCTTTTATTTACCCTATGAGGTCTCAGATAATGATGTTAATGTTCTTTTTTCAAGACGATATGTTCAGATTGCCCCGTAAAGATTAACTTGACAATGACGAATATACGTGGCAAAATAACCGTGTTAGAAGAGAAAAATCATGAGATTTGCAGAGTACTTTTTAATTTTCCACTCTTTTCGAACGCAGAGTGCCAGTGAAAGTGACGTGCTTAGAAATTTATGGGCAAAATCTATAGTTCGGTGTCTAAATTGTGACTATGGACGCGGCCCCGCGCAACTTCCCCTATTCACGCTTAGGACAGCTTGGGAAATTGTGCCTGTTCCTACGAGGTACATAAGAACGCGCCACCTTTGTTCGACTCCCCACATCCACGAGCGTGCGCTCGAAGGCAAATGAGGTCTCCTCAGCGCCGTATCCAACTGAAACCAATGAATAGACTGCTGAGGGAATCTGAACGTGTACGAAGGTGGCACGTTCTACCGTGCTTCGTAGGTCCTAAAGCGATTCCCATGCCGCTTTTCAAGACGATTAGGGGATTTGAGTGGGCCACTCTCATATGTACTTGCAATCTACAATCCGAACTCCGTATTTTTCCTCAAGTTCTTCAGCTATATCAGGTTCGTGATGTGCCCACTTTAGATTCGGAAAACGATCTCGCGTCTCCAGAGATATGCTTGCATAACCGTTTCGACATCGACACATGACTTTTCATTGATTTGCTTGCACTTCTCTGGTTATTTTCTTTTTGAAATATCATTTAATCAGTGCAGAATTTTATTCAGTGGTGGAAGTTTTGTACAGTAATTTGAATAATTCTCATTTCCCTAAAAAAACTTAAGATAACCTGGAGATTTCTGAGAAGCAGTTATTCATCTTGTTTTATTCTCGCAGAATTTAGATTTCGGACCACATCTCAACTATTTTCAAAAGTACGCACCAAGTGTTCACCATTACGACAAAAAACACACAGTTCAAGCCAAAAAAGAAATTATTTTCCGCCATAAAACAGTGCAATTATAGTTGCTGCAGTACCTTCAAAATCCCTGAAGATGTGACGTCACATGATGGGACTCACTTAATTCGGGTGTATCACTTACTCTTATAATCACAAGGGGAACGGAAGGTTACCTTCGTTGTAAAATGGAATTTGACGTGAAGTATAACATACTGAATCAACTCTTAGTTTCTTACGGTGTCTTTCTCTTGGATCTTTGCTGGAGATATCATTACAGAGGCTGAGGTTTCACTGTCTTCTATTCGACACTTCCACACTTTTACGAATAATTCATGCGCAAGCAGATTAAATGTGAGACGCAAGCAATGCAGAAGAACTGATGAATTAAATTTCTTACTAAAAAACGACGTAAATGACAAGGAGGGAGGGTCTGGCGCTTATCACACCGCTTGGGATGCGCCCCAAAGTTCACTTCAATTCAGAATCATCTGGGGTTCACGAACGAGTATCTTACCTATACAGTGACTTTCGGAGGCTAGTCGATGTGTCAAGTTAGTGTTTTTGTCCTCGTAGTCACGTCTGGTACTAATTCATCGACACCGTAGGGATAGAAGGTTTGGTTAACACCACGGCGGTTTCGAACCATCGATCGATCGTGTGGTCACAGTGCCACCGCTTACCGACTGCGCTACAGCCGTAACCTCATAAAAATTAAAAGCGACTAAAAAAGTGATAGAACCTCAACTATTATGAAGATATTTTGTTTAGTTCTGTGCCGGGAGGACAAGTTTGCTGCCTTCCCTGTTCATATCCGTGCTTTTCAACAGAATTATCCGCATAAGTGTGTACGTGAGCGTATGATATGCATGGAGGAAGGGCAGTGTGCTGGCGAGACTTGGACAAAGATTAATTTATTTAGAATCGCGTACAGAGATAGAGTATGTTGTTTCGCACCAAGAAAATCGACATGCATATATGAACGTTTTTATAGCGCTAACAAATCCATAAATCTCAGCGAGGTTATTTTCAAGTGCGTGCACCTACAACGAAATGTTTTGAAAAGTGTACTGTGTTGTGTACCTGTGTGCATTTCATTCACCCTTCTCATGTGACCACTTGTTCTTTGCAGTCGTTCATTTGGACAGAGAACGTGCTTTTCGAGAACTATGATTTGTTTTCAAAACAATGCTATTATTCGTAAGCGGGCGTATCTAGTTTGATGAATTCATACAGTGCAGGATTGCAGGCGATTTTTCTCTCTGCGGGGGGTTGGAATGAGATATTCCGTTGGTTGAAGAATTCAAAGTGACAATTTCACTTTGAAAAAAACGCATCACATTCCGTCAAAAATCCCTTTAGACCTATTCATTAAAAAAATTCAATCTATATCTGTGATCTCAGAGTTAGCAGATACGAAGGAGTTCAAATACAGGATCGAATATTAGATCTTAGCATATCCTTCTTCCCATTTTGACTTTGATTTTTTTCTAATTTGCTTCGAGAAATTTCTGGAACGGTTAGTGGGTGTGTGGACGATTAACGCCAATCTTGGAGCAACTCCAGAAGCTGCCCAATGAAGCGGATCATGCTCAAAACGTCTCGAGGTCGTTCTTCTACAAGAGGAGGCGAAAACTCACACGGCAAAAGTGATCCGGCAGTTTCTGGAGGGCCTGTACGACCGTGCCACATCCTCACTACAGCCCGAAACTTGACCCATCCGATCATCACTCCGAGCTCCGCCACGGATACTGTGCGGAAAAAATTCAAAGGCCGCGACTTTTTACTTCACTGATAATGATAGTAATTGCACTGTTGCTTTGGACTAATAAAGCAAAAAATTTCATTTTTTTATAAGTGGACATAAGATATGGAAGACTCAGTACATCAGTGAGATTGCAATCGAGTTTTCATTTCAGTGTGAAGGAGATTTCTAGTTTATATCCGTAGAAGAGTCATCCACAACCGATCTCGAGCCCCTGTCTGTCCGATTTCTGACTTACCGTAAGGGAAGATGTAATTCGGAGTTTTTATTGCGTAGAGTTGGAGTCGTGACAAAAAATGTATTAGGAAATAAGTAGGTATGCTCCATGTGGTAACTGAAACACCGGAAACCGAATGGTATCAAATTGTGAAATTACTGGAGCCCCTCCAGGAGTGCATCGTGGTGTCACAGAGAAAAACAAAGATGAAAAAGATCCAGCAACTCTCAATCCGCTATAATCATAGAAGTCAAATTCCTTCCCGATACTCCCGTTCATCAACTTCATTCTGCTTTTTCTTCAATAGTCGAAGAATAATCTCTCAACATCGATCTCTTTGGTAACTTTCTGATTTTTTAGGAAAGGAGTCAAATTATTGATTTCATTGACCTATCGAATAAATTACAGACAGTGGCTTCACTATACAGAATGCTGAGAGCGGCATTTCTCGCCCATCGTCGTCGGATTGTTATCATTCCAGAGGTCGCCGCCAACCTGTTCCCGCTGCTATTTCTGGGACGTGAAGCATGCTGCAAATAGACCGCATACCACGCAATCAGCTCGTCTTACAAGCATTTCCAGAGAGAAAGGGGTTTGAAAATACCACCGAAGTGAGACAAAATATCGATTTATTTTATAGTGGTGAGTTTAGCCTGCTCCCTTCTCTATAAGTCTTGTAGTGTTCTGTACATTGCAGAAAATTCTAAAAATAAAATAATATTTTACATCCAAAACAAAAACTATCGATAACATCAAAAACACCAGTGAACTCAGAGGTTGATGGGGCAGCAGAGGAATTAATAAAAATGAACCAATGTATAGTTGCAAGGACATTTTCCTCGAGAGCTGTGTATTGTAAACGAGGTTTATCTCTGTTAAATATCATTCATAAAAAAAAAACGACTAAGATAATGTAAAGGAATGTGTTCATCAATTAATTTGGCCAAAAATAAATGTCTAGCAAATTTATAGAAGCATTATGGAAAGGAAACACTAATGTCACTGCTAATCATGTGTTTTGTGAGGTTATTTGAATGGTAAGTATCAGCTACGTGACATCAAATGCAAAAGTTTTCTTTCCAAGACGTCGGAATTTCGGGAATGCCCCCCTTTTCTCAACCACTCGAACAACATCAACATACAACGACAGATGCGCCGTTACTGTGTACCACCTCTAATCAAACTGACAAGTAAGCGTATCACCGAAGGACCGAAGGAATTTGCTACGAACTACGAGGAAACTGTTAAAGTTCTGGAACACTCTCTAGAGAGTTTTTGTGCTCTGAAAAAAGGATTTCAAGAAAAGCTTAAGGAAGACACTATTTCCATGCTTCCATGTCAGCGACAATGTTCTTGTTCTTTTCTGTCCACATTGAGTTTCAAGAAAATGTAGCTAAACATTCCGAAATTCCGACTAAATTTCTGGATTTGAAAAGAGTGGAACATTCATAAGGGATTTAAAAAGGAGTGGAGGTTATGAAAGCTTTTAATGTGTTGCAGTGTAAGCTTCTAGGTGAGTTCTAAACGTATTGCTACTGAAAATACTGTGATGAGAGCATATATATAGGAGCACTACCTTCTGTAAATTTCTATCTAAAGTTCCAGTGAACCTTTTTTTTGCAGTTCAATTCAATTTATAGTTTAGTTTCGCCATTGTTTTATGAACAATACTTTCAGGAATTCGATGCTTTCCTGAATTTTTAAGTACCAATCGGGCAGTGCAAAGGCGGTAGTGATCAGTTAACTAAAGTGAGCAGCACGAAGCTCCTATTAGAAAATAAATAATAAAAAAATGAAAAATTGCAGCTTCCCAGGGAGATGTAGGAAACGTTCATTTCATTTAACTCAATGCTGGAAATGTGAACTTTGTTGGTTGCAAAGTAGCCCTTTCTCGAGTTTCCCCGTCTGTACGAAAACTAAGTTATGTACTTTGGTCGAGTGGACGTAACACTACCGCATTCGGCGTCACTACAGCAGAAACCAGTCCCAAACATTCACATGAAATGCAAATGGATTCTGTGGCTGCAGTAAATCAGTGGTTTAAAGGCATTACCCCACAAATCTGAGGTGGTACGGGTTTCAGGTGGTGCTTATTACGAGGTCGTAGATTGTGGGGAAGAGGGTAATTCCGTCCATTTCTCTCTCTTTCAGTGTAAACGGACGAACCCGGAACTGTTTCTTACGACGGCTTCTGTTGCAAAGCGCGACGTTTGCTTCCCGCCCCACCTGCGATTCGTCCGAATGAGTTTTCGACGAATCGCAGGCGGGAGGGCGCAAGGGTGGCGCGCTGCAATTAGACGACGTCGAAAGAACTGCCTAAATTCCTCACTACCCCAGATTCGTGGGGTGACACCTTTGAGTTGAATTTCATATAATTGCTTTTCTGGCTGCTTTTGAAGGAGATAGGTAGTTTCAAATATCACATCACTCTGAATACCACCATTTGGTTTTGGAGGCGACAGCGTTTTTTGCTCTAATGCACTCACTAGCACCGAAGGGTGAAGTGAATGTATTCGCTGCTATTAAACTATGATTGGAATGCGGAACAAGACATTTAAGAAGTTTTTGGAGGAGTTTGTCGAAGTTTTCCTAGCCTTCATAACCTGTCAAAAAAATGTCTCTATGTCTCAACGTCAAAATGTCTCAACGGTATCTGTCATGGCGTTCGATGGTTCGAATCCGCCCTACTGCCAACCAAGCGTCTAATCCCTCCGGGGTCGATAAATGGTATCAAAGTTGTCTGAGAGGACTAAAACACTGACTTTGTACATCGGCTAGACTTCGCAAGACGCTAGTTTCACGTTCGTAAACCTCAAACGATTCTGAATTGAAGTGAACATGATGGCGCATCCAAGCCGATTGATTAACGCTAGATACTTTTCATTTCATCCTTTATCTGCGATGGACAACAAGATTTCTTAGCCGATAAACTACCAACAGTCTTCCAATATTTACAGCTATGTTCACTTTTGTTTCTTCATGTTTTGAGCCTCAAACCATCACAAGTATTTTTTTCAAACAAATCCAATCTTCTACCGTCCCCTCAATTCCAAAAGCTTCGATCTGGCGTTTCGTTCAGTTGTCCCACGAACCGTCTCCATCACTAATGTGCGAGGCGCCATAACGGCGCGAGCGCCGAACGTACCGTATTAGTCTTAGATCGCATTGTGCGTTCTCTGCTGCTACATTATCGTCACCACCGCTGTAATAGAAAAGAACGCAGTCCTACGAGTTGATTCCCAGTTTCGGGACATGAAGCGATTTTTTTAAACAGTATCTTAACTCTACGGTTTTTGATGAAAATAATCACCTCGAATTGTCGCTGTGCCACTGTTAAGTTGAAACAGTTACTGCACTCCTTTGAAGAAATCAGTTTCAGCAGCAAAGGAGGTGCCCACATTGTGTTATTGGATTAACATTAATAATTATGTAGTATCATCCACATATAATACTATATACACATTATATCATATATTTACATTATTAGGCAATGTGAGTAAGTGCTGTTCAAGGACAGCCCTATCACGTTAGTGCTCACAAAAAGATTCACTATGACATCATGACGCTGACTGATGTTAAGGACAATGTGGACATCATGACCCATTCCTGATTTTCTTAAGGTTGGATTTCTATTTCGTCTCGTTCTCCACCACCTGCACCGTGTTGTCAAATCCATGACCATAGAAATGTTCTCACACATTTCTGAAGAATCTGAGAAGATTAATTGAGAACTTGTTTTCAAATAAACATTCAGATAAAAATTGACTATTTACTTTATTGGGATTAGTGTTTTAATCATGGGATAAGTCAACTTATGGTAACAGAGTAGAAAGTAAGCTCGATGTACAATTCGAAGATGTTTTACTATATGAAGCAATTTTCAAGAAGAAATTTAGAGACTTAGAGAAAAGGGAAGCTCTGGAAGGAAAGAGGACCTTCGAGAAAGAACAGCCTGAGAGGAATGAACTGAGGCGATTTTAAACAGTAAGTGCATCCACTGCATAAGTCTAGCCCTACCGAGCAAATTCCTTCAGCACTCCATAACGGAAAAAATGTAAAAAATTTGGTACCGGAGTTCTTGTCAGAGTCAGAAGCTTTTGAGTTCTTTTTCAAAATCGAACAGGCTGCTTCAACACAAAGTGAGAAGAACACGGAAACACTTACATACTCTTGTTTTGCGTTCGTACATTACTAATAGGGTGAACCATTACGACCCTGCAGAGCCAACTGATCGAACTTCAATTCCCAGTTCACAACAGGTTTCTGTTCTCCATACGAAAGATAATAAAACATACTGAACTGTGCAAGGGTGGGGCTGGAAATGTCAGACGTCTTTGCGATGGTATCCGACAAATTCAAGAGATGTCAAGAGAAATTTAAAGGAGACATTACGCTTCTTTTTTTGTTACATATGTTGTGGAACCACATTCCACAGCATTTAATTAATAGACACGAATGAACCATCAGTTAACTTCTGTCACGTATGAATGTTTATGGTTCTCCAGACATTTCCAACAAAATGCCAATGGTTTTTTTTTCTTTGGGGTTGGGAAAGATTGTGAGAAGGAAAAGATTATATTTCTCTTTTTTTTTTGCAGCTTTCTGCACCCATCACAAAAACGAGGAAATGCAGCCGCAGTGTGGAGAATACGTAGTGAGAAGCAGTAGAATTTAATTAGAATAAGTTCTTGACCTGGAACAAAAGTGGTAAGCGAAATACTGACAGAAAGGATTATGTACAGTGCTCGAGGCAGCAGATAAGATCAAAATGGAAAAGTAGTGATAACAGTCGAAAGCTGTAAAGCAGTGCGCTTCTGCTGTTCGCTTGTACTGCAAGGGATTCAAAACCGCTCAAGACCAACCAGTCCGTTCATCTTCACGGAGTCGCTGAATTGTTTCCAGAGTTGTTTGAAAGGATAAAAACAACAGCAGGACGCATTCAGATGGCCTCTGCAAGTTATTGTGTAGGCAAAACACGCGTTCGTAAAACTCAAAAGGTTCTGGATTGAAGCTGATTGATTGAAGTGATCCCATGCATCATCCCATGCGGATTCATTGACCCCAAACGTCTATCCGCTATGTCGCTTTTCATCCTTTTCATAGGCCGTAAAAGCA
The DNA here is from genome assembly GCF_031761385.1 of Necator americanus. NCBI lineage: Eukaryota > Metazoa > Nematoda > Chromadorea > Rhabditida > Ancylostomatidae > Necator > Necator americanus. The sequence continues at coordinate 13,546,937 of NC_087372.1, read as the reverse complement.
TTCGTGTACCTCTACGATTCCGAATTTATGTTGAAAGCGCAGGCGCACCTCAAGCGGACTGATTAACGCTATCCACTCCATTCTTATGATAAGCGACTGGATGACTATTCTCTTACAAGTTTTCATTTCGTGCGTTCAATTTTTCGCTACGAATAGAAGTTCTAGGAGGATTTTGGAAATCACATCATCAACGCGGACAAGCATTTGGGAAAGGCGCAGTCAGAGATCTTCAAATGGAAAAATAACAGGAATAATTAAATTATATTATTCGACAATTTTACCAGCGCTATGCGCCTTCGTTTGGGAGGATAGATGTCATGAGTGGATTCTTCCCTCTTTGGACTAGGAGAACGACAAGTTCGTCCTGTTATCGGCCACGAAAGCGACAGTATCATGTTCCACCGACGATAAATTGGAAGTCGATTCTTGTTACATTTTCCGACTGAGATAAAGTGTTTTTTTTTTGTGTTTCTGCTGCAGCATTGGTATATGTGAATAGAGAAATAATTAAAATTTCCTTCGTTTATTGCATCAAGTATATTCGGCTTCAAATGTGCACCACAAAGTTAGTGTGACTCGTCTGAAACTCACCCTCTTGCTCTGCTTGGCACACACCTCCTCCTCTCCATTCCACCCCATTCGATAGCGCTTCGTTTTAAAGTTGTTGAACATATTCGGCGCCGACTACATGTTACCATGTCTGGCGCATCATTGCAGGAACCAGCTGTTCAGCGTGACCCACATGCTTACATACAGTGTCTGGCGAATCTGAACTAGTCCGATCCTGATGCACATCTCTAGTCATGAACCATTTTCGCAGTAAAGCTCAAAATGAGAGTGGAGAAGAGTCATGACTGTGAGGAACGCTATCCAAGTATGATTCAATGACGAGTCATGATGCTCAGCTGGGTTTGAAACCACTAACGCATACGGGACTTACCTTACCTTGATCCCTTTCTTTCTAAGTTGTCTGACTTGCTGAATCTTTCGATTATTTTTGTTTGGACCTAATCCTAGATGTATTATCACCTTCTGGAATAGAATCCTTGTTAGGCATGGTCAATTAGTTGATTTTACAATCGATCACTGAAAAGTCACAGTGCAAATGAGTCAAGATGTGATCATTACACGATGCGTAAGCGTTGAGTTTCTTACCGTAGTGGACCAACCTGGAAAAGTCAATAAAACCTAACCTCACACTCAATCTCCTACAAAATGCAACCAGGACAATATAAAAGGATAAATGTTCAATAATAAAGTAAGAAAAAAGAAGAGAACATACAAAGGTGAATATTCAATAATAAACTATGTTCAATAGCTAACTAACTATTAACTAACCTTATTTCTGTGTTCTACATAGGGGAAAAAAGGAAGAAAAAGAAGAAAAGGAAGGAAGTGGTAAGAAGAAGAAAGTGCTAAGAAGAGGAAAAAAGATGATTTAGTGTTCGGACGTCGTACATAACATACACTCAATCACGAAAATGTTCAATGAACAACAGCCACAACCTTATGACAGGTGAATAAATGTTCAATATTAAAATAAGAAAAAAAGAAAGTGTGAAAGTGGGGAACGTAGTTGTTGGTGTTGATAACAAATGACTTTCATTTTAGTTGGGACACACCCATCCTTTCAATCCACTGCGCTTCACGTTTTAGGGGTGGATCAAAATATTTGATATGACTAAAATATTTGGTCCAAGCAAAGATGATAAAATTTTACCCGCTGTTTAGGATTTATCCACTTCTTCTATCTTCTACTTTTACTTTCCATTTACTTTTTCTGTTTTTTCTAGTTGTATTATTGCACCATTTTTGTACTATTGTATTTTTCTTCTATTTCTTTTTCTTTTCTCCAGCATTTTTGTTAACAACATTCTTTCTGTAGGTTTTTCTTAACTAATCACTTTTACAAATGCAGCATAAAGTCTCTAGGTGATCTACATACGTAGAGATATCTCTTGAATCAGACCACCTGGATAGATCACTTAAAGATCGTCGATACATCGGAGTCAATGGTTTTCAAGAAGTTACTTGCAGTAACTTTCTCAGACATCTTCAGTGCTGTCCGCAATTAGTAAATGTCAACTTACAATACAAAATTTATCTTCTTTTCATCTTTTGTTTGCATTGCCACTCTATAACTCACTTCAATGGAAAGAGAATTAGGAGAAGGAGAATGGTTCATTCTGTCCTGTTTTGTTTTTGCGCTTTGTGCCCTTCCTGCGTCAACTTCACCGTTCAAAACCCCTTCAAAAAGTGACAGCAATTTCGTCTTCCGCAGTAATCGCGGACCCTTTCGTCGCATTGAAGCGAACTTATGGGGCCGTTGCAATTAATCCCATCCGTACAAGCTAAAGTTAAGATCTAAAATTTTAAAAAGGAAATCATATGTACGGTAGGTCACGATGTACAGCTTGCGGCGGCACCTCATGTAGTATTGAGCTAAATTCAACAGTGTTTTTAAAAATTGAGTCGTTCTTTGAAGCGCTTCATTTCAATCTTGCTTTTTATGGTTACACTTTCGCTTGTCATGGAAAAGCCCATTTCGATACTCAGGAGAGAAGTAGAGCTTTGGATAGTTATCTATAATTCAGACAATTTTGAAGTAAATAAAGTTGCAAGTGGTTTTATTTAGGGCCCAGCTCTAAAGGAGTGGAATAATAAAGCCGCAAAAAAAAAACACGAAACCTCCAGCGTACGTTCTATGTAGTTGCAGAATTTAACTAAATCTGATTTGCCTGTCACAAATGTAAAATTCGTCCAGAGCTAAAAATTCCGATTTTAGGTGTTATTAGAGCTCCAGAAACTCATCCGGATTCCCATACTTTCTTAATAGGAGAGGCTGCTGAAACACTTCGTCTGAGCTCCTTGTTGGGGTTTGAAGAAATTACGAATCGAATAAGAATGTTATCCTGCAACGTTACGACTTTTTTCCGAGCGATATCGCATCCGTGCTGTGCAATATTATGTCATATTTATAGTAGAACCCTTTCGAAACGATTTTAAAGACGAATAATTTCTTGTGTTCTCTTCTCCCACAACCAATCACGAACCAATCACTTACGATTTATTTTTCACGACTACCACAAAGGAGCATAAAAGGAGTAGCAAACAGTCATGAAACATTAATACACTGTTAAAATACATGGACAGATCCAATGACCAGCGAAAACAACTCCCAGTAACGTCGACTCGAGCTCCTCAGGCACATGAATTGCAGCTCTCATTTAGTTCGACCATAGAAATTGCAAAGACTCGGTCGGCAAGGATCCGCCATAACAATTAGAAGCACTCACAAAGCCCAAAATACACAGCGCGTTGCGTACTTCTTCAAAAAAAAAAGGTGTCCGAGAAATTACATATAAAGTTTTTGTTGTATTCTACACGAACCTATCAAAATCTGTTAGTTTCCAATGATACCACTGTTTTCTATCAAAATGTTCGCCCCTTGATGTGCCAACACGTGTGTGTGCTCGTCCGTTCGTCCGTTAGTGTGCCCGTGTCAGTTCCTACGGTATGCAGTTGCAGTTCTAGAAAACTAGCCACCTCCCTAACACATGAATCCCACTAATTAAAGACATCACTCCACGAATCTGAGGTGGTACGGATTTCAGGTGGAGTATTCGTATACGGGACCATAAATTAAGGAGAGGGGCGATTCCGTCCATTTCTTCCTAACTGCCGTAAAAACGGCCCGGAAGATGCGGCGCCGCACAAGGCTGGCGCGCTCCAGTCGAACTACTTGAAGAAAATAACGCTCCGGAACGCTCGTAGCCGTATCTTCCGGGCCGTTTTTTACGCCACCTAGGAAGAAATGGACGGAATCACCCCCCTCTCCTTAATCTACGATCCCGTATATGAATACTCCACCTGAAACCCGTACCACCTCAGATTCGTGGGGTGATGTCTTTAAATGAATCTAACGAGTCAAAGATCACTCACATTGGCTCAATCGAGACCGAAGCGTTTATAGTAATGTGGTAATTTCTGATGACGTGGCCGACTGTTTAAATAACTTCACGATTTACATATTCCAGATAGTCTGATTTTCAAATGATTTTGTCCCGAAGAGATGATGCTAGTTGATCTCATGGTAGATCTACTCGAAACTCAGCTGATTCTTTTTTACGTACCGATCAGGTGATGAGAACTCACCAAAGATTGCTTCCGAGCATAACTTCCAGCTTTCTACAGACATTTTTAGTTGATTAATACAAGAATATTTTTGAAGCCCTCGCAGATATCCTATCCATGATCCCGATCGAAGAACAAGACTCTTTTTATTAGGTAGCATCACAGTGTTCTCAGTGATTTGTTCCAGCACCCATTTTCTGCATTATGGCGAATTGAAACAACCATTCCTACTAAGTTCTCATCAGTTCCTCTAAAAAGTTCTTTAAACAAATTCAAAACAAAACAACAAACATTTTGAATGCGAGTTCAAAAGTGAAAAAGCGTTTTCTCGAAAAAAAGATCATAACATTAAGAAAATCTGGTCAACGTCTAAGGGAAAGTTTTTTTTATTTTGAATTCCATAGAACTCCAATAATAGACTCCGAAGTTATCGTGTACGTGTACTCTCCATAACGTTATCTCAAATTACCTTATTATAACTGTTTAATCTAGTACTGTCTTGATTACATAACTTCAGAACTCATCCTTTTTGAGTAATTTGTTTTGCCGCTTAAAATTCACTGAAGTCTATTTAGCAGCATATTTGCATTTATTTCTTCAGGTATTAATTGGAATTCGAAAGACGCATAGTTTGACCCCTGTTACTCCCACTTTACCTCAGTCATCCTGTTATTTCGTGGTCAAAGACGTTCTAAGGGTTAAAAGTTGTGATTAGATCGGGATTAGTAATCTAAGAACTATTTTACTTGAAGCAAGCAAACTTCGCTCACGTCTTACATTTGTGAGAAGTGATAGGATCGATTATGATCAGAGATAACAATCGTTGTAAGCATTACAAGGCGATCTGCTCCTATAATTAGTGGAGCGTTTGATCGGTTGTCACTTCGAATCGCTTCGTCCACGCCTCACACATTCTTCGCGGCGTTTCGTACACGATTCGTTCCCAACCCGTGATTCGATTCAGGGGAGTCTTGCAAGGCGTTTGCGAAGAATTACGGTCTTTTACGGTCTGCAGTGGTGAAAATAGAAATTTTTAATATCTTAATGCAATAAATAGCATACACACATACAAATATATACACTACTCAAAAAAATCTCGATCCAACAGTCAAGAGTTTTTTTTATTACGGGTATATGTAGATAGCCGGCGAGATAGTAATGAATATTTTCGAATGCACAGAAGAAAAAATAGAACCTTTGGTCCTTTTAGGCAGCAGAATCCTCCGCTTTTATGCAAACTTGTCAGTAACATAGTGTGAGTAATATGTAATGTCCCCGCTTATCTAAACGTAGACATGGTAAGTCTTTATCCACACAATACATTTTTATCGCAAAAAATACCATAGTGGGTTTCCGAACAGCATAAATGACACGTAGTTGTTGTGTTCTGTGTCCTCTGATATAACGAAGTGCAAACGTTTTATCCTACGGTGAGTCTTAGCAATTTTCTTCTTCAATTTCACAGCAGTTCCACAGTAAATATCCTTGTTTTTGAAGGAAAACGGATAAAGTCCCCTACATGCAAAGCTGAACACCAAACTAAAAACTTTTAGGTTTTTCAGATTTAAAAGCTATGATTTTATCCTTAACGTCTAGCTGAGATTCTACTGATTGAGTAGATTTATTTTTTCACTCGAATCCGCGATAGCATCACCTGAATGACACGTCCTGGTCCCTTCGCGTTCGATGCTCTTTTCTGAACGGTATTGGTTTACTTGTCCCAATTACCCGCAAGGGTATTGACTGATGTTCTGTACAACAACGCGGGGTATTCCATTGCTTAAGAACTTTCCCTGCGACAGAAACGTGTGAATATTCATGCCTCAGGGTGTTGATGAGTTCTAGTGATAAATTCTTCGGTTGTTTGTATTCGAACCTGTCAAGATGGAGTGTTGCCCGATTTTCGCTGACACCTTCATCATATATCTGAATTCAATAAAGGAAGCATGAGGGTTGACATGTTCGCTTTCACTTAAATTGTGAGAATGCATGTGTACATGGATTTTAGCCTATCTGGTTAGAAACTGAGAATAATAATCCTCATCCTCAACGACACAATAATTGTTCCATTTAGGTTCCGGAACGTGGTCATCTTTTTTTTGTGATTGATAAAATCCCAATGGGGAAGCCGAATCATCTTTTTCATCGGTGTAGTTTCAAACGATACTGGTGCTTTGCTTTCCTTAAATGGTTTTTCAATCGTTCTTCTGCAACCCTTCATAAGCTCAAACTTGAGTTCACGAATTTTCATTCAGTTTTTACAGGTCCACATTAACCCATTGCCTTGGGAATGTACAGGTGCAAGAGTCTCTTGCCGACTAATAAACTTTTTGACTTCTGGCACTGACGTGGGTATGCTCCGATTATATTTGTTGTCGATGTTGTGCAATGAGGTACACCTCTGAAAGTCTATCCAACAGAAAGTTTGGAGGCACTCTTCAAACTCTACCTTTGAATTTCTTCCTAATTTCCAATTTTCCGGATGATGAAAAATTTTACGCGAATATTGCAGTATTTTTCTAAGTTTGAAGGGACGTAATAGAATACTTATTTGGGGTTAACTTCATTACACTCTGAGAATGGACAATGAATGCATTCAAACATAATTCGTATGTTTTCATGAGAGTAATGAACGAGTGAAGCTGTTTTCTTTTCTCCACCAAAAGGAAAAATTGAAACACTCAAAAGGGTCATAGAACACCACGTTTGGCTGCGTCATCTATGAGAACTTCAAGTTCGACAACTTTTTATTGGTCATCACGATTAGGTTGCGTTGATTAATTTGTAGAGTGCAGAACGACATTAAGGTGTGGTTGGGTGGAGTGTGACCGCCTTGCACAACAACTCAAGAATTCAACTCAAGTCCATGTAGGGGTGCGTGGGATGAACTCATTGAAAAAAATATAGAAGTGCGTTGGGTGTAAAAAGGTCATGGAATGCGCGGAATGCATTTTCAGACATTGAATTTCATCGTACAAGGGCAGGAATAGCTTGGAAGCCATCTCCTGATTCCGACAGCAAATAAATTTAACAGGGGTACAAGGTTTTGCATTTCACACAACAACACCGAGATGTGCTGCATACTCGAAGGACCTCGTTAGAATTTGTGATGAATGGCATGGAAGAACAGCAGAAGCAGTCGCAGTAGCATTTCTACTGTACTACTCATCTCAACAAAAACGAATGATAGAAACGTTCTTCAAGAAACTCCATTAAATTCGTAATGCAAAATTTAAAATTTGAAAGCCTAGAGTGAAAATCTAGAATTACGTCTATGTTCGTACTGAAAATAGATAAAAAAGTAAAGCATCTCGGTGAAATAGAAAAACAGAAAATAATAGTTGTAAAATAAATAAATATGAAGTAGGAACATTCATGTGAAATAGGATAAAAAATATTTAGGTGGTGAACATTCTGCTAACTTTCTCGATGATGTCTCAAAATGTACCGCCGGCCAATGTTTTGTACAATAACGAACACTTTCTGTCGTAGAACACAATTAACTCTTTGAGCAGAGTTCTCGAAACTCAATACAGTGCTTTTTCTAAATCATTCCTTAACTAAGATCAGCCAATTATCAGCAACTCTCAATCGAGAAGTACAGTTTACACGAATAGCAACACTTCACTTCAATAAACATCATCAACAATCACAATTGGAATTGGAGTACATAAATCAACAAGGAGCAAAGCAACAAATCAGAAACAGATGAGCACGCAGAATCACAGACAAGTGTCGGACGCACCTTCGAACCGCTGATCTTCTTCCGAGGGTAAGTGATTCGACATCTGAAGAAACAAGGAGTAAATTAGCGTCGAATGGATATCAACGAATGAGAAGAAGTCACTACCTCTTATTTGGCTGATTTCCTATCGGCGTCGGATGAGGTGTTCTCGTTCTCGTGGACGTCAGTCTAGAGGTGGACACGGTAGTTACCGCCGCACTCGCTGTAGTCGTAGTGGTGGTTGCCGTTGTAGTGCTGGCAGTCGTTTGAGTCAAACTTCTCTGAATTTCTACAGGACGAGCAGTAATGTGAATATCCGGAAGCTTAGTCGGCACCGGTGGCCGGACTATGTCCAACTCCATGGGATCGCACGTCTCCTTATCTGCAAGTGTACTAGTTTACTCAAAAAGAATGTCCGATAAGAATAGAAGCATAAAGTGGGCGAATCGTGCATTAACAACTTTTTTCAATTTGAAACAAAAAAATCCTTCACAAAATTCTACGGCATTGCTGTTTCGATACGTTTTGAAACTAAAACACTTTCACTGTAAAAGAATAAAAGGATAAAAGGATAACGTCACGGCGTATCAATCCACCTAGGATGCGCCAACGCGTTTTACTGGAATTCGTAATCGTTGAGGTTTTGGAACGCGTGTTGGCCTATACAATGACTTGCGGGGTCCAGCCGGTGATCAAGTCAGTGTTTTTATTCTCCCAGACAAGTATGGTACCAATTTATCGACCCCGGAGGGATGAAACGCTTGGTTTGCACTAGGGCGGTTTCGAACCCTCGACCGTGTGGCTACAACGGACCTCTAACCGATATCTTGTTTTATTTCTACAGAGAAGTTAGAGATTATTAAAATATTCATTTATTTCTAACACAGTTTACGAATACAGAATCCCCTTTTCTTCTTCGGTTCTGCTGTCTCATAAAAACAAATTTGGAAGCAAAATTAAATTTTTATATTGATTAGTTTGATCCGTAGCCAAGATTGGTATTGATCTTTATTAGCAACTAACGTTTCGGCGTTATCGTTGCAGTCGTCAGAGCCTGGAAAACTCAAAGCTGTCAGTGATTTGTCCTCTCAATCGCCTCATCACTCTGCAGAAAGCATTCAAACCATAAGCATACTCAACGAACAACACATCGAGCAGTGTTCACCTCATTTCTTGAACATGGTAACGTAACAGAACACCACGCACCACAATTATGAGCCACAAGGTTTTTTTTCACGAATGCGACTAAGACTCAAGAACTTGTAAAACAATAAAATTAACATTAACATTAAAAAGACTAAAAATATCAAATTAATATTATGACGAATACAGAACGTATTATAACATATTACTGAATATTAAAAAAATGACATTAAAAACAAACATTAACAATAGAACTGAACTGTTCATAAAAGCAAGGCGAAAAAGATACTAACCTATCGGAGTAGATTAAAGTAGAAATACGTTATACCGATAAATTACTTCTTTTACGAGCGACATCATTTCTTTGCCTTAATTATTTATTACCGAAAACAAAAACTTCTGTATTAGTAGTGAATGAGAAAAGATGCGCTGAAGCTATGCTGACGAAAAAAAGATGAGCGGATTTGAAAAGATAGATCTTGGCTTAATTTCAGCAAATGCATCTAACGTGTCCATTTGGAAAGGAGCCGATTAGTTCGTATTTATCTGAAGTGCTCTGCATATCTTTGCGATGTAAACTATGGTTGTAACAATTTACGATATGTCAATAATTTACCACAATAACTCAAACAGAATTAGTCAAAATGAACCTATACTCGTATAAACCTATCGTTATTTTAATACCTCTAAGGTTGGTATTTAAGGATTTCCTCCTGGCAAAACTTAAGCATTGTGAGCTACCTTTGTTAGCAGAGAAACCTTATTGAGAGTTTTCCACTATTTGAAAGGCAAATTTCAGGAAACTGCCTTCATAAGAGGGAGTTTGAAATTTGTCAGCTGTTTTCGAGACTCTATTACATAAAATCCCTCGGATCAGGCATGGCAAACACGTTTCACTTACTTTTTGCCTCACTAAAACCGACTACTATCCTCTGCTGTTTGTCATTTAAAAGGTTATTCGCTCTTTTCATAGCATCTACACTCACGTTTATTCCATTTTATAATTCAATAATTGTTTTCTTTAGTAGAGCCGTACACGAGGTTGTTATAGTCCTTTATTCGTGGCTAACGTTTCGGCAATATCGCCTTCTTCAGAGCCTGAAAGGGGTGAAATCGAACGTGACTAATCCGATCAAACGCCTTATCCGCCCAACAAAGAAAGTCCTACGTTAACCGTTGGGTCTCATAGCAATCCGTGAAAGAAAACATCGTACCTTAGCATCAGCTGACTATCCTGCCACTGCTAGATACCTGATGTGAGGTGACTAGCGCAATCAAATATCAGCCTTAAATAAGAATCTGTCACCATCGTGGAGCTCCCCCCTAGTAACCTTAAGCAAATACTCATTCGTAATCGCCTATATGATCGTATTTGCACGACACCGGAGTGTAAAATATGCCCGGATAACAACGAGGGTGATTGCATGAGTTCATGTGTTGTTTATATGATTTGCTGTGTACAGTGTGGTGACGAATACATAGGAGAAACAGCTAGACCACTATGTATTCGAATCAAAGAACACCAGGACGGCAAAAGGAAATCATGTGACTCCACTGCATTGGGTGGTCACAGGGTGCGGCGTCATAACGGAGAAGATTTTGAAGTTAAGATCACGATTTTGGCGCGCGAACCTAGCATTGCGGCGCGCAAGGCTCTGGAGGCTTTTTGGATCCACTCCAAGAGTCCAAAAATGAATCGCAAGGAGGAATGCCTCTCCATTACGCGGGAACTCGCGCCTTATTTAAGGCTGATATTTGATTGCGCTAGTCACCTCACATCAGGTATCTAGCAGTGGCAGGATAGTCAGCTGATGCTAAGGTACGATGTTTTCTTTCACGGATTGCTATGAGACCCAACGGTTAACGTAGGACTTTCTTTGTTGGGCGGATAAGGCGTTTGATCGGATTAATCACGTTCGATTTCACCCCTTTCAGGCTCTGAAGAAGGCGATATTGCCGAAACGTTAGCCACGAATAAAGGACTATAACAACCTCGTGTACGGCTCTACTAAAGAAAACAATTATTGAAGCACTAACATGCCGAGGTTTATCGAAAGTCGCACATGGAGACATTTTATAATTATTTGTCAGTATTATTTGCGGGGTGGGGAGTAACATAATCCGTAAGACGGGGTTGACACAAAAGTTTCAAACCATCGATCGTGCAGTCACAACCGAATCACTTTGGTGTCATACAAGACTTTTATCCCTCCGCAGTCGATCAACTGGTAGCATCCATGTCTGGGAGGTTAAAAATACTGGCTTGATTCATCGGTTCCCTCCCGCAAGTGTATGCATTGACAGACACGCGTTCATAAACCCTCAAGCGGTACTGAATTGAAGACGAACGCGTCCCCATATAGACTGATCAACGTGCACTTTTAATTCATTTAAAACGTAAATACGTTGCTTTCGAATTTACGAAAAACATTTTTGTTCAATAGTGCTTTACTTGACCCCACCTTTTGACCTGCACCAGTTTAGCTACATTTCTCTAGACAGCAGCTTATTGTGAATAAAAGATGTTATCCTACTCAGCACTGTTCCTTCACCTTGTTCTAAGTCACCTCCTTGCTTTCCTACTGACAATGCTTTGCGATTAATAGTACAACCATACTTGTTCCCGAGCAGAGGTGATCAGAGTTCAAATATAACTTATTTATCCACCCTTTTAACCATTTAGAAAACATACCTGGAGGTACAAAACAGCAGCAAATCGTATGGGCTTCATGGTAGTAGCATCTGCAAAGCATCTGTATTGCAAAAGAGAATAAAAAGGTGTAAATAATAGTTTTGCGAAACTGCGAAACTGTTGGAATCGTTAGGCAAAAAGAAAGAATTAGGTGTGTAGCTCAAGGTTCTAACATTATAACTACCAATTCTCCATGGTAATCCAAAAAAGTTTTATGTGACCCAGTCTTCCAACGACAGAACTTACTACACGATATAATGCGGGCAGTCCTACCCAAGTAAGTAATAATACTTAGACAAGTGGCAAAATCTGCCGCATATGAGATGCTGGTTGCCGGCGTTCTGTTAACCGTGATAAGTTGCATCGTTGGGGAGTTGAGAACACACAAGGCTTTTTTCTGAATTACGGAAGGGAATTGAGCGTGGTCGTCATAGTTATGAACTGCTCCCTTTCCCTATCCCTATCTAGTCTTGGAGAAATCCCAACTTTGTCGATTTCGTGATACGCCACCTCTGGCAAAGATAGACATCTTCTGGATATTCTTATTATCTTCTTACCTGTCTCCGTCCTTCTTTTGATGCACCAGTAAACAGTATCGATACATTTCATCGTTCAAATGCCTGTAGACGCAATGTGTCTCCTCCATTTCTTCGTGACTGCCTTAAATCTTATTTCTTAACTCTGGTGCTATCTTGCTCTGCTAAATATCTAAACACTTCGAGGGCATTTGAGCTTACCGTGCTCATCGTTCTCTAGTTTAGAGCGCTTCCTGGTTGTAGTGACCGCCGTTGTGCTTCGAGGTGAAGCAAGACGAACAGTGGCTGCTGGGTTTTTCAGAGTGGCGCGGATGGGCTTCAGTGTTGTCGCTTGCGGCGGTGATCTGGTAACGAATTGAAATGTGGATTCGTCCTGATCCTCTTCGAAATCGAAAAAGAGCTGAAGAACATCGTTTCAGTGTCGTTAAAGCTAAATGCGCCTTTGAATGAATAACCTCAACAACATCGTAGTCATCGGATTGTCTTTTGGTGAGCTGACGTTGCGATACCTTTCTTCGGGTTCTTTTTATATCATCTTCGTATTCCTCCTCGGAATCGGAAGTGAGTGAATGTAGAAGGCACCCGACCGCTTCTGCACCGCACACTTCTGACTGGCAATGAACCGGAGGGGCAGGAATATAGGCTGTAAAAAATTATTGAATAATTTTTAATCTTCGTTTCGAAGATCTTGAATTAAAATACAATGCAAGCTAGCTGTGATACATGTGATTCCGTGTCATGCTACACCGGATTTTACATCTCTTTTGAAAATTCACACTTTCCTTTTTTTAACGTTTCTCACGTTCGGTAGCGGAGCCGGTTATCATGGTTGATGCCAATTCGTCGAATCATATGATTGATCGAGGTAGATATCACCTAAGGTTCAGTTCTGCTATAAGCAAAGGGCGTTTTGACACAGTTTCGGTTGATACCTCGGATGCATACTGGGTACACACAATCTTACGGGCGGTGTAGTTGTCATAGCGTAAGACATGGCTGCAGCGTCAGATGTAAGTTCGGCCATTGGATTTGCTGAATGCCACCGAATGCGCTCAGGGCAAGTGATGGCAGTCTTTTATCTTAGCGTGCTTATTCCGCGAGTTCGAGTCCACGTCTCCTTGTTTGGTCGGCGGACGGCATTCGGTGCCGCAGATCGCTACGATTCAAATAATGGTTTTATATATCAGCCTAGGTCATGAATGACTTTCGTTTCGTTTTTTGTACATTTTTCTAGGTGGCGGCAAACAGATTTGTTGAGAGATTGTGACTTATTGAGCTTGACTGCTAATTCTCCCTTCTTTCACTTGAATTTTACTCCAACATTGTCTCCAAAATATGGTCATCTATCGTTTGAAAGATGACTCCCATCTTTGTTCGTCTTTCGAACTCAAATCTAAAGAAAGGAATTTGACAAACCAATTTCTAGTTGTCCACTCGGTCATCACCCTTCACCTTATACACTGTGTACTTTTTAAGCCGTGGTCTATTACTATGTTTAAATTACCAAAGCATCAGAAGGCGGACTCTTCATTTTCATGGTGAACAAAAAAAAAAAACGAAGACGAAAGAATGAAGACAAAAACTTAAAGTGTAAGATACACACTGCTGCCTGGAGACTAAACGAGAATCTGTCTGCATAGCGATAACAAAAATACCTTGTTTGGGTAATCCATTTCAACGTAAATAATAGCAGTAGTTATCATGCGCCTGAGCGGAAATTGTTTATGATTTAACCCGATACTTTTTTTGATAATGTCAGACATTCTTTCGTCAAATGACACGTCGGTAGCTGATCTTCACTTCACTCGTGCGGCGTTTACTCAAGCGGGAACCTCATGCGCAACGCTATCGCAGAATGCGATCATTTGCGACCACTAAACCGAGCTATTTGAAGGTATCTATTTTATGGAGTTCTTTTCAATCAGTCTCGATGGTGCCAGTCTGGCCTGCATCATCCACAGTTCAACCCGCCAAAAGTTCCATTTTGTAGCGCGCTCACAAAAAGAAATTATTGAAGAAGTTCCTCTTTCTTATCCAGTAAGAACATATTGAGTTATAACTTGTGTTGCTCTTTTCCTCACCTCTATTTCTGATGTGAAAAAGCGACAGCATAGTACGAAAAAAACCCCTTCGGAACATTTGCATATAATCTTGCAATGTTTTCTCTGCACAGCCCTGAGTTCCTCTAAGAGGTTGGTTTGTAGAAGAGGACTGAGTTAACCTCAGTTTCTTTCGGAGACAACGTTACTTCTTGAAGTTTCGGAAGGAAGATTTTCTTCAGCACTAAACGTAAACAGTTCTGGTCTATATGAGGGTATCAAATACAAGAGGCATCCGTCCACTGATTCGATTCTCCTCCATTTTCTTTCTTTTTCTGCGGCATCGCCTTTCTATGAATGTCATAAAGTCATTGCTAGGATACGGATATACCAAGACTAGAACTTAGACCCATCTTTACTAAATAAACAAAACAGCACTGAATCAACAAATTTGATTAAGTATATTCCTGTAAATCAGTTGCGTATTCTTGCCAAAAAGGAAAAGTACTTACGCAGCCTATCTTTCTCGGAAGTGACCAATTTTTGCAGAGTGTGATGGAACAGAGAACAACAGAAACGAATGTTCCGAGAAGTCAATTCTTCCAGCTGAAATAGGTGATATCTTGCGTTTGCCTACTACATAGAATTCATTCTTGTATATGTTCAGAATACCTCTTTATACCGTGATATTACTATTAATAATAATAATAATAATAATAATAATAATAATAATAATAATAATAATAATAATAATAATAATAATAATAATAATAATAATAATAATAATAATAATAATAATAATAATAACGCTCTTTAAGATTCCATAGGCTTAGATGAATTTAAATAGTTTGGAACAAAGAACAAATATCGCTTTGAAAAGACCCTCAAAAGTAATGACAAACTCACTGTGGGGGCAGTGTCAGGTGCATTGTTTTTTAGTTGCATGGAAAAGTTTACAGCATTACTCTTCATTCCAGCTGTAAACTCGTACACACATATGCTTCACATTGCGTCACTTTTCTTCAAGATAATGCGAATGGAAGACAAGATGCAAAAACTAGTAAAACTAAGGGTGTTTATAGAGCATGAACTGACAATCTCGTCCAATAATTTTTCAAGGTTAAAATTTGCTATCTTCCAGCTTCAACAATCTGCTTCCGTTTTCTTGGCGAACTTTAAATACTTCGATTCATAGAGTTGAAAATTTATGCACGTTATGGCCGTGGCTCAATTATAATACTTAAGAATTTCCTTCGTAAGTAGCTCTTCTGATCGATCATTGAAACCGACTAGAATTATAAGGGTCTTCTTTTAAGGTTTGAAATTTCGATAGATCATTTGCCAATTTTCCTAACAATAGCCTGAAAACACGGCAGTTCCACCCGGAGCCCTTGGTTCCTCATACGCAACTTCTAAGTACACAGTTTAGCCAGAGAACGTGAACGAGTGGGAGTGGACTCCTGAGAGTCGCCGAGTCAATAAACTGCCTATGTTTATTTTATGTGCATTCACAACTTTACACAGTATAGAAAAATGCTGGCCCTTTATAATACAAGTAAGATTTCAAAAATTTGAAATTCAACTTAAATCGAGTAATGGGTTAAGATTTTTCAAACACTTAGCGCCTGCTATGGATATTGGTATCAGAAAGCACCTGTATATGTAATACTTCCATTATTATGCTCTTTTTGCTAAAACAGCTTCCTGAAGAATTGTTCGATTTTTTAAATTGGCTCAAATCAGCTTGATTAGTTGATGACATGGAAAAAAGATTTTTTTCTTATGGTAGTCGTTAATCACCACTACCGTAATCTCGTAAAGGAACCCTCGTAGTGCATTTGCTGCTGTACTGTCATTACTCACCGCGGAGATGCACTCAAGCTGTGGAAAAATAAATATTCAGACGTAAAACTATTTGTCAAGTGGTGTTCGTGCAGCCTTTAATACTGGAACACGCAGTACGAAAGTCCCTACTTAAAAATCTCCTGAATTTCTTTAAAGAGTCAATTGATTGAGTAAATACACTGAATGAGTTGACCATTCGTGTATGCGCGTGAATCCATTTAAGCTCAGAATTTCTTATTCACCTTAGAAAATCGCTCAAACATGTATGAGCTTTATATTTAGCGGACAGCGATAACGCCTTACCGATCTCTGACGATTACCTACGAATAAGAACTCTCTTCATAAAAGTCCACACTTCTCTCGGGATATTTTTTGCTGGCTGCTGTAAGTCACGAGAGGGCAGATAGGGCTTCTGATGAGAGGTTGCTGGGCCACGCCATACATAATACAGGCTTTTTTTCAGGGGCCCATCTCGCTTCGGCCTGGTGAATATTGGATGATGGTCATTGGAAGTCTATCATAAAACTACAAACGCGAACAGCAATTGCATCACATCCACAGGTCACTAATCCTGAGAAACTCTGTATATCTAACCGCATATTCCTTGAAGTGACATGGTATGGTAGCATGTAAAACGTTGGAACAAAGGAACAGGAAAAAAATTATAAGTGGAAAAGGATTTCCAGAAATTTAGATGTTACAAAGATTGTGACTGATTCTCTCAAGAGAAATTTTCAATGTCCGCTTGAACGTGAGTTCACGATTACTTGTATGAAATGATACTAATACACTCTACTATTTACTAAATTCTTACCTGAATATCGTAATGGATTATCAGATATTTCACAAATGCAGGGTTCAGTGAGTCGAGATGCAAGGATGAACATTGAGGTACCGCACCGCATAGCTCAGAGAATAACTCCTTTAAAAAAGTCAAACTGAAGTCAAACGAACACTGGCACACGATTTTGTGATACCATTCTCATGGAATTATGTGATTTTGCGGCAACACTTTTGAAACACACACACTTTCATTCGTTTTACTGTTTTTTTCACTCAAAAATTTTGTACAAGATATCGTGGAAAGCAGCAAGAAATCATACCACAGTAAAGTGCAATGTTGAGTGGGAAATGTTTTTTAAGGAAAATATATAATTCAAAAGTCCTCACAGAATTGTCCTCTTCGAAATCTCCGTCTGTGGTTTGGAGGATACCGTCGTCCACGCATTCGTAAATGCCTATCTGGAGAAAAACGCGAGTTTTCAATTGCATGAAAAACGGAAGAGAATGCAAAAGCAGCTTAACGCACCTTATTTATGCCCTTCAACTTGTCTGGTCCGTTAAATTCGAAAAACCCGCAAGCGGTGGTTGACGAGGAGCACTGAAGGGCTGTCTGGACATTGCGAGTGTATCGTTTTCCTTGTCGACAGAACACCTGAATTTCTTCCTGTTTTTAGCACATCGCAGATGTAAATCTACCGTAATCCTCCACATTATTCTATTGATACATAGGTCATTTCGAGTTTTATCAGGTTCTAACCTCAGAAGAAGTCGTGGACTATTATGCAGAGGTTGTATATATAGTAGTTATATAATTTCAGCGAAAGTAATAAGTAAAAAAATTGTGGTAGTTAGTTCCAGATGTGAGTCTTTCAGAGCAGAAACGTACTTTCACCTCGGAGTAAATGTTCCAATATCTGTTTTTGATTGCATTTCGTTGCATTATTTGATTCTTTTTACAAAGTTTTGGGTCAATTTTTGATCTACGGATCTACGGGACAACACGATTCTCTAGTTTTGATCAAAAATGTAAAGCATAGCATCTCTAAGAAGGATTTGTATCTATCGAGTGAAAAACAATTTTGTACATAAAGTTAAACAGTTATTAAACAGGTATATCTGAACCCTCGCAGAGAGATCCCAAAAAAGGATTTTCCTTGGATTTTAGAAAATTCTTCGAGTGTTCCGTGTTCTTTTCCCCGATTTTTTGATTAAAGAAGGAAGAAAGAACTTGCTAATCAAATCAATACATAATTCAGTGCAGGGGCGAAATAATGATAAATAAGAATCACTCACTTTTACATTATAAGGTGCTAGTGGCAGTTCGAGCGCTTGTAAGAACGGGATCAGGAGAACAGCGAAATACATCCGGGCATCCCATTAAGACATTGTGAAGTATAGAACTCTGCAATATATTCATGCGCACACTATTTCAAGTATCCAAAAAACCAGATAAAGAAAGTATTTTGATGTGTTGGACTGCAAATACGTGGTTCAACCAATCTGTGAACAAGAGAACGAATAGGGAATAAATTCGTGTTAGCGACGCCATCAATATTCACACTCAAGGAGATTGGCTTCGACAAAAAAAAAATGCTCCGCTAAGTAAAACTCCTTCCGTTCTCAATTCACATAATCAAATTATGAAATATGGTTCAATTTATGCTTACAAGAACCATTCATTCATGCTTTTTACACTTTTCTACAATGTTCTGCGCTACTCTCAAAGAATCGTTGCCAAACATTGAATGGAGTATGAATAAATTATGAACGCCCCAGTTGTGCATCTGTCATCAAGAAGAGTTTAAAGGCATCACTCCACGAATCTGAGGTGGTACAGATTTCAGGTGGAGTATTCGTATACGATATAGTAGATTATGGAGAGGAGAGTGATTCCGTACATTTCTTCCTAATTGCCGTAGGAAACGGCCCTGACGGTACGGCGTCGAGCGATCCGGCGCGCTATTTTCTACAAGGAGTTCGACTGGAGCGCGCCAGCCAACTGCTGCGCCGCATCTTCTGAGCCGTTTTTTGCGGCAATTAGGAAGAAGTGGACGGAATCACCCTCCTCTCCATAATCTACTATCCCTTATAAGAATACTCCGCCTGAAATCTGCCTCAGATTCGTGGGGTGATGCCTTTAAGTTTTCAATCAGTCGGGATTTGTAGAGCAGCATTTTATTCTTTGAATGAGATAAAAATAATAGTAGGATAAATCCCTCTGGAGGTGCGCTTGACGTTCGACTTCAACTCAGAATCGTTTGAGGTTTTATGAACGCATATGCCCGTACAATGACTTTCGGGAGCGAGTAGGTGCGCAAAGTCAGTGTTTTTATCTCTTAGACAAGTCTTTCACCAAATTATCGACGACCCGAAGGGGTCATGAGGTTTTGTCGGCTCTGCGCCGGTTTTCAGATTACCGACCGTGCAGTCACAGCCGAAGCTCTGGCCGACCGCAAAAAAAAAACGCCCACGAAATAGATGAACCAGTTCTTTCAAAGTAATTGGAAGACAATGTACAGATACATTAAAATATTTCAGGATATCTCAGCTGTACATGGAAGTGGCTAGAAAAAATTTGAGAGCACGTTTCTACTTAAGTTCCAAAATTCCAACGATTCTCTGCTATAAAACATAGAACATCTCTACTTCCGGTCAACATCTGCATACGTTCCTAAATCTGCGAAATTGAAATAGCTGTAGCATAGTGGAACTAGCTGGAACTAGAAAAAATTGTTCAAAAATAACACAGCTATAAACGTTTTGCTGGAAAGACGCGCAAGAAAGAAGAATAGACCGCGTCGAAGCCGAATAATGAGCGATCTGACGCGAATGTTTCCCAAATAAATTGGTTTAGAAAATAAAACAAAGCTCGAATAAAAGCAATTTGCAATGATAAAACAGACAGAAATGCACTTCGTAGGACATGTTGAGAGATGTTGGAAAGAAGACCGTCACTTCACTTACTTCAGAAAATGTATTAGGATTACCGCCATCAAGTTTACCAATATTAAGTAATCTCGCTTCAAATAAAGCTCTACAGAGGAGTATAGCGTAGCACTGCCTGGAGATCTCCAGCCAAGCTGGCTGCGAGACCCCGGGAAGTTTCCCTAGAAAGCAAAATTTCTGGCCGGAACAACAAATAGTGTATTGTGACATCATTTTATTGCACGCGGAAGGCGTGCGGACCGTTTTCCTGGACTGCAAGCGCTTGTCTGCGTGTGAGTGTAAAAGAGAACGTGCAGGACCTGCAGTTGTGAATCCAGCAAAATGCGTACTCCACGCATTGTTATCGGGTCGTTGCCTCCTCCCCTTAAACCCTTCGTCATCACGAACGAGTGTGGCCAGAAATCTGCCCAGTTTCTCTAATTCTGAAACATAAATGCGGTGACAAATTAGCTCCAGGTTGCACTTCGATTTTTCGCTCATCGCTCTATGCTGCGGTATCCACGAGGACAATAAATGGCCAGCAGACACATCTTTCTGCCCGCCAACAGTTGCCCTCGTGCTGTTCTAGGAGGAAATACACATCAGTCAATCAATTCCACTACACGATGCCAGCTTATTTGTACCGACCTCAACAGTGTCGAAGATGAATGACTAATTAAACCGGAGCGTGCTTTGGTCGCAAACAATTGTCTTGAGAAGAAAAATGAAAGAAAGAAAAAAAAAGAAAATTGGACAGAGACGAAGGAGACAGACAGTGTTTTCTTGTAGAATACTTCTACTATGTCATCGAAAACATCAATGAAAAATGAAAAGAAACAATTATATCAGATTATCGATTATCAAAGTTTTTTATCAACTAGCAAAAAAACATCAGCACTCCTTTAAAACATTTAGGATAGGAAGCGTGGGGTGTTGCTATCATTTTTTTTTTGTCGTAAAATTAGCTTAAAGAACAATGCAGTTCAAAGGCATCACCCCACGAATCTGAGGTGGTACGGATTTCACGTGGAGTATTCGTATACGGGATCGTAGGATATGGAGAGAAGGGTGATGCCGTCCATTTCTTCTAAATTGCCGTAAAAAACGGTCCGGAAGATACGGTTTCGAGCGTTGTGGCGCGTTATTTTCTACAACGAGTTCGATTGGAGCGCCCCAGAGCCGTGTGCACGCACCGCATCTTCCGGGCCGTTTTTTCACGGCAATTAGAAAGAAGTGGACGGAATCACCCCCTCTCCATATTCTTCTACCCCGTATACGAATACTCCGTGTGAAAGCCGTACCATCTCAGATTCATTGGGTGATGCCTTTAATCAAGGTCACACTGTGCGCAGAAAGATTCAGAAACGTTTAGAATTTCCGCCATGAGTCCACGCTTTGTTGATGTCCTCTTGTGAAAGATTTCTACGCCAAACGAATCCTCGACAATGATCGTGTTACATGTTATGAGGCATGTATTCTACTGACTGACATTCTAGATATTGTGATGACAAAATAAAATAGAAAAAATATGGAATGAAAATAGATAGATTCAGAAGAGGGAAGACTGTGAAGGAGAAAAATACATCCACGAGGCGTTATTTTATTTTTATTACTTGGTATCATTGACGTCATCATTGACGCCATTCTAATTACGCTAATACGCAAACATTTATAACGCCTAATGCCCGAAACGTATATGTATATACTATGTACTTCTTGTATACTTATCTGTACATTTCTTACAGTATTGCATTAGAATTGTAGGCAAAAATTAGTCGAACACAACCTCAAAAAAATACGATTGAAATTACGACAAGTTCCTTTACGTGCTGAAATCAGCTATGTCTATGCATGTGTACGTGAACACAAATATCATTTAATAGATCACTGCTAACCTAAATTAGTGTGCAAAAAGATTTATAAAAACTTTGTGCTACACATCCGCAGATTTAATTGACTCGTGTTGAGCTAACGTTTAACCTATGACTTCTGGAAATAAAAGATATTTTTGTATGGGAGATTGTTGTGAGGCAAGCAAATCCGGATGAATTCAGAAGAGTGAACTTCTCAGTCGTTGCTCGAAATTCGTTGTATTATGTACTCTATTATACGTCGATGTATGTAGATTAAACCAAGGCAAAGCTAATCACTGGACTTATATAATTTAATGTCGCTAATTTTGAGACGATTGTGGTTAACGAGACAGATAATGGATAATATATGATTCTGGTAATGACGACATTAGATAGATATTTATGTCTTTTCATTCAACCACATTGTCTGGCTGGCATTACCTGATTATTGAGCGCTCGTCGTAAATATGCATTTATGTGGAGGTCAGCCGGAAAATTTAACAACCTTAGATAAACAGCAGTGATTATGTGCAACTCTTCGTCCAAGGGAAAGTGAGGAAATTGTTGTCCGTTTTGTCTTCATGGACTAACAGCAGTTTGGGATGGATGATGATCTTCAAAGGTTCCCTTCGCTCTAAAATGCCTCCAGTTCACATATGGGTGGTGTTGATCTGTTCCGGCACTTTTCTGTTATTTTCCTATTTTATAAGGTGGTTTTGCAGCGAACAGTTCTCTCATGAATTAGAATAAGTCTTCCACATCCGAAAAGAATCGTTCACAGTAGTTTGTTAGATCTACACAATGCATTGCCATCAATTCTTCTGCCCATTATTCCAACATGTGGTGAGAGGTATAAGTTGCTATTTGTAATAGACATATAGTTCTCTAGTACCACTGAGCAGAAAAAGTGAAAAAATTAAAGAAACATGAAAAAGAGCTAATACAAAGCTACTGTCACAGATAACGGTGCGAACCAAGGAAGAGTATTTATATGCAAGAGATAAAAAAATAACGAGACTTTTGCAATAACATAAAATAGATTGAAAAAACTACGAAAAAGAAATAGTTTCACACACTTTATGTGCTTATTCAAGAATGCGTAATGTAAGATTACATAGACGTCTCAAAAAAACAGAGAGGAGATACTATCGTTTTCGTGCACTCACTACCCTTCGCCAACGACCTTAACATCAAAAGTAACTACGATTTTTTCTCAGCGCACTTCTCAACTGACCCTCTTCAAAAATAAACAGGATGTGGCCTTCTTCCTTCGCTTACTACATCGCAAATGCTCAAAAGGTCATTTGAATTCTAACAGAAGCTTAAGCAGCACTTATGTCAACAGAGAAAAGACTCATTGTAATTTTAGGAAAATCGTAGTAATTGGCGTTTGCTGTGATTCCTTTTTCGAAAATATGATAGATTTGAATGTATTTTTGCTCTTTTCGTTATTCACCTTACTAAGAGTTTTTTTTTAAATTAGTAGGAAAAAAAATAAAGGTTACAGCCTTAAAAAATAATCCTGTACAACGCCATGACAATTTATAAAAGAAATTTGTAAAAGTTATACAAACTAGAATTGGTATGACGTTTGTAGAAATGTTGTAAATGTTCAGCATTTGATTACTGAGCTTTTGCTTCAAAATTTAAAATTCTTATACCAGTAGAGTCTTATTAATCTCATAACTCTATGCATACGAGTGAGGGTCAACAAACGCTAAAAGGTGATCTACTTCTTGAAGACGAGCTTTCTAACAAGAACTGAAACTGATAATTTAAGTGTTATTATTCATCTAAATGAAAAAAAAACAACTTAAATAAAGTCAAAAATTTCTCACACTTCGATTTTTTGCAAAAATGTTTATCAAATATCACAGAATTTACTTTCAGTGTTTATAACAGTTCATCAATGTACTGTCTCTGAAAATTCTGCACTAGCTCGTCTTACAATGAGTCAGATAGGTGGATCGATCTGGAAATCACTTCAAAATTGTCATTCTCATCCTTTTCTTTTTATTATTCTTTTCCTTTATATTATTCTTTTTATTATTCTTCCAGTAGCAACAGTTGAGCACATAATTCTCCTTTTCTAAACTCAATTTCGATTGAACCATTATTTTTCTACCAAGAAGTCAGCAAACAACAACAGAAAGAAAACTCAGAGTTCTGCCGGCTAAAAAGCTGTGATAACCTTTTTTTTAGATATGTATGTAGATATCCATTTATTAGCGTAGCTCGGTTAGTACTACGCATGTATCAGCGCAAGATAAAGGAGTAGTACGAGTGAGAACGTGGACGAGTGCAAGGAGTAAGCAATCTATTGTGGTGTAGGAATGAAATATGATAGAAAAAAACGAGTACGGCTTCTCACTTGTAAAACTCAGTGTAATAAGGGCAGTGTTCGCATACACTTCTCACTGCAGCTGTTCGATAGGCGTGGCCGTAGTGCGTCAAACGGATGATTTATGGATGTCTCAAAAATCTGGAGGATAATTGCAGTCTAACAATTGCAGAGTTCTTTATTAAAGTGAAGCTGTTATTTATGAAAGCAATAACTTCTAATAATTCTAGTGCAATTTTCTTCTAGTTTTTTTTTCACTGAAAGAAATGTGGACTTCTTCAGAGCATTACAACAATAAAGAGTGTGGAAATTTTCAGTTAGCTCTTCTGGAAAAAACACTTAAACAACAATAATTCTTTTGCATAGATGAGAGACGTTTTACGACTTATTATAAGGACTCGCGATGAGCAATTTGCAAGCGCTATTTCTGAGTGAACAGGTGACTCCTATTGGAAACCTGAGGAGGTGTTTGATGAGATTTGCGTTCTTCACCAAACGACTGCAACAACTCTCGAGGGACAAAAAATACTAGACTCAGTAGATACGAGAAAAAAGTTATACCAATGCTTCATCACGCAAGAAATAAATGTGCGATCCAGCCAATGGAAGGATCGATGTCCATCGCTCAGAGGTGTTTTTGAAACGTTTTCACCTTCACGTTCTTTCATGATACCAACATTACCTTCATCTCAAAAATTATTGATCACCGATGACAAAATTACGCTGTCAATCCCGCCGGCTATAGAGACTCTATTTTTCCTAACATGTTTGATGTGATATCTGTGTATTGTTATTTTTTCCTTTTTTCATTTTTCCATATCCTTCCGATGAAGCAGCTACTTCAAGCTTACCTCATCCACAGCAGAATTCGGAAGAGCTCCGTTTAAACGAGAACTACGGCGGATTGATGAGTGATTGTCGCTTTTAAGTGCCGACTTCGGTGTCTGCAAAAACCACCTCTGACGAAAAAACCATAGGAACTACGAACAACGGAGAATAAGCATGAATGAGATTTCTGAACTAAACTCGAAGTTAGGGTAAAGATTAGGTTGGGATTTTCGCAACAGGGGGTCATAAAAGGAGGATGGGAGCAGGAGGGCATCGTTAGCGGTCACATTCTATACTTACCTTGAAAACTAAATAGTGTAATATTTGGATAAATGATTGAGGAAACTCTCTTCCTACACAGCGAAAGTTGTTAAGCCAAGATGAGGGTACATGAACACAAAGACATTCTGAAGACATTCAGTATGCGTGAAATCGATTTAGAAAAATCGAAGGAATTGAGCTCGCGATTTTGCGAAAATCTCTTCAGATGATCCAGTTCTCTTCGGATGATTCGCTCAATAAACGAGCTCTCTACAACAGAGGAAAGAAGAATCGAAACCATAAATGCAAGAAACTCCTTGATTTTTTTTTTCGAGGCTCTCAGCGACAAGGACACTGGGATGAGGATTAGAAGGTTTTCACCATTGAAGTTGCCAAGAACGCCCAAAATCATCGACAACTTTTGGACTTAGATTTTTCGGTTTTTGGGACCTATACGAGAACATTTAAGTAGCAAGAAGAAAAAAATCTGGATCGATGGAAGTAAGAACTGAGAAGAAAAATTGGAATGAGCTTGACCTCGCACACCTCGGCGTTTAGTTGAGCGTTTCTGCTCTTGTATAAGAGCCAATGGAGCCCATTTTGAGTAATTGCTGTAAACGTGAATTGTTATGTTATATATTATGAATTAAATAACCTCTTATCCGAAACGGCGCATCTACAGCGAAAATTTAGTCTCAAGTCTCGCGCTGATGCTTTTTTGCCACCCTAAACTTTTGCCATGGAGGTTCAAAACAAAACAAGCAACAACGGAACTGCAAAAGGAGGTTGTTTTTAGTCAGATCCAAGTGAGATGAAACTCAATGCAGTTGCGTAAACGGCTGCTCCCTGTACACAACTGATGGAAAGAAGGTGGGACCATCGCGAACACCAGCGATAACTGGCGTTGTCGAGGGTTCCACTCCTATCATAACCGCTACGCGCAGCTTCGTACGCAATCGCTTACGTAACTGTGCCGCGCTTCATTTCGTTTTGAATCGATTATATAAAACTCCAACAATATTCGTCGCTTCTCTTTTGGTCATTCATTGATATTGTTACTAAAAATTGGCTCTGACTACGAATACTTTAGTTACCAGTACCAGTAATATGACAG
The DNA here is from genome assembly GCF_031761385.1 of Necator americanus. NCBI lineage: Eukaryota > Metazoa > Nematoda > Chromadorea > Rhabditida > Ancylostomatidae > Necator > Necator americanus. The sequence continues at coordinate 13,520,719 of NC_087372.1, read as the reverse complement.
CTGCAAAGTTAGGTTTAGTGTTGACAGTTACCAGTAACTGTCAACACTAAACCTAACTTTGCAGCTGTCATATTGATAACGTCTTCAATGAATGAAAAAAAGAGAAGTAGGGTTCATATTGTTGCGATTGCATATCCAACACCAGAGGTGTAAGAGTAATTGGCGAACCTTGGGGAAAATTTACCTATTTTCAAACCACACATTTGTCAGAACTAAATTTTAGAAGTATGTGCACGGTCAGGGACTCATTAGCTTTCGAATGGTAATTTCAAAATTTGATTTTGCTCACCCCCCAAGGATTCCGATGTTTTGCGAGTGATTTTGGGACCAAGGTTAGTACCAGTGTGCTACATATATACGTACAACTTCCTGCTTTATAACGCCGAAAGATTGCCAGTTTAAACTTTCCCCTTATCTAGTACACTGATAAAACGTGCCTTGTTTCAAGCTGCATCCGTTCCAAATCACCACCCAATGCATTGATCATATGTAAAACATTTCCAGAACAAAAGTTTCTCCGCAAAGATCACATCGTTTGTGTTTTTAGCTTGTCTGGATTAAAAAAAATGTTTTTGAGCTCTTAGCAAACCATGAGTGCCAAAAGTGAACCATTAGGAGCCGGAGAACGAGTCTATTTGCACATTTACGACTACGAAACTAAGGTAAGACAAACCCCTTGTGCTTTCGGCAACTTATTGAAGATTTTGTGACAACAACGGTAACTATTACTCAGACACATGTTTAGGAATTTTCTGGACTTACTACATATCATGGCTTGGTACGTATATATAATTCGAATACTTGGCCATCACGCATTTTTTGGTGTGTGGTAGTGCTTTCCTGCCTTTCTTTGTTTATGATCCATGTGAGTTCCTGGCAACTCTGATTTTTCTTCAGTATTCATCTACGAAATTTGTATCATGTGACATGTTACCTGTATGAGATGAAAGAGCTTCCTACGTCTATTTGACGGATTCCCGTAGAGACAAACGCCAATTTTCAAAAAAGGTAAAATATTCATCTATGCGCACAAGCGTCCCACGATTTAAAGGCATCACCCCACGGATCTCCCTTGGTATGGATTTCCGTTGCAGTACATATACCTATATAGGGCAGCAGATTATGGATACAGAGGTGGTTCTGCTCATCTCTCCTTCCATCACTGTAAACAGACGGCTTCGGAATGCGGTTCCTTATGACGTCCTCGGGGGCGGGTGTGGTGTAGCGGTTAGAGGTTCCGCTTCCTGCACGATCGATCGCAGGTTCGAATCCGCCCTAGTGCTCACCAAGCCTTTCTTCCCTCCGGGGTCGATAAATTGGTACCAGACTTGTCTGGGAGGATAAAAACACTGACTTGACACATCGGCTATCCACCGCAAGTCATTGTATAGGCCAGTTACACGTTCGTAAACCTCAAACACTTCTGAATTGAAGTAAACGTGGGAGAGCATCCCAAGCGGATTGATTAACGCCAGAAACTTTATCCTTTATCCTTTATGACGTCCTCTAATGCAACACGCCACCCTTGCACACCGCGCTCGCATGCGATTTGTCGAAAATCCATTCGGACGCCCTGATGGGCAATTCAGTTGATTCGACGAATCGCAGGCGGGAGCGGGGCGCAAGGGTAGCGCTTTACAGTAGAGGACGTCGCAAGAAACAACGTTCCGAAACCGTATATCTACAGTGATGCAAGGAGAGATGAGCGGAACAGCTCATGTATACATAATCTACGACCTGATATACTTATACTCCAACGAAAATCCATTCTAGGCAAGATTCGTGGGGTGATGACTTTAAAGCGAGCAAATGATTCTGTTACTTGTTATACACAGCAGCTTTTCCACTTTTACATTCATGTTTAATAGCTCAAAAAATCGTTAAATACAAGTGTGAGACCCTTTTTACTAATTACATACTTCTCAGACAACTTCGAAGAAATGAGAAAATTTCTCCCATTTTGATTTAAGTGAAAAAAAGAGCGAAATAGCGAGGTTTATACGGTACCGATGTGTTAGTGCTGGATACAGTTGAGGACTTTAAAGGCACCACCCCACGAATCTGAGGTGGTACGGATTTCAGGTGGGGTATTCGTATATGGGATCGTAGATTATGGAGACAAAGGTGATTCCGTCCATTTCTCCCTATTTGCCGTAAAAAACGGCCCGAAGGATACGGTTTCGAACGATCCAGCGCGGTATTTTCTACAAAGAGTTCGATTAGAGCGCGCCAACCTTATGCATGCGCCGCATCTTCCGGACCGTTCTTTGCAGCAATTGGGAAAAAATTGACGGAATCACCTCCCTCTCCACAATCTACGATTCCGTATAAGAATACTCCACCTGAAATCTGCACCACCTCAGATTCGTGGGGTGATGCCTTTAAGTTGTTCTTCCTTTAGAACTGTTTTTTATTACTCTTTGCTATTTTTTTTTCTGTGATGACATCTTGCACTGTTGAGCAACAATTCGATAATGTGTTCTGATAGTGCAAATTATGTATAGTCGGGTCAATACGACATGAAACACGAGTGTAGTTGCGGTGCATTTGCATACGCGCCCGAAATGGCGCGTTGAAGGCAGCAGCTGGAACCAAGTTGGGGCCGTCGCAAACTGCAGCGATGGGTGGTGCCAGCAAGAATTTCACCACGCTCCTAGCCACTACGCTCCACCGAAGCGCCTCGAAAGAAGCCGCGTACGCAATTGCGTACATGCTCCATGTCGCTTCGATCCTACTATATGTGGGATTGACGGAACAGGTAGAAATTCATAGAGACTCTCGTAACGTTTCTACTTTCGGGGCAGAACGTTAGCATTGAATAATCTCGTGCAATGTTCACATTTTTTTAAAAAACTGAAATCAAGTGGAAGGATTTGTTGTCATTCCTCGTTGTGCTTTGTTGTTTGTTATCTTAACGCTTCCGATATCGTTTATTCTTATGCAACTCCCATCGTGTTTTTTTGAAAAGAACCTTCACTTCTAGAACCTTGATTTGAAAAAAAATCGTAATCGTTGCTGAGGTTTGGGTTACCTCTAACAATGGCTTAAAAAGTAAGCAAAATGGAGAATAAGTGGAATAAAGGGCCTCTCACAACTATGTATTTTGGTGGCAAAATCAATGGAACTGAAACATCTGACAAATTCTTAGGACCACCTTCGATCAAAAAGCAGCGACGAAGGACCTCGACACAGGGATTTAAGCTACCTCAAAAAGCTTGCTTTGCTCAGAAAGTGTCCATGGACTGTTCCAAAGTGTTATTTTTTTTAGAGTGGCTATCTCCTCCTCGGCTACCATTCTAAGCCGACCCTTTTCCAAGTGAATACCGTTGTAGCTGAGGCCGGCATATACTTCCCCGACATCACCATTTGTAACTACAATCCTGTTTATTTATCCAGGCTGGAAAGTGGGTAAAATATCAATTACTGCTGTTTACTGTTATAGTCGCAAAATATTACTTGCAGAGTTTAGGATACAATATGTCTTCAAAGGTCTTCTCCTACTTACTTACCTCATACGATGACCATTTTGATGATGACGGGAACTCTGAGGGCCATGCTTTATTTGAACGATATCTAACAGATTCTCTAGCAACTAATTTTTCAATTGCGGATTTCTTCGAGAAAATCAGGTGTTTTCGCTAAAGATGACAATTATCACATTTATTCTGTTAGGAGTTTCCACTAAATTCTGGTCATAGAGACGGCGAGCACCAAGCGTTCTGTTCTTGCTCCTCTTTTTTTTCTTTTTGCAAGAACTTACAGATGGTAGCGCCTTGGCCAGCATAATTTGAAATTGCAAAAAACCTTCGTTTAGACCAACATGCGAAGATATGATTCTTTCCTGCTCTTTTGCCGGGGAGATTATTGAGAACTGCTGTTCCTTCAGCAACGTTGTCCCGACTGACCTCGGATACTGTGTAAGGTGCATGAGCAACCCATTACACATTATTTTCCGGTTTTTTCTTATTCTAATGTCTTCCACAAGCAGTGTCTTCCAGATTCCAGAACTCCAAATTAAATAAAACGCAATATCTAAGTGGAAGTAGCTATGGATGGCAGTTTATACTTGACGGAAATAACGCAGAGCATTCAGGTAACTGTTAGCAGCTGTAATTAGACGTATCGTCATTTAAAAAATCTTTAGATGGCTACCTGACTTCTGAAATGGGATTTCGAGTGCTGGTACATGAAATTGGAAAAGAGCATACTTTAAAAGCCCATGGTTTGTCGGTACCGCCAGGAGTTACGCTGCACGCAGGAATATCTGTCAAAAACGTGAGCGTAACACTTTGACCACGTCGCAATGTCTGACCGCCTGAGCGTTCAAATATCTGACAGCAGCCGCATCGAGCTGGTAAGATCACAAGCATAAAAGGACAAGCATAAAAGGAGCCGCTAGCGTATCAGTCCACTTGGGATGCGCCAACGCGTTTTGCTGGAATTCGTAGTCGCTGGGGTTTTGGAACGCGTTTTGGCCTCTAACCGATCACAAGTGTAAGGAGAGTCGAAATATTTTACCAACCTTTCAACATTCTCATTTTTGTTCAGAACCACTCTCATTTCTTTATGAGCACCGACAAAACAGTATTGCCGTATCGCCTGTCGTGGATACTGTTGCTCACCCAGTAGATTTTGTGTTTTGTTGATAATTGGGTTTTCTAATTTGCTCCATGACAGTTCGATTAGATACGTGTGTCCTAAACAAGAGCACCCTCAACATCTTTGTTGATTTCTGCTGCATTCTTTTTTCAATGAAAAACGAAATATGCAAAAAAAAAACTTTACACTAATGGCTGCGATGTCTAACCGTTTTGAAGACAATCACCGGATGCGAGCCTCGTTTTTAGATTTCGCTTCTGCAGAGAAAGGAATGGGGATATTGTCAAAGCGACTGGGATGCAGAAATCCATGGAATTCCTCTATCGGGTCACGCGGTAATTCTTTTTCCACATCTTAATATCCTCATTCTGGAAAAGTTGCACCTCATTTAAACATACATAATGACTTACCGTTTCCAGTACACTGCAACACATTGTGAATGGAACTGTTTGGCTCGTGAATGGCTCTCAACTTGTGGATGTCTACCAATGAAACTTTTCAATTTGAACGTTACGAGTGATTCTACATATACATCTATATGCACCCCATTGGATCTTCGTACATGTGCTGACACAGTTTACGGTATGTATAGTACTCGTTGAGTAGATGTTAACGGGAATTTTTCACATAGAGTTTTTCTTCTGTCATAAGAGTAGCTGGGCAACAGAAGAACGTTATTTTCAATTCGCGGTGGTAATACAGTACTTGTGCAACAACCGTTCATTCTTGCTTCACCTCATAATGGTTGAATAAGTATGTCATTTCTATATATCTTGTGAAATTTCGCTGCCATGAATTTCTACGACGAGAAAAAAGATATTTGACCCGAACAAATAGAAATCTATGTTTTGGAACTACCACCGAGTAATTTCTTTACACATCCATCTAGTTGTTGCAGTCGTTAGACAATGTTCACGACAGAAACGACTCGAGAAAATAACCTCTTCTAAAAAAGGAGATGTGTTGCAATATATTTTGAAATCATCTTCATTAATTATTTTTAAAATCAAGTGTTTGTATTATTATCCATTGTCGCAGGTATAGCGCAGTCGGGTAAGAGGTTCCGGATGTGACAGCACAATCGATGGTTCGTAACGACCGTATTAGAGCCTCTCATTCCTCCGAAGTCGATAAATTGATGCCGGATTTGTCTATTAGATCAAATATCCTGGCCTAATACATCGGCTGATCCGCACAGGCTCCTGTGTAGGTCCACACGCGTTCAAGAAGCTCAACAATTCCAAATTGCACTCAAACGCGTTGACGCATTTCAAGCCTATCAAAGTGCCTGGGACTCTATCCTTTTTTTATCCATTAGATTGACAACAATTTTCCTCAGGAAAAATCAAAATTCTTTTTGGTTAACCACCTAAGCGGCGCGACTAAGCCAAAAGTGCACTCCATGACGGATATGCACAGCATAAGCGCTGAGAGGTTAATCTGAATGAAGATATGAACAATCAAAACCGATCCAGAGAGATCAGATCAGCTCAACATGTAAAAGTCACACAATTGTGGTGAACTTTCCAGAAAGGGTAAATTTCTGCAAGAAGCACGGATAAAAATTTCCGACGAAAAATTCGTATGACAGTCTACAGCATTTCATTGAAGTGATCTTCCAGCTAATTCAACAAGTTATAATTGTGATGTCGAATGCCAGATAATAGAATACGAAATGCGCATGAGCTACTCGGATATTATTACCAGCTCAATTTCACGGAGATTCGCTCTCTCGGATGAACATGTGCGGTAAGCAGCCATATGTGTTTTCTGGAAATTACCAGAAATAATCAGCTGTCCTTGTATTTTGGAGTTTTCATGTGCTGTCTGCATTTTCTGAAAATCTTAGAATTTCTATCCTATGAAGTTTTTATTTCTACTTTTATCTGCAATTTTATGTTATTTTTTTTGTTCTTGTTCATTTCTATTCCAGCTCAAAAACTTCACATTTTTCAGAAATAACATATCTGTGGTGAACCTATTCTTGCAAAGTATGACCTACGAACGTCACGAGCAGCAGAAACAATTACAGACAGCCGATCTACTCTCGAATATTGCTGGAAGTATGGGACTGTTCTTAGGCATGAGTACGGTTGGGAACTTTCACTAAGTCATCATAGATCTAACAACCAAAGTTGTGTTTTTCCCAATCGCTAAGAAATTAAGGTCCATTTCATAAATTTCCTGCAAAAATTTTAACGAACTCTCTTAGCTTATCTCTTAGATTATTGAGACTCATTCTTAGATTTTCTCTCAGATTTTTAGACCATAGCACAAAATAGTCGGATCTTTCCACGGAGAGATAGCGGTGGAGGTGTAGTTCAGAATTATAAGCTCAGTTCCGTCCATCAATCAAGAAAAAAAGAAACAGTGCTCGTGGTACCCGTCCCCTGCGATACAGCATGTTACGCGACAGAACTTCAGCAATTCCATCGAAGTCCAATGTTCGTTGTCCAACTGATGTGACTCAAATAAGCAATAAGAACTTCCTGCAAAATCGCAGCTCCATTGCGGATTGCCATCGTTCTGCTACCCTTAACAAGTGAAATCCTTTACCCGGTTCTCAAGCTTCAAGGTGAGAAGAGATCAATCAAACGTAGGCCACGGCAAGTTCGAAACCCTTTTCTTGCCCTATTAAACCCTTGCTCGAGGAGATAATGCAATACAGCTAACAGAAAGGTTTCGTATATTCGGATCAAAATGGGTTTGACCTCGATTCAGTTGCATCAACAGAAGCGCTCTTGGCGGGCGGCGAAGCTGGTGGTTGGGATCGAGGTAGGACCATCATCAGCTTCACACAAACTACAGCGATGAATAGTACTAGCAAGGTTCCCCTCTCCTTCTCAACTGCTCCGAGCGCAGTCGCTTACGCAACTACACCAATCCTGAGGTTATTTTGACCCGACTCTAAGAATAACCATTGTAAGAGAGCATACTAGTCCAGGAAAGTTGTTCCTGCCTTTTTAGGTCACACTTTTGGAAATCTTCATCTATCTATTCAAATCTGTTTGGGGTACCGTAAATACCGAGCGCCAAAAGCAGTTCATGGAAGCAATGTTGGAAGAGGAGAACGAAAGGCGACAGAGTCTGGTGATAGTGGAAGAACAGCCACCGGAGGTGCATATTTTCACTTGAAAAGTACGAGCTTATTGGGTGCATACCATGGTCTTGACGTGGTGAGGGAGTCGGTGGGAAAAGCTAGTCATGGGATTGCATAGCACGGGATCCGAGGTGGTGTCACTCATTTCTACCTAATGAACGCAAAAAAACAGGGTGGGAACCGCCTAAGTTCCTATGAGTTACGTTAGAACGCTCCTCTGTGTACATGTTTCGGTCTCTACACCAGCCTATATTCACTATTTTCGCTTGGGTAGGCTGGTGAGGAGACATCACTGGTCTTCCACCGCTCACGTGGATGCGGCGCGTGCACAAGAGTGGCCCGTTGCAACTGATTTCGTGGGGAAGAAGCTCGTCTTTAATGCCGTTTTTACCACGAGTAGGGTGGGATGAGCGGAACCAAATCGGATCCTGCAATCTACAACCCCATCTCTAGCTTTTCCCACCGACCTCACCATATCAGATTCGTGGTATGCAGTCTTTAAGAGATAGCCATTATTTGTTGAACAAAAAACTCTCTCACTTAATTTAAGCAGCACACAACAAATAAGGAAGAACACGCAGAAGACACAGGAGGTACTCCTAAAAGACCCTCAAAGAGGGTATCGCTAGCACCACTTCATATTCACATGGATAGGAGAAGAAGCAGTTCAGCAGTGGGTGTGATTCTGATCTGTAGCTACCGCCATAATTACCGTCAAGCATCAAGTTCTACTTTTTCAGCTACCTCTCATCGACCACAACGGTCGCACTCATCTTGCAGCTTCTCGTCATAACATCCTTTCTCCAAGGTATGAAAACCGCACTTCTGTGGCCTGTAAATCTACTGTGAGTCACCGTCCAAGAATTTTGCCCGTCAGATTGAACCTGTTCAGAAAATCGCTAGTATCTAATCGACGTGCCTCGACCATGGAAACAACCATAGGCAGTCTTCTTCCAAGCTTCCATCATCCGAGGTGAGAATTCTTCTGGAACATTTCTTGCAAATTCAAAACGGTGTAAATCCAACAGAAAATGGCATAGCGTTCTTTCCAATCCATAATCACCATTGCAGAAAGTCTATTGCGGCGGGTGCGTTGTATAGGAGAGGATCCGTAATAGAAGGAGCCGGAGACATACTTCCAACGAGACGAGGCAGTATTGCTGTAGCACCACATTCCCATAGAAGGTAACTGTTGAAGGCAACATACAAAAACTGATAATGTTGCTATCTGACAAAGAAAAATTAGGGTTAAGAGTTTAGATCACGAACATGAGAGCGATCACGCTCAATCCCTCTTTGAAAAAAATCCTGAGAAACGACGTTCTCGATCGGGTTCGCCTACGACGCCCCTGACAACGTATCACATAACTGAGCACGGAAGAGACATCATCAGCTGCCCATCTATTGCTCGCCCGGATGCATTCGCATATGCGTGCGCTCCAGACGTTACACACGTTGTTAGGGGTCTCGTAGAAAAATCCGATCGACAATGCCGTTTACCACTCCGTTTTTTAGAAGAATTAGGGGAAGGTGAGCGTGATAGCGCTCATACTCGTCATTTACACTTTTACCTCCCTTTTTTCGTGAAAAAGTCCCAGCATCGTCAATTTCGTGGTGCGGTGTTACATTGCTGCATACAGATTTCCTTGTGATTATGGAATATTTTGAAATCTTGAGAAGTTGCTCTTATTTAGTAGTAACTATCTGTTATATAATGAAAGAATACACATTATTTTCAGACCCTCAACAGTACTGTTGGCAGGACCTTCTGGGCAACTATTGAATATACAGCAAAGCGATGATGCAATCCATCTAGCATTGAATAACCGACGGCGATCCTCTGTTCATCCAAAGCATTTTCTACTCTAGGATACTTTTGATGTTTTCTTTCCTGGGTGTAATCAATAAAAGACCAAAAGGTTACAATGAAAAGAACTATGTATGCTTTTTTTTGTAAACGTAGCACCCATTCTCGCTCATCTGCACATCAAATCCAACATGTTACGCTATCACGGAGGATCCAGAAAGTCTGAAAAGGACTCTTCAACAGGGAACATCTCGGACGTGTACTCTTGTTTCCTCAACCACTTTTAGGGATTTGCTGAAACCGCCAACGCGCTGAAAGAAAAAGATAAAAAGTCAACTAAAATTCATTCGGCTGCAGGATAAGAGAATATTCATAGCTCTTTTTCAAAGCCACATCCAAATGTTAACAATTATAGGTAGTGTTTTCACATTTCGTAAAGTAGCATTAACTGAAGTGGATGGATTTAGATTAGTCGGAAGCAAATTTCTGAGACCATTTCCTAAGCTGATCTAAAAAAAACTCAAAATCGGACGTTTCAGGGGACTACAGTGACAAAACATCCCTCTAGCATGTAAAGACATTTGGAGCAATAACATTTTGCTGAGCACAAACTTGGATATGAGTCAACAGATCGATTTCCTCTTAACGCTTCCTACGTCCATTTGACGGACTCCCGTAGAGATAAACGCCAATTTTCAGAAAAAAAGGTAGAATATTCATCTATGTGCACAGGCGTCCCACTTGAAGGCATCACCCCACGGATCTGCATTGGTATGGATTTTCGTTGCAGAATATCTATAAGAGTAGTAGATCGTGTATACAGGCGTGGTTCCGCTCATTTCTTCCTGTATCCCTGTAAACAGACGGCTCCGGAACGCTGTTTCTTATGATGCCCTCTACTGCAACGCACCACCCGTGCGTCCCGCCCCAGGCTGCGATTCGTCGAATGAAATGGATTGCCTATCGGGGCGTTTTCTACGAATTTTTTTTTGCCTATCGGGGCGTTTTCCAGGCGGGGGCGGGGTGCAAGGCTAGCGCGTTGCAGTAGAGGACGTCGTAAGAAACAGCGTTCTGGACCTGCCTGTTTACAGGGATACAGAGAAATATGAGCGGAACCACCTTACATAATCTACGACCTGATATAGGTATACTGCAACAAAAATCCATACCACGCCAGATTCGTGAGGTGATGACTTTAAGTGAATTATTAATTCGTTTCATCCATCTATTTGATCCTGGGAAGATAAATACGGTGGATGTGAAACCGTCGCCATCTTCTTTTCTCTAGCTGTGCTATCCATTATCATTTAGTTTGAAGGATTCGTTGCGGGAGGCAATACATCCTGTAAAACTAATGCTTAGGTCTTAGGATCCGGATTGATCTATTAATTATTTACTTCGAAAAATGAGGGCAGCACTAATTTCCGCCCTCCCCAAGAACATTTTACCCACTAGTCCTTCCTTAGGCAAATATATCTAAACACCGATACGGTTAAGTGCAACTTTTTGCTGCTTTTTTTTGGATCGCAACATATCCAACCCACGCTCATTCATTTGCGGGTATTTTTTTTCACGCCTTTTTTCACGACGAGTGGGAACCGATGAGCGGAACCACCCCGAATCCCACAATCTACGAACTAATATTTAGCTTTTTCCTGAAAAACCCATACGTGAGATTCGTGGTATGCCTCCTTTAAGCAACTGCGTCAGCTTTCAAGTCGTTTCGACCTGGCGATTGTGGCTCAGTATCAGGAGAAGGTGGAGTAGAACGACGGACCTGCATTTGTAAATCCGTCGGAAGCGCAACGGAACCCAGCACAGAGGCCACGCATCTTTGCACGGAATGCAAGACCGTACTTTTTACATAGTCATGAAGCACGGTACAGTTGCGTGAGGAGTTGTGCTCGAAGCGGTTGGAATTGTGAATTGACGGCGGTTGAATAAGGAGTTGGAATCCACGTGGGACCATCGCAAACAGCAACAAGGAGTGGTGGCAGCGGAAGTTCTCCTCGACCCCACCACTACGCTCCACCGCAATTATTCGAACGCTACCGCTTCCGTAATTGCACAGAGCTTCATGTTGTTTTAACCCGACTATACCAACGATTCATGCTTATATACCTGTATTTTGCGCTAACTACAACTTTGGAAAACGTAGTTGGGGAGGAGGGGGACTCAGTGGTGCCCATACTTATGGGAGTAAGCTCCCGACCACAATTCACCCCTTTGGTTTTCCTAGCTGTATTGTAGTTGTAAGCGTTCCATTCTTCTTCTAACTAGTATTTATAGAGAAGTTAAAAAATTTGCTTCCCATAGTTTTTTTCCTAGCAGGAAGAGATGTAGCGCAATCGGATTGAAACGGTTGCACGCGAAGTGGGACCCTCACTGGCTCCAGTCGAACTTAGTCATCTCTGCAATCCGACTGGAGATAGCAGGGGCCCACCTCGACCGCCAATGCTTACGCAATCCCAACAAACCCCAACTGGTCTTCATCTCACATTGTAAGATTGAGTCGAACCACCTCACATCGCTCCATGGTTTGGAGGCAAACTGAACTCAAAACTTGGGTTGGGAAAGTAGAGTGTAAGCGAAAAATGCAAATATTACAGGACCATTGTCCAGAAGCTCTCGGAAACCAAGGTTTGCTCTAATGAGTCGCGTCGCGGATTGCGTTGCGTAGTGCCAAAGTCATGCGTGTCGGCGGCCAAGCTTGGTGGCGTCCATTAAAGGACTTTCGGATTGGAGCACCCTCAAGAACGAATGCACTAGACTGAAGTTCGAATTCGCCCCTCAAGTTTCAGTGCTACTCTTAGGTCTTGTTTTTTTCTCCGGAAGGTTTCAGGGTCTCAATGTGATTTCTCGAAGTGATCTTAAGTAGCCGTTATCCAATTTCGTTTTAGAGTTGTTGTATTCCCATACGTCGACTCGTGAATGAGCTCGACTGCTTGTAGTAATTCGTACCCTGAGTGATTATGGCGCAGTCCGATCCAAATATCCCTCTGCCGGATAGTGCGAACTTTTTCAGTGTTAGTTACTTGAGGTTTCCGTTTGTAGTAGGAAGATTTTCTTTCTAACACTCATCATTTCAGATATTACCGCTACAAGCACTACATGGCCCTGTTGAATTGGTAATTCCTACTACTGGTCGCGATCTTGCTTTTCGAACTAGTGGCAAGAAAGTCAGTACATCGTCATCTTTTGATTGTCTGACTTATCTTTGAAAACTTTTTCTTTTCAGAATCGAGGATGTATTGTGATGTTATTGTACACCGCCACTGGCGAAAAGAGCAGTATCGAGATTCCCTTTGTACACATCGAAAGTTTTGCGGTCAGTCATATATTTTGATTATTTCCGCGGCAATTCTTAAGGATTGACGAGGCGACTTCATTTTTTTATAGTCATAGTCCTCTACTTTTCAATAGTAATCATTTTAATTACATGCCATAAATTATGCTAAAGATGTAGAATAATGCGGTAATCTAGAATAACGCTGTGCATTCGTTTGTTTCTATGCTTGCAGTTCTCACTAAAGCAAATCTAAGAATAGAACTTCTTGCTATGTTATGCTTTTCTGACACCTTTCCGTATATATTTATGTTTAATTTGCAGTTATTAACAAGTGGAAGTAAGCCAGCAATTGCTATGCACCTTTCCGAGTTTGCAGCCAAGAACTTGGCGCTCAGATTGGGCACACGTGATAAAATTGAGCACATAATGCGAGGTTTCGGAGAAGGATGCGATTTCGCTCTGCGGTGAACTAACTTTTATTGCAATTTCACCACTCGCTTTTGTTTCGTGTTACTCCGTTGTTTCGGTTTTTAGGAAGCTGGTTTTCGTTCTTCAGCCATACAAAGATGGCGTGTATGTGCAGATTGGAGTGGACAATCCGCAGTTCTTCGGAATTGAAGAGCTCCACAAGCGGATCAACGCATGGGTTTGTTTTTAATCTTGTGTTTCCTTACATACGTATATAAAGTGATAGCTTTAGGTGAGATTTGTGCGTAACCGAGATCAATTAGCGAAAGAACAACGTCAAGCAGGCCGAAATAGCTACATAACCACAACGGCAAACCCGTCGAATTTCCTAGGTGCGACCCTTTTTTGTCTTGCCTGGAATAAAATAGCGGCAGTCAATATTTCTGAAACTTCGGCATTCTCAGGTTAATGTGAAATTGATGTTTCTAATAATACCCCTACGAAAGGTCTCTAGGATTAGCACTAGATGGAGATCTGTCTTTTATGTATTTTGCAAACTAGTTTTTTGAAATGACTAATTATTTATGCCTTTGATAGGTCTTCCTGTATCTTAGTGTCTTCAATACTTTCAGTATCTTGTACACCAGAAGAGTGGTTGGAGCTCCTTCGATCCATACATCTGTTTCTCAATTCGGACAACGACTGCGACAGCGCTCCCTATAGATATAGACCGCCGGACCCCCGACCAGTCCACGCGCATAAACTCAGTTCGTCTCATTTCTTCAAGTGTTTAGTATGAGTTTCGCTAAGGATAGATGGTTTCGTGTTTTTTTTTGTTTTTTTTTTTTGGCAGATCTTGTCTCGTAATGAGCCGTTTACAGAAATCCCCAAGTTAGTAAGTAAGTCGCAACAGGAACTGTCCGTCGACGAAATGGACCCTAATGTTCAGTTGAATAAAAGGATCAGACCGATGGCTCAGCCGCTTTACGAAAATGGGCAATCACCGTATGTTGCCAGTTATTTTTTTTTCTTTATTGTTTTGGTGCAGTAACCGAGAATGTAGGGGTGTTGTGGTCAATTCTTCAAACAACGTACATGGAGACGAGTATGAACAACGTTATGTAAGTGTTATTCTCATTATGTTGTCACGAGCTATGCTATAGGTGCAGAGTATGCTCAAGTAATGTTTCATGCTCTCCTCTAGGAATATCAACCAGTGCAAGTCGGAATGGGCAAGCAATCTGTGTCCCACATCGTACCTATGAAAGGACGGAATTTCAGCTCCTCGAGCACGGTTTGTTCACTTTTGCTTTTTATGCAAATATATACCTTTCTATAGTCTCATTTCTTCCGTATGCGTGTTACATTTCGTTTTGTTTACCAACGAACATCCATTTTCTACATGGTTTAGATGATTTACTCGCTCGGGTACAGTTATTGAATTATACTATTTCCAGAAAACTTTTATTAAGATCGCCCTTTATAGTTGTGGATTGCAAATAAACGTTGTTTGATTTCGATAGGTTATATCATGTCTCATATCCTTCCGCTTGATGCTTTCGAGCACTAATTTTGTGTTACAAAGACCATCCTTGCGCTTATTTGTCTTTTATTCATCATTTGGTTCTAGTTTTCGCACTCGGGGACATCTATACAGCAAGCCGTTACCAGCATCCAACCAGCCCAATGGCAAATTGTGCAACAAGGGACAGTGATGCAAATTCAAGCACCAAACTCTCAACCACAGTACGTCGTAGCTAGCGGGGCACACGGTGCACCATTACGTGCGCAGCAGGTGGTCGTGCAGGGAACACCACAGCGAACATCAGTTGTTTACCAAGTGGCTCCCCCAAATCATCCGACGTCTATAGTCAGACAAGGAACTCCGGATAAGACCAAGGTGGATTCCGTTCATTGATTCGTTGTAATCCTGCACTTGAACTTTCCTTTTCTTTCATCTTTTCTATTCTCTTAACTTTCTAGGGAAGTCCCTCAGGTACGCAGTTACTGATAGTAAATCATGGCAGTCCTGGTCGAATCACCAATGTCCCTTCTGCCCAATCTGCTCTAACTACTCTGAAAAGATCAGTTCGTAGTACTCGTTTGAAAAAGGAGGTAGAAACAATAGCGCTTGATGACGACGAAGAGGTTGTTCGAACGTCATTTACATCATGTATCTAATTCATGTTCTGAGATACAGCGTAGAGGATTTTAGACATGTGGAGCGCATGCCTCATCCTCGTCAGGAGCTGCCAATGATGGCGAAAATGGAACAGGCGATCAAGATAATGGCGAGCCCTCCGAGAAGAAGGCTCGTCTGGAAGAATGCATTCGAGACGAAGTGCTTCTCGTTTTTCCACGTGGGGAAAGTGGAGCAGTTTCTTGTAAGTGGATCTGATTTTTTTTTTCAAATTCTTTGGCTGTAATAACGCTCTTCTTGGATGTGCTAACTTTTATCTGCTCGTAATACCACTGCCATAATATTCTTGTGGGATTCTTTTTCCTAAGCGCTAGCATATATGCGAATTTTCGTCCCGAGAGGGTGTAAATTCCACCTTTTCATGTGGTTGGTTTTATTCAAAAGGACTTCCAATCAAAAAGAAGTGGGAGTGAGCTTGAAGGCGTGAAGTGTACCGAGAGTGTAAGGTCGGTGATTGTTTAAGCTAGCTTTTTTGTGTGTCCCAGATCTGATGTTGCAGTAGAATTTCTGAGATCTGTTCGCCGAGCATTCTTTAAAAAAAGACTCCCAAGTTTTTCCGTAGGACGATTTTTTCTACTAGGTTGAGAAGGTTTTTGCAAACTCTTGCTTCAAAAAAAGTCCAAACTTTGTCAACTTTTTCGTTTTATTTCTGGCTTGTTAACCTCGATCATTTATCCTTAATGGTCATATCAACACCTCGATCATTTATTCTTAATGGTTAAGCTTTACTTTGACAGTTCTCGCAAAATGAGGTCATGGAGGAATATGACTAGGTGGTTTGCATGGGAGTTCATGATTTCCCAACACACCTTCGAACATCTTCTAGAGCATTCGTCCTGGGACATTGTTCCTCGGAGGTGATTGCAAGTACATTAAGCGCATTTGCCGATTGATGCTAACATTGCTGATCATTTCCTCTTTTACAGATTCACTCATTACTTTCATGCTAAAAAAAATCAATTGCGGAACCGAACAATGTTCCGACGTAGTCTTGTTCCGCCAGTAAAAATATTGCTGCAGTTGATTTGGGCAAAAAAGGAAAACTCTGAAGAAAAGAAAGATGAACTGGTGTTGCAAAATATCTTCACTGTTTTTTTTTTCGGTAATTTTACGACATTAGCTGAGGATGAAGTAGGTCATTTTGTAAGTGATATCGGCTAGAGAAAGAATAGGATATTTCATCACGCAAAATTTGGAATCTCACTGTGATTGGCCACTACTAGTTTATTCTGTGTGTTCGAGCTCTAGAGATCACAAATGCCGTGATGAATCATCAACTTACTGTTGTGTCATTTTTTTTATAATTTGTAGTAACCTTTCTTACACCGCAGTCCACTATTTAAAAAAAAAAACTCGAAAACTATGATGTTTAGTCCGTTCTTTTTATATCTCGAATTAGGAAGGGATGAGAGCAGTATCCACTTTACGGATTATGAAGTCGGCTAAAATTGTGAGCAAGATACGGTTGAAAACCTTGTACTTCAAGAAGCGTGGGGCGTTAAAGATCTTAGTGGAAGCAATTCGATAGTCTTTTCTCATCCTCATCGTTAAAGCTTCTTCCAACTTCTCAGTACACACCATCTCTGGTCATACATTTTTCCAGATATTTAATTTTTTTTTATTTTCAGTACACTTTGAGGATTTGCGGGTCTTAGCTCATGGCGAAATGCTTAATGATAATATAATAGAGTTCTATCTGAAGTATATACGTGCCAAGCTTGTTCGAAAGGAGAAGTAAGTGATTAATTGGTGTTGTTTGGACCCATTTCAACTTTTATGTTCCTTTTCCAGGAGAGACAAAGTTTTCGTGTTCAATACGTTTTTCTACCAGAAACTAACAGAGAAGCAACCGTCGATCTCAATTTTAAACAAGAATCATCGCAGTTCCGTAGGAAGATTCGAATGGGTACGTTTAGAAGGATATGAATATATTGAGGGCCATAGGATATATGCACTTCCCAGCTCGGGTGGCCATATCCACTCTGATTTGAACCAGTATTATTACAATGCTTCCAGATAAAGAGGAATTTTTCAAAAGTGAAGTCATGGACAAAGAAAGTGGACATTTTCAACATGGATTATATTGTTCTGCCTATAAACGATGAAATGCACTGGTCAGCTGTTTTAGTTAATCAAGTAGGTATTGCCAAACTATTCCGCTGATTACATTTTCTTTAGGTATCTTGTAATTATTGTGAAACCCGCGTTGGCTGTCGTTCCCAAACGAACGGAAGATGTTGATTTGGCTCGGAAACGTGGTTCTTTCCGAGAGAATCCTGATACATTTGTAGTGGTTCTCGACTCGCTTCCTGATCCGAACGACGTGAAGAGGTTCCATTAATTCGTTTTTTTTTCTGCTGATCTCTTCCTTCCATTAAAGGTTTTCTGTCTTTCTCTGAATGCATCAATTCTTGGTATATAGTAATCTGTCTTGCCTGAGCATTTGTTTTTCGAATCCAAATGATGCAATCCTCGGTTTAACTTCACCATAACTCTATGAATTATCTTTGATAAGATACTCATAGTCGATTCTGATGTCCGTGTCATATGTTTTTGCAGGAAATGTGTGTTGGATATTTTGAGAGATTATCTTGAGTGTGAACTTGCTGATAAGCGTGGGGCACAAGAAGAGCTGTACTTGGACCGAACTCGTATTGGTGCTCTATATCCAGTTGGTGTACCGCATCAAGAAAATTACGTCGATTGCGGGCTTTATCTTCTGCAGTTTGCTGAAGCGTTTCTAACAAAACCTCCTTCTGGAAAAGTGTGTTTAAGTCTTCAGTATTTTCGTATCTTATTATATGCCAGTAGTATATTCAGATGCTGAAACAAGGTGTACGCTGGAAGGACTGGTATCCATGGTTTGATCATTCAATGTTCTTTATGCGTGAGAAAATTTGTAGACGGTTAAAGGGTTTATGCAGTGCTAAGGTCATTTTCTTTTTTTTTAGTTACGATTGCTTCAGTTCTGCTTCAGAAATCATTAATGTATTTTCTTCAATTGTTCCTCTGATCTCGCTTGATAATAGTTCCACTCAGGCTTGGCAACGACTGGAAAGCTATGAACACCAACAAGGTCGCGGTGTCAACGTAGAGACAGCTACACTCATGATCGACCGTAAGTTCTTCTAACTGTTTTTCCTAGCCTTCGTTATATTTTCATCATAACCAAATTCAGTAACAAAAATAGTGTTATAGCAGTTCTTGTGTTGTAATCCCGTTGCTTCGGTTGATCTGAAAATGTTTACTATTAACAGCTTCACGTTTGACAAACCATTACACCAGTTTGGTCGAGGCGCACATTTCTTGCAAACAATTTTCTTTGAATTTTCTTCTTTACTGGACCGGAATTTTCCTATTGAAGAAATTAAATCTCATTCGGGATGCCATCCTCTCATGAATTCTGGCAACCTTCATTCAGTCAGTAAATGTCCCTTAGTTTCCGTTACTTTTTGATACTCCAGGCGCTCGAAGACCTCGACGACACAGCGAATCTCGATTACATGAACCGCATCCGAGGGCCCGAAAGAGAACCCATTCAGAGCCGCCTAACATAAAGAAATGTGCACCACCTGCTCCACGCATGGTTCCATAGCAAGAATAGTAGATAAATGGTGTCATAATCGTGTCTACAAGAAGACGGGGATTGTCGGTTTGGCAATCATGATGAATTTGATCCTGAACTCCAGCAAATTAGTCACTATTCCTTGTTGAAAGTTGAGGAGAGCCATCATACCTCACGTGTATACCACGTGGCTTGTTTGCATATATAGTTATCTGTTTGTCATAAATGTTATTTCATACGGTTATGTATCATGGCTATGTAATCTGATACTATGCGGA
Source organism: Necator americanus (assembly GCF_031761385.1). NCBI lineage: Eukaryota > Metazoa > Nematoda > Chromadorea > Rhabditida > Ancylostomatidae > Necator > Necator americanus. The sequence continues at coordinate 13,501,473 of NC_087372.1, read as the reverse complement.
CGTAATTGGGAGCTTCTGAATTTTTTTCTTCAAAAACTCCTCTCATAAAGTACGGTAGGTTAAGGTTTGGGAGTGTACCTTTTTGTTCGCTTGATCGAAATGAAAGCTCGTGGTACATATGATCATCTTTCACGTTTGCTCGATTTATTCATCATCTCCTACGTACAGTTGTGCTTCTCGCCTTATCAAGGACAATGTGTTCTTTTTATTTGCTTTGTTAAATCTATAATTTTTTTGAAGTACTTATAGTAGATATATGTTGAAAAACGTTGTTATGATCAATATCTTGAAGATCTCTTAATTACTTCTGATATTTCAAATTTTCCAATTCATCTTTGCTTACCCAATTACTTCTCGTAATCTGATTGCATAGTCCTTACTTAGACCTTGCAGAACGAATCCATCGATTGTTATATGTGACTGTTATTGCTTAACTTACCAGTAGTACAATGTCCTGTTCCCGGTTGTTTTTTCTACTATCCTAACCAAGGAGGTTTGTTGTCAGAGTTGTTATCTTCTTTATTAATCTATGAACAACACTTACGTAGTGAGCAAAACCAACATGGAATGTTCTCTTTTGCTGGTTTCTAGTAGCCGTGAAATAGTGGGGTGATTGTTCCATTGCGGCCATGTGCGGCCGAGAATTTGACGTTAAGTTGTCATCATTTGGAATTTTCCATTCTTGTGCTTGGTCATCTTGCTAATTTTATCTCGTGTTTTCTGTTCCTAACCATGCTTTTATGGTGGCAATGTCATTGATTCTCGATGAAAGGATTTATTACGATAGTTTCCTAACAGGTTTATTCCGTTGCAGATTTGTGCAGATATTTGTAATAAATTGAAATATGATTTTGAATTATGTTTACTTTTCGGTGATCTACCGAGTTTATACTTATGAGATGCCAAGTTTGAAAACGTTGTTAATCACTTCAGGCAATTAAACGATTTCTAAACATCAGTCATCATGAGTATTATGAGCTATAATGGAGGAACCATTCTTGCTATGGCGGGGAATGAGTAAGTCGTGATATTTATATATAGGATTATGTCGTAGATCTCCTTCACTCTAGAATCATCAACAACGGGACTACACTATTTGCAAAAGGGTGTAGATCTTTCGTGAATATGTAGAAGGGATGTTTTACAGTAGGAACACTTTAGATGTTGAAAGAATTGAACGATCCTTTGTGCAGGACACCTGATTGTACTCTTTCCGGTGCTATGTTTTTAGGGTGAGGCCACTCAGCGGTGCCCTGTTTGCCTTGTGGGAAAAAAATTAGTTTGGTGGGGGAGACACTCCGTGGCGACCTTATTTCCCAACGCTCTAACTTACTTTTTTCTCTTAGTAACTTTAGTTTGCATGTCATTGATCCTCTAAGACTAATGCTTAGGACTTAGTTCCCCGATTGATTACCGATTATCGATTGTTTACTAGTTGGGGAAGGGGGATGCTTCATCGATCGAGAGGTTATTACGGGAAGCATAGATGCGACAGGGAGGAGCAGGCCTCTCCTCAGGTTAAGGGGGTGTAGCTCATGGGGTGCTGATTGATGATCCCTTTACTAATCCCTCAAAAATGAAGGGAGTTGGAGCACCGGATCCGATTATCACATGTTTGACCGGAAGTGGATAGCTGCATCAATCCGGGCCTTAAAAGCTAAGCGTTAGTCCTAGAGGGCCCAAGACCTGTTGTCCAAAGGTACTAACAAAAAAGGAAGACAGTTGGAACTTTTACTGCTTTAACTTTACCAAACATTCCAAACAGGCTTATCAGAGTTGGATATTAACCTTCATGAAGGCTGTTCGCGTTCGCCTGCTTCGTGACTTTAAGGGAATTTCTGCAGTTGGGTAAGGTCGCTCCTTCCACAGCAATACACAATCTATTCATCAAATTCCTGGTTGGACTACGGTGCGAGCTCCGCCCATTTAGTGATCAGAGTGAAATCACGAAGAGTCAAAATGTTGGCAGCAGCAGCAATTATTCGATTGAAACGGTTTAAAGACGATTAATGACTACTAACAGAATGAACTTCAATCTTTTTGCGCAAACTACAATCTTTCTGCGCCAAAGAGGGTTTTTTGCGTGCCCAAGTACAGATCAAGGAAGGCTGGCTGAGTGACCCACCAAGCTACCCTAGCATTCTTTTTTTCAGCGGTGAAAAACGGTTGATTTTTTTACCACTCATGCTATAGTTGAAGCCAGTTCAGTGTGTCGACCCCCTCACTTTTGGATGGTTGCCGATGTGATTTCCTCCATTAGAGCCTCATTTCTCGCGGTCACCGCGAAAAGAAACAGAAGAGGTGGAGAGATGGATGCGTTGGAAGATGTCCCAAATTATAAAATTTACGTGTACTGGAACAAGTAGAAAAATGAAAGAGAAGTTATCCTTCTTCATAATCGTTGTGTAGATTAAAATAGTGTGAAGAGCATTGAAACAAAGTTTTTCTCTCTTGTGAGGTAAGCAATGTTCTGTAGTCATCTCCTAACAGAGCGAGGAAGTGTGTTATTCTTGCTGCTTGCAAAAGTTCGCTGAAATAATAGGCTAATATCTCCGTTCAGAGGAAAAAATCACCAACAAGTGAAAGGTATCTGAGGATGAAGCGAAAGAAACAGTTTATTGCAGATTTGATAAAGTTTCGTTCCCTCTGAGAATTGGAGTCCAAGGTGGACATGAAAAGTCGAGTGTTTTCATGTGCGACCCCATAACTTCGCTGCAAGAGAAGCTAGCTGAAAAAGTTAGCATACGAATATAAAGCGTAAAATTCGCTATAAAACTCTCGTTATTTCGTCTTTCGTGAGTAGAAATAAATGAAACTAAAAGAGGACTTCAGAAACTGCAACTATTTTGCTTTTTTTCTGTCTTTTCGAAGCAAACAGGCAACTCCTCTATAGTATAAGAATCTCCAGATTATGCTCTACCAGAAAAGATATAAGATGTTGGAGAAATTCTCTTTCTTAATAAAGATGAAGGACATTGTTCGACAACTCATCCTAAACAATCAGAGACATGATGAGAGAGTCGTGGTGAAAGCACGCTAAATAAACCTTCCCCTTCCCCAGTTTTTTTCCTGTTGTTGTTCCCTACCGATTGCGTAGTTGCAGCGCTGACAAAGAATGAATATTATATTCTGGCAACTTTTGAATTTCAAGATTGGTTCTGCTTTAATCTTAGCGTGAATTGCGAACTGTTCTCTGAATAACAATATTTTAAGTCAAATATTTAACTGATTTAATGATGCGCTCGCTTCCTTCCAGGAGCTTTCTTGTTGATAATTATTTGGATCTGCTACTGCTACCTGCTAGAAAACCTTTCCGAGTAGCCTACCTTCCATCCAAGCAGTCAAAAGATTATTTTCTCCGATAAACACCGAAATTTTCCAATTATGTTAAATCATTCCGATGAAAATGGATGCTGTAGAAGGTGCACCATCGCAAGTTGTTTAAAAATCGTGATTCATGGTGGGTTCAAAAAATACGATGCAGAGCAAATCAGTTGAGGAAGTCTCCTAAATTGTTTAGATTCTGATAGTGTTGCCAATGAATTTAACTTCTTGATTTGTATCATAGTTCTCTAAGGCATATATACCATATTTTTTAAACATTACTGTTTTAACGACATTTACAAAGATAATTATACTAGTGTTCAGCAGTATATAAGGCGTTTTTTTTTTCATTGCGCAGCGAATAAGTAGGAGTGAACAGGCAAGTATCATCATGACTTTCATTTATAATAAATTGTGCATATAAGTAGTGAGAAGAAAAAATTCTTCCTCTTTTCTTCTACATTGAAAATCGCAAAAACATAAGAGCAAAAGTGCGAAAGTTCGACTTCCTTTGAATCTTGGCATAGAGATTGCAACTTGTTGATAGTCGAATTTAAGCAACAGCCAAGATTGTTAAAAAAAATTTATTACGGCTAACGTTTCGGCGTTGTCGCCTTCGTCAGAGCCTGGAAAGTAAGAACATTTGCAATATATCCTCTCAAATGCCTCATCCAGAACAAGTCATCATCCCCTAGGATATTACACCCGGAAACAAAAACCAAAAAAGCCCAAATCGTTGTGCCTACCTCAGTAGCCGCGTTGCCGTGATGTTAGCGGATATCTGCGTGGTGCAATCGCTCCGCTGATACTAATTAGGATGCGACCCGCATATGACCCCGTAGATCAAACCCGCAAAGGTCTTGATACAGAGCCAGCTCGTTGGTCACGGCTAAGCACTCTTCCTTTCTATTCATTTTTGGACCTTTTGCATTTATCCAAAACGCTTCTAAAGTTCTGCGAGCTATAATTTTGGGTTCGTACGATAGAATTGTGACAGCTATGCAGAAAGGAACGTTTTCATGACATTGTCTGCGGTGAACTCCGAGGGGAGTTGCTGCATTCGACTGTTTCATCCCCCTTAGATGTTCTTTAATGCGAATACAAAGGGGGCGCCCTGTTTCGCCAATGTATTGGTCCCCACATGTTTTGCACGAAATTAGATAGACTACACCAGAGATCATGCAGTTCCCTTCCTTCCCGAATGGGCATATTACACAGTCTGGAGTGAGACAGAAGCGGTCGTACATTCTGTTGAACCCGAAATTATAGCTCGCAGAACTTTGGAAGCGTTTTGGATAAATGCAAAAGGTCCAAAAATGAATAGAAAGGAAGAGTGCTTAGCCGTGAACAACGAGCTGGCTCTGTATCAAGACCTTTGCGGGTTTGATCTACGGGGTCATATGCGGATCGCATCCTAATTAGTATCAGCGGAGCGATAGCACCACGCGGATATCCGCTAACATCACGGCAACGCGGCTACTTAGGTAGGCACAACGATTTGGGCTTTTTTGGTTTTTGTTTCCGGGTGTAATATCCTTGGGGATGATGACTTGTTCTGGATGAGGCATTTGAGAGGATATATTGCAAATGTTCTTACTTTCCAGGCTCTGGCGAAGGCGACAACGCCGAAACGTTAGCCGTAATAAATTTTGTTAACAATCTTGGCTGTTGCTTAAATTCGACTACCATACGAGCAAAAGTGCATTTTTTTTCTGCAGAAGGCCGTAAGAACCCTAGACTAGAGAAGTTCCGTTTTGTTCATGTTCTTCCTTAGACGGAGTCGAAAAAAAACTTGTAAGTCCGCTTCCTATAGATGCGATAGGAAGGAGCCGGACCTCTCCTAGGTGAAAGGGTCCACCCTAACTTGAACAGTCTAAAGTGAAGAGGGTCGTCGACCGGTGCGAGATGTATTGTATTGTACTTTTTTAGGAATCATTTAACATTATAGAATTATAGATTATGACCCTTCTCTGAATAACATGTATGTTTCTCGAAGAGAAAACAGTTTGTCGTTTGTTTGTTTGACGATGGTTGTTAAAGACAAAGACAACGACAAGTTATTTCATATTGCTCATCAACAAAAGAATACTTGGAAACTATTGAACTAGTCAAATCAATTGAATGTTTGCTCCAAAACATCGTTATTCAGAGGTCATAATCTACGATAGGTTTGAAGGGGATTAATTTTCTCATTTAAGAGTTGCCAGGATACAAACCTCACTTTCTTGCAGAAGTGCAATCACTTATTGGATTGGAAGGAACAACAAACATGCATTTCCTCGGGAATCGTATTAAAGGCATCACCCCACGAATCTGAGGTGGTGCGGGTTTCAGGTGGAGTATTCGTATACGGGATAGTAGATTATGGAGAAGAGTGTGATTCCGTCCATTTCTTCCTAACTGTCGTAAAAACGGTCCGGAAGATGCGGCGCCGCACAGGACTGGCGCGCTTCTATCGAACTCCTTGTAGAAAATAGTGCGCCGGAACTTTCGAAGCCGTATCTTCCGGGCCATTTTCTACGGAAATTAGGAAGAAATGAACGGAATCACACTCCTCTCTTTAATTTACTATCCCGTAGACGAATACTCCACCTGAAACCCCTACCACCTCAGATTCGTGGTGTGATGCCTTTAAACGAGAAGATATGGAGACAAAGAAACAACTACGGTGACTTATGAGCAGCATTGATGGCGAGCGACTATAAGAAAAAATGAGCACATACAAAAATCGTACCTTATATATGTATATATACATACATATGTGATATAAGCTTATATGTTAACTAAGTTTTTAGTCTAGTTCAAAGAGAAGTGCGTCGCGATGAGTTATCACGAGGAGCACTTGCACATACATTACTATTTCAGATTTTACAAAATCTGGTTCGAAGTACGCTGATCAATTAACAGTTAAAAAGAGTTGTAAAAGAGAATGGAATTCGCTACAAGGGTTAGCCTGAAACCCAGACTAGAAAGTGTTTTAAGTTGCAGAAGTCACTTGTTTCTATCACCACCTTCAAAAGCAAGCTTCGTCTTAAATAACGTAGCTCTTTGAAAACTTAACAATGTAGTGAAGGGTACATAACTGCTCTAACTTTCTTCATTCTATACAGAGGATACTTCACTGGGTCGTGAAAATGCGTTTCAAGTTCAAAAAAATCGCTGTTTTCTGCACTTGACAAAACATGTTTTTTTTTCCAAATTTCTAAATAAAATAAATTCTTCTAATTTTTCTAAATATAAATAAAATAAATATTTTCTAACGCTTAAATGAAACCCATCAATAGATTGAAAGGTACATATTTGCTCTAGAATTCTTCATTCTATACAGTGATAACTCACTGCCAGTAAAAATGCGTACCTTGTTCAGGAAGAGGGGGAGCTACGGTTGGCGTGGTCCACCCAGCCATTCTCTCACCATTGTCACTGACTGACTAGCAGGAGAATTAACAGCTGAGAATCCCTTCATTTCCATTAAGAAAAGGATTTCCTGATGTTATATATCTTCTGATTAAGCGTGATCTGCGCTGATTTTTTTTGATGTACAACACTTACCTGTTCGTTCCGGATAGATAAAAGAAGAAGCAAAGAACTCGTAAATTGCAACGTTTCGGTCTTCACTTTCAGGTCCATTTTCTTCAGTTTAGTCTTCGGAGTGAAAAACAAATTTGAGGTATTGTAGCAAATTTCCTTCTCAATCTCCATATACTCTCCATTTTTTTGTCAGGTTCTTTCTCAACAAAGTTATGGGCTCAAATCGAAAACATAATTTTTCACGCCCAACTTTGGACACCAATTTTTCAGCTGGAACGGAACTATATTTGATGCTTTGTGCCCTGTTTAATTCGTTACGTTCTGGAGTATTTCTAGACTCCCTTCATTGCATGATGATTTTTCCTCTGAACGAAGGTATCTGTTAGCTGTTTATTTCCACTAGTTTTCACAAGCAGTGGCAATTACGCTCTAAGCGCACATCCTCCTTCATTGGTAGATGACTCCTTTAAAACATTACTTCCTCACTTCGCCAACCACCTTAAAGTAAAAAGGGTTGGAGCACCGACTCCGACTATCGAGGGTTCACGCCTTCCTCGGTTCTTTCTTTTGCACTGTCCGAAGTCTGCTTGACTGCCCTTCACCTGGAAAGGATATGGTTCGTGTCGATGTGCGTTGAATCCACTGATCTTATAAAGCAATAAAATGCTTGTTTTGATCTTCACCTTACCTAATTTTCTTTTTTTGCGTTTATCTGCTTAAAAACTGTTTCTTGTAGATGTATCTGTATTGCGTCAGATTTGAGAATAGGAGAGCAAATGACTACAGTGGCCGTCGATCAAAAAAAGGTCAGCTTAATTTTTTTTTCTATAGCTTGTTCCACTCTCATTTACATATTAGGTTGGCTACTGATTTTTCTTACATACGGATGCCGTTTACAATTTCATAGTTTCTTAATCATAGACTGATGGTCATTCTTCGATGAATTCACCGTAAGTGTCTATCGCAGGGTTCCATCTTTCCAGGAAGGTTACAATTCCTTGGGATCAGAAGCTGAGGACCAAAAAAAAAAAAACTCGCAGAATATCTCAACGGTCTTGAGGTCAGAAAAAGAGTTGAACCTCTTTTTGCTTCAGCGAGTGCGCTAGGACCAGAAAAATGTGGTAGTCTAACGAAGCGAAGTCTCTGGAGGACGGTGGATGGGGACAATTCCCCAACCCAGGGCCTCAGGTTGGGCGAGAGTAGTCTCAGCGACATGCGGCCGCGCGTTATTTTTTTTTTTTGGATTTTATTTCCTGGCCAACTAGTGCAGCTGGCACGTGTAGACGTTGACGGCGATCGCCTGGTTGACGGCTAGCAGCTCCCATCACAACATTCCCTGCTAGACGCGGAAGCAACAGATTAAAACCATGGCGTCGATTTTATTGTGGTTGTCGTGGTTGGAAGCTGAACGCGTCGGGCGAGCAAGTAGATACTTCGACTATCGTTATCGAATCACTCCCTCATTACCTGTGGCGATATTCTGCCTCCCGCGGCAATATTCGATAGGCGCAGGCGAAACAGCAATGAAATGACAGATCCTCAGTTGGCATGAATGGTTGGTCTCCGTCAGCGCGTGGTACCTACTTCAAGATAACGTTCTGTTAGTCTAAAACATATAGGTGAACCTCGATGCTGCGTTGAGCAACGGCGGGTTGTGCAACCGTATCGTGGCGTTCGGAAAAGTTCCAAGGAACTGCGCAGAACGCTGCCGGCGTGCAGATGTCCCGTGTGTGGGAATTTGGCGGAAGAGAAGCTTCTCTAGTCAGAGCGACGGAACCAGTTGTTGACGGTAGCGTGAGTAGCAGTCCCCTCTGTTCAGCGCCTTGTGGATATTGGCGGCCGTCAGGCGTACTATAAACGTTGCTTTCATTCGCAGATTCATTTGCAGGAAATTTCTAAAACTACCTTCTTGCACATGAACCCCAAAGAGAAAAGGCAACTCACAGCTTTCAAACGTCCGTTTTTTTTTTCAAAGTGAAAGAAGAAGATAAAGTAGCCGACCTAATATTTGTTCTTCAAGAGAGTCAGGTTTTTATTTCTATTCCTGCACTGAACGGTCTGATATTCGCCGGCTTAACTTCACTTTCATTCGTAGTCCTATTTCAGGTGCACAAAATTGCTGACAAAGTTTACGTGGGTCTTTCCGGATTCGGTTCTGACGCGAAAACAGTATTGGAAAAAATAACGTTCAGAAAAACGCTGTACGAACTTCGAGAAAATCGCAAAATCAAGCCCGCCGTAAGCGACAGTCTTTCTGTATCTTAATATCTGGCGAAAGTCCGATTGTATTTAGGTACTAGCCACAATGATTTCAAATCTTGCCTATCAACATCGCTTTGGCTCATTTTTCACTGAGCCTCTTGTAGCTGGTCTCGATCCAGATACCAACAAGCCATACATTTGCAGCATGGACACAATCGGATGCATTGCTTCTCCGAAGGATTTTGTTGCTGTTGGTACCGGACAGGAATATCTGCTTGGTGTTTGTGAGAGTGAGTTTCTTTCATTTATCCTGTACGTTTGCTTCGTTTTAGTTACCCGTTTGGCTGCAGTTACGCTCTGAGGGGTATGTATGCTGTAATTGAAGCTGTTCTGCCTATTTTAGGTTTTTGGAGGGAGAATATGAACCCAGAAGAACTATTTGAAGCCACTGCTCAATCTATGTTGTCATGTTTGGAAAGGGACGCAGCATCTGGGTGGGGTGTTGTAATCTATACGATTACAAAGGATAAGGTTTGTTGTTGCTTTTTTGTTTCGTGCTTATTTAAGCTTTTTTTTTAGCTTTAGAGTTTTTTTCGGGATATATTAGGTTGAGTCGAAAGTTCTCGGACAAATTGACAATATTTTTATTTATTTTAGAATTTTCAAACGATAACTGTAAATCATCCGAAGTATGCCCCATTGGCATCGATGGTCTTCTGCCAACGTTTAGGCAGATCGTAGATGCCCCTGCTCCAGAACGCTGGGAACTGCTTCTTGAAGAACTGCTCAAGTGCCTTTTTGATGTCGTCGCGGGTTTGGAAGTCTTGACCATCCAAATGACGTTGGAGATAGGAAAAAAGGTGGTAATCCAAGGGAGCCAGGTCTGGGGAATGCGGTTGGTGTGGTAAAATGGTGCAACCGAATTTCATCAGTTTGGCTTTGGTCGTTCTTGCAATGTTCGACCGAGCGTTGTCGTGCTGGAAGTAGACTTCGCGCTGCTGCGGGCGTGCATTTTCGAGATTTGTCTTCAAATTCTTCAGTTCCTCAATGTAGACGTCTGCGGTCACTGCACATCCTTGAGCGAGCAGCTGCCAGTATTCGACGCCGTGTACGCTCAACCAGATGCAGAGCATAACTTACGTTACGTTAAGTTTAGGGACGTCTTCTGCATCCGTACCTTTGTCAACCCATTGGGCACGCTGGTGAATGTTAGAATAGGAAATCCACTTCTCATCTCCGGTGGCTATGTGCCCCAGCCAAGTGTGGGTGCGCTTGAGGAGAGAAAGTGCCGTATCAGCGCGGCAGTCCATGTCATACTGCGTCAGAGCATGTGGTACTCATCGACCTAGTTTTCGCACCTTGCCGATTGACACCATTCCGCGAACAACTGTGGTTTGACTCATCCCAAGAGCAACCGTCAGTTCGCGAGTGTTTTGAAACGGATTGGCTTCCATCTGTCTCCGCAGCAAGACCAAATCCAACTCCATCGGGCGTCCCGAACGGTCTTCATCTTCAATGGAATAGTCGCCCGTCGCGAGCTTCGAGTGCCACTTGTAGAGTGTACTTCTAGCGGAGGCGTGCTCCTTGTAAACTTCCTTCAGACGTCTATCGATATACGCGTTGCAGAGGTGGAGTGATGACGGCTTGAAACTGCGTGGCATGGTGGCCGGAAAGGAACTAGCCTGGTGTAATTGTTAACCTACACTTTGAAGAGCCTTTGATACTTTATCAAACGGTAACTAACACATCCATTTTTGTCGGCTCTTTGCTGAGTGATGATCTCTAGAAGTCGTCACTATCACATTGTCCGAGAACTTTCGACTCAACCTAATAGATAAAACTTTAAATACATTATATAAACTGTGAATGTTTTTCTGGTGCCACTGTTATTGTACTCCTTTTTCAAAACGGTTCGGTGCGCTTCTTCTGAATAATGTTTAGTTCCTCGTTAAGTCCCCTAGCGATATTTGAAGAAACGGATTCCATTTTCTTGATTTTGAAAATATGGTTAAGGCAATCAAAGACCAAGAAATTGTAGGAGTTGTAATTTTGAACTCATTTTTTCAAACTCAACTATCTTAGGAAGTGAGGAGATTGAGAGAAAGCGATAAAAAAGAGAGAGCAGATTAGAAATCTCAGTAGAGGTTTACATGTTTCAGGTCAACATCAGCACACTAAAGGGAAGAATGGATTAGAGTGTTGTTGAATGAATATACCTCACTCCACTTTCGTAAAGGATATGAACTGTTTTATGATCTTTGAACGTGGTTTCTTGGTACTGTAACTTATTGGATTTCTTGTTTTTTTTTTGTCGAAGAATTAAAAGTAATGAACAATAAATTAATTCTATGTCTATATTGATTCATGCAAAGCTTCCGGAAGTCTTCAACTTTATCGTGAAATCATAAAATTGTTGGACTGTTTAAGGCCTTTAGTAAATATAGACTGCTCGCGACTCGGCGGTCTTAGGATTTTCTGACACTTTATTTGAATTAGATTTGTGTTCGTACACAGTGTGCACCCCTTGTGTAAAAAAACAACATGGTTTACAATCGTCTTTGGTGACCAGGAAAGAAGAGTCTTGCTTTTTCCAAGTTGTAAACGGAACAGCGAGACCCCACGCAGAAGTCTACATAATTTTTTTTATCAGATGTTTGACTCAGTTTATTATTATTATGCTTGTTTATTTGTTTGTTTTTAGAATCGTTTTCCCCACAAAATGACAGCTTCTAAAAATTAGAATTGTTTTTCTCTCTGCCGAGTAGTTTTAGTTGGTTACGGCCGAATGGCAGCACACAGCCACAGTGACGTTGTGAGGCAATCCGCGGCAGAAGGTGAAGAAGGGGTTGGACTGCCGAATTTGGGGTGGCTCTGTTCATCTCTGCCCAATCTTCGGAAAAAAACGACGTGAGAACTGCTTTAGGTGTCACGAGGTGCGCTAGAACGCGCCTCTGTGAACACGTTAAGGTCACACTAGCAGTCTGTTCATTTTTTTTACTTGCAGAGGATGTTGGGGAGAGTCGATAAATCTTTACAGGACTTGTCCGAGAGGATAAAAACACTTACGCAGGCCTCGCGTTTACGCGTGATCTGCAGGGTGTATCAAGTAGGTGTTCTCATAGTGTCCCAAAACCTCAACGACTACGAATTGCAATAAAACGTGATGGCGTACCGGCAAGCGGATGGATACGCCAGATACTTAGTCTTTTTTATGCATAGCATCTGTAGAAGTCGTTCATGTTGCACTGCATATAGTCACCGCGATACTTAATCGGTCTGACGAGACAATTCAGCTGCATTTGATGAGCGATGCAATGGCGTTTGAATTTGTTCAAGTTATGAAAAGTGTGCTCGTGGCGAAGTTTGAAGAACAACGAAATATCTTCAAGAGCGAAATAAAACACAGCGGAATTTGCTCGGTATATTATTTTCATGACAATAATTAGAGAAGAGACTAAATGGTTGTTGCTTGAACTTCAATTAGTGGCTTCGGAAACCAAACGAAAGGTATCCTGAAGCTGCTTGCGGGAGATTCGTATGTTTCTTACTATTCAGAATATTGGGTTTCGTTGTTCCTAATTTCTTCTTTCTTTGATGGTGATTTGTTTCACAGGAGAGAGTTTTTCGCATTTCCTGGGATTGCTGCCTTTGCCGCAGCTTTATAATTTTCGTGAGCGACTTCTGGTATATAATAATTGATCTGGGAAGTTTCCTTAACAAAACACCTATAATCCGCTGCGTCCCTTTTTGTGTCATTGAGTTTAGGATTGCAGTCTCAATTCAGACGTTGCCGAGCTTTCTGGTAAATTCTTCAGTTGTAATTGTTGTCGTTTCTACTTCGTATACTACTTGCTCAAATCTTATTTAGTAGACGGATGTTTTCTCATGAATTCCAAGAGAGATTGGCCGTGAAGCATGGTAACGAGGTTGTTCTTGCGAAGACATGAACGCACTAAATTCTCATTTCCATAGTAGTGGTGTTTCGGTTCTTGTGATTGCCTTTTCTCTCGCCAGAAACTTTGTAACGACAATAGCTCTCTAGGGTATATAACTGCCCACGTCCAAAAGTTGCGACAATAGATCCTTTCACAGTGCCCACACTATAATTTCCAGACTAATTATTGTTGCGAGCTCAACTGCCCGCACTCACTTTTTCCCCTTCTAGTTGCTGCTATTCCTCCCTTAAATGTTTTCCACGTTTTAACTCGGAACTTCTTCGTCGTTCGCGTCCACTGTAGAAGTCTACTTCACCGCAGGCTCCGGTCT